>NC_140515.1:51243087-51668087 GCF_964339955.1 Pipistrellus hanaki
CCAGAGAGCACTTGCTCTGCAAACCACATGCACATAAATCCCTCTATCAGCAGGAAGACAGGCAGCAAGCGACGGGCAAAAGACACAATGTCAGGAAGGTCCATGAAAGGCAACATGTGAGGGTCCAGGCAGAAGTCCCATTAGCAGTCACACAGTAATAAATGGTGGAGCTAAGATTTGAGCACTCACAATGGGGTCAGTCTGTGATCATAACCACTTTCCAACGCTTCCTCTTTAAGAAAGCTGGATGTTTTGCCCTGAATGAGGAGCTCTAGGCTCAGCTCTGACAGTTCTGATCTGACTCATAAAGGGCCAGAATGACAGAAATACAGGCCAAAGCCAATTACACTCAAGACCAGCTAGAGTGCAGATATTATGGTGATAGAGAGGTAGTGTTGGGAACCATGTTTCAGTCATTTAATTCAGTGTCATTTCTAAGTACAAGTTTAGGCTGTATGTACCCACAGATAGCCAAGCTCTTCTGCTATGGCTGGTCCTAGAATATGATCTAGGAACCTAAAGGGGATAGGGGTTCCCCAAGACCATTTTAGGTAATCCACAAGGTCAAAATTGTAGTAGACTGCATTGTCCCCCAATAATGTTACCTTTTACGGCAAAAGGGACTTTGCAGATGTGTTTAATTTATGAATCTTGAGAAGAGATTATCCCAGATTATTACGATTACAAATGTAAGGATGAGAGAGAGAATGAAACCAGGCAGAGGAGAAGGTGATGTGAGGACAGATGCAGATTGAAATAATACGCTTTGAAGATGGAGAAAGGGGCCACAAGCCAAGAAAAATGGGTAGTCACTCAAAGTTCAAAAAGGCAAGGAAATGGATTCTCCTCTGACACCCTGATGCTAGCCTTGTTAAGACTCATTTAGGACTTCTGACCTCCAGAACTGTAAGATAATAAATTTGTATTGTGTGAAGCCACTAAGTTTATAGTAACTTGTTACAGCAGCAACAGGAAAGAAACTTATACAATAATAATACTAAGACACTTTGTACCTCTACACACTCATTCTCTCATGTGTTCAAGGGATGTTCAGAGACTACATGACGTGTGCTATCAATACAGATTGAATGTAGAAGCTGATGTGAGAAGCCAGGAATCTTCTACTGAGACAGACTTGTAAAAGTGTAAAATGAGCCAGTCTTCTCATTAAATTTTTTTCTTTGGAAAATCTATTTTTCTTTAAAATGTTACTTATGTTAACATGTAATGGATTTCTTATTGATATTTTTTTAGATGAATAAACATATACTGTAAATTTCTCTTAGTTTTAAGTTCTGATACAGACTAAAAACCTACATATTGACAGCTAAAAACCTACATAAACAAAAGCTCTTTGGGTCCTCCATGACTTTAAGCATTATCATAATAGGAAAATGTTTGGGAACAGGTCTACTAGAAGTGAAGGGGCAGTCAAAGAGGTGAGCTGCATTCCTGAGTGGTGAGCACTGTGGCCAGGGGGTATAGGTACTCAAGAAGATGAAATGAATGACAACTGAGAAGTTTGGAGACTTCAGTCATCCCAGGAACTCAGATCCCGTAATCAGACAGTAATCAGACAGACTGGAGAGCTTTGTAATGTTTATCAACAGTCCCTTAAGTTTCACTTTCCATTTCCCTTATTACTCTAGTGTATTCTGTTCAATTTCTGAGCTGATACTAGAGATGATCAACAGGAAGTGAGCGAGAAGGAAACAGAAACTAGGCTGTGTGAGAAATGACAAGAAAACTTAAGCAACTGAGTTCCCTTTTACTTAAAAAAGGTGGGAAGGAAATACAAACACTTACCCCCACTGGTATAACTGCAGGAGAACCTGGATAGCTTCATCGTACTTTCTGATGGCCAAAGAGAAGTTCCCATTCTTAAAAACTTGGTTGCCGGATTCTTTCAACAGCTCAGCATAAGTTGCCGGGTCCATCCTGTGAGGAAACATAGCAAAGGGCTGGCTGCCGGGCCTGCATGGGCCTCGGTCCCCTTCCCATCTGCACTGCTGAGAGCCTGGAGAGGCACTTTGTTAGTTATGGCTCCACCCACTTGTGCAGGGCACACCCTAACAATACTTCTTGCCATCATGGGACCAGATAGTCTGTCCAGGTCACTTCTTCCTCAGTTCTTTTCTGACCTCAGGAGCAGAGGCCAGAACTATTCCATTTAGCCTGTGTTAATGATCAGCTCTGCACTGAGCAAGGAGACTGCTGCCAGGTGCAAGACATCATAAAACTGGTAGGTACTTTGGTTCAAGAAGTGGCAGTGGTTCCTATAACTGGCATGATTATTATGCTCTCATTTACCCAGCACTATGCCCATAAGGAGGCACTGTCCCCACTGTTCAGTTGAGGAAAACAATTCTCAAAAAGGTTCATGCCACTTGCCTTAAGATCTGCTAATGGCATTTCCCAGTTCAGACCCCAAATTCAAGCTTCTGCTCTTGACTACTATGCCACATCACCTAACGGTACAAGCAAAACTCAGCTGAGGGTCCTACTCAGAAAGAGGAGTGCTGGAAACCCCCAATTGTCTTCATTAGCAGAGAGGTGTGAACAAGGAACCAGGAAGGCTGGTCAACCTTGAAGCCCTGAAAGGTCAGAGCCCACCAACCACTGTTTAGTTGAGACAGTGGTAGCTAAATTTTTAGTTTTATGTAAATTCTTGCTGATTGACTACTATTGGAATTGCCTGCCTAAAGGCTATGGGTGTATTCCATAGTTTTAATAAAAGGGATAGCAAGGCCAGAACGGGTAAAGTCCTTCCCCTTGAGTTGGGCTCCCACCTAGCCCCCAATATTTCCAAATTAATATTTTCTAGTCTCTTTCATTTGTGTGTGGCCTCCTCCAGAACCCGAACCCTGAACCACGGGACATGGAGGAAGGGGAGACATTTGCAACTGGCAGCCCAAGTAGGGTACTTGCAGGGGAGGAGGTGCAGTTCAGAAAGCCACAATACACAAGGGACTAAGTCACAGCGTTACAGAGAACCAGAATAATCAAACAATGCCAGAGAGTTTGGAATCACACTTTATTACACGCGGGTCCAGAGAATAATGTCTCAAATTCTGGGCCCCAATATGGAGGAATTTTCCCTATTTATATGTTTTTACCTTCTTTGTCTCCCAAATATGGGGTGTTTCCAGCCCCTTTTGCAAGTTCTTAAAGAGCCCTATGTGCTGGGGCCTTGAGACCTTAACCAAAGGCCTGGCCTGGTGCCAGCACTGATAATTTTGTCCGGAGAAGGTTTATTGGCCTCTCTGAAGTGGGATAGTCTTATTTCCCTTATTATTTAAGCAAGCAAGCATTTACAGAAGCCAAATAGCAGGGTTAAAATTTCCAACAGCAGTTTTTATAGAAGATAGATGCTTCAACAGGGCCACCAGATCACTGCCTCTCCCGTCCTCCTTCCTGCCTAAAACACTATAAAACAAGAAGCAGAGCACCCATGTCTGAGATTTGTGCCTGATTTTGCCTTTGCCTGCTCACTCTTCTGTGCCTCACAAGAAGCACATGGTTCTCTCAGGTCGTGACTTTCTATTTTATTCATTTTGTGCCTCTATGACCTAGCATATGATGGGCACTTTAATATTTGTGTGTAATAGATTTGAATGCCAGACCCAGAGGTCATCTCTCACTTCCGAGGCCTGGGTAGTCGGAGAAGTGCTTGTAGCCCTGTCCACATGATGGGCCTCAGGAGAGGAGCTTGGAGAGCTTCAAGGAGGTAGGCGAAGGGGGAGAGGGAGACAGCAGAGAGCCTTTAGGATTTCCTCCTCTCAAAATACCAGTGGGAAAGAGAAGGCAGTGGGGGAGATCTTAAGAGGCTGATTCAGGTGTTTGCAAATGCCATGTACCTGTGGGGATGTACAATCCATTGGAGGTCTTACTGACCAACACAATTCTTAGATGGATAATAACTCTTATTTTTGTTTCAAATCTTTTTCTTTTTTTTTCTTTTTCTTTTTTTTTTTATCCTCACCTGAGGATATGCTTTCACTGATTCTAGAGGGAGAGGGAGAGAGAGAGAGATAGAGAAATAATTGATTGGCTGGCTCCCATGCAGGCCCCAACAGAGCCTACAACCTTGGTTATGTGCCTTGTCAGGGACATTTCAACCAAATGAGCCACGTTGGCAAGGCTAGTTTCAAATCTTGGTGAGGAATTTCGGGTCAGGAAAAGCAGACACATGCAGATGTAAATAATGGCTTATTTTAAGTCCGCCTGAGCTTATCAGAAATGTTGTTTTTTTTTTAACTGAGATGAATTCCTCAGGCAGAGCTGTAGCAGAACGAGGCACATGATTCGTAAACAGTCAGAAGGCGAAATTCCACCTACATTTTTCGTTAAATAATCTCTCGACCCTATGGCTCGCACATCGACACACAGATGACTTTAAACGTGAAAATAGTTAGAGTTGATTGACTAGAGAATAAAAACATGTTTCTTTTTCAAAATATTGTCAGTCATAAATCCCATACATATTTTTAAACTCGCCATGTTGGACAACTAGAAAAAGGAAATCGCTATTAACTAACAACAGCCCTCTTTTGTAAATACCTTTTCACCAACACCCTGACCAAAATTTGTGAGGTCCTAAACAGACAATTCACAAGGAATATAAGGAATGGCTAAATATATGGAGAGAGGATAATCAGGATCACCCTCACTAGTGAGCAAGAAATGAAAAATTAAAACAAAGTATCACTGGAAAATAATTAAAAGAATGATCCCCGAGTGTTGGGAGCTGTCATTTTCTCTTACAGGGAAATATACTATATCATGGATAGATTTAAGCCCGTGGGTGTTTGCCACAGTGAAAACTGGAAATAACCCTCAATGTTCCATAACGTGTAATGGATTAGAGTCAGTTGTAGGATATCCGTCTGGTATAATATCATGGAGTTATTTTTAAAATCATGTTGCAAAAGAACATTTAGTGATAGGCTAAGTTAGTAAATAAAAAAACAATCAACAGAAAAGGATGTATAATCCGAAAGTAAATTTGAAAACCATATAATATATTGAAAATATGCCAAAATGTGACACCACTGAAATTAGGCAGGGTTTTAATTTTTCCAACTTCCAATTGCTCTACACAGTACCGCCTTAATAATCAGACCGTAAATGATTTTTTTACAGTTATGTCTACATTATGCAGAATAAGCCCCACCCTTTATTCTTGTTGGTTCTCATGCTACTCTTTGTTCATTCACTTATTAATTCAATTAAGCTGGTATAGGCGCCCAACATCTCTGAGTTGGTCCCTCTTTATACCTCACAAGCTGCTTGCAGGCATCTCAAAGTGGGGGAGGGAAGTTAAGGGGGTGGAAACCATTGTCATCAGCTTGTATATTCTTAAACCCTATTAACATCTCTGCCCCAAATTTCCCCCTTCGTTATTTCTGCAATAATGTCTCTTGTTGACAAAGCCTCGGGCATTTACATATCCTTCTGGGCTCTCCTCAATGCAGGATTCTCAGCTACTCTCATTCTCTCCCTCCTTGACCTTGTCATGGTGATCACCGTTTTGGCCAGTGGGAAGGCATCCTGGTCCTCACCAAATGCCTCCTTCTCAGCAGCCTCCCTCAAAGGCAGCCTCACTGGATGGGGGCCTTTCTTGTGGGGAAACTCAGACTCACTGTCTCCATTCAGGGTTTAGCTCTAACAAATGACCCTCCACATTTCCATACATTCAGGTCCTGATATGGTCCTAATTTTTCCAGGAAAGATTTCCAGATACAAGCTACAGGATCTTGTGTCTTCTAAATATTAGCTCTTACATTGAAGCCTTTAACCCATTGTGAGTTAATTTTTGTGTATGGTATAAGAGAGTGGTGGAGTTTCATGCTTTTGCATGTGGCTGTCCAGTTTTCACAGCATCATTTAGTGAAGGGACTGTCCTTCCCCCCAGTAAATATCTAGGCTCCTCTGTCATACATTAATTGATCCTATAGGCATGCGTTTATTTCTGGGCTTTCTATTCTGTGCCATTGATCTACAATATATACTGTTTTTATACCAATATCATACCATTTTATTTACTATTTTAAATAACATTTAATCAATGTTATCAAAATAAGACTCTTTAAGGGCTTAACTGAAGAACTCAAACACAAACACAAAATATTTTCTCTGTGCTTATAACTATAATAAAAATTATTCATGTCAGAATTTGGGTGGGGGGAGTTATACTCCTCTAGAAACCAAGAGTGAGCTCTTACTGTTATGTGGGCAAACATCACATGTTTTCATGTGCTTATATTTCTGCCTTTTCTTGGTATCATCACGTCAGAGGGGAAAGTGAATTGCCAACCCAGGCTTTTCATTTCTAAATAAGATTTTCCAGTTACATTCTCATTATAGGGAAGAATGCCCTTTACCTCTGCCTTAGAACACAGAAGGCTCCATTGTTGAGGCCATTTTTTTTTTTTTAACAACTGGGTGGTCTATTTATAAGATGGAATTATTAAATGCAAGTGATAATAATTTAACATAATGACAATATGCTTAAGCACCAACTACAGACTTTACATCACCGAATCATTTTATTCTTACAAGAAGCCCCATGAAATAGGTATGACTGCATCCCCATTAGACGTATAGGGAAAATGAGGCAAAGAGGGGTTAAGCTACTAACCACGGTCACACAGAAAACGGTAGAGCTGGAATCAAACCCAGATGGTCTGACTGGCTCAACTACATTCTAGAGGCCAAAGGCCAGCACCCAGTGACATCACTACAGTATGTGATATCTGCCCAGCACTGAGCACTCACTCCCCTGCCCTTTCAGTTTTGATAATGATGCAAAAACAAAAAGATAAATAGAGACAGTTTCGCAGCTACAGGTTTCACAGCTGTCGCATTGGCTTTCAGCAGTTTCACTACGTACCTAAGAGAATTCAAGGTCCAGCTGTTGGGAGGTGCCTTGGGCTGCCTAGCTACACCCAAGGAAGCAAAGGCAAAATATATATATATACAAATGCACCAAGTAGACTTTGAAACAAACACTTTTGATGGAAAGCAGACCCAGGTCATTGTGGTTTTTATTAGTCATTGTGTGTATGCACAGGAAATGGTGTAACTAACTTATAGGAATAGAGAGAAAACTACCAACAGGAGTGGGCTCGGGGCAGCTGACATGGGCAGCGGAGGGCTTTACCTTCATACCTTATCTGGGTACTACTTGAAATCTTGAAAGCAAATTAGTTTCCTTTTTTGATTTCTGGTGGTTTTATTTTTTATTTTTTTTTTAATAAAATCCTTTCCAAAGACCCTAAATGCAGTCAGTGATCCAAGATCAACTCTGGAATGCTAGGGGGAGACAGTTCCAAACCGAGACCAGAGAAAACAATTCTCAAAGCTGACTCCTTCCTACTCCCCACAGGAAGTCAGCCAGGATATGAATCCAAAGTCAGACTCATTCTGGGGACTCCAATTTGTTTTCATTGTTTTTCTTTCTCCCCCCCACCCCACCCCCCTGGGGGGAAAGGGAAAAATGCAGGAGGAGAAGAGTAGGGGTTTTCTTAAGAAACTTACTCAAAATCCTTCCAAAGGCCTCAGGAGAAGTCTGAAGCATTAGGCCCAAGATTTTTCTACTTAGGTATCAAAATAAGACAAGAAAAAACAGATCACCCTGCCACCCGCCTCAGCTGATGCACCAGCCTGCCATAAACCTAGGGCTGTCCCAGGCCACCCACTCTCCTTCATCCATCAACTTTAAAAATATTCTGTCCCAACTTATAGTCTCATTAGCCCCCAACCACACAGAACACCCAAGTCAAGTTGGTGATGCTAAAACCAGTTGACAAGTCAGGCTCTGTAGCCCTTGTAAATCCTGAAACTCATATTCCCAGCAAAAGGTAATTATCATAAATAACGGTCTACTAGGCAGGAACTTTTGACTGGTTTTAAATCAATGCCTCTTTGGATGAAATTTTTGCACTCACTCAACACACAGGTACCTCAGAATACTCCAATTTAATATTTATATATAGCATCTATCCTGTGCTAGGCACTGGGGGGACAAAGGGTTGACTGAAAAAGGACAATCACTATCCCCATATTTGAAAAGCTTACTGTCTGTTATTATAATATTATAGTTAACAGATTTTCCTTCATAAAAAGTAGAGGGTATAAGGAAGCATGTAAAAGAGAACATAACCTAAACTGCAGGAGGAAGGCAGGTTTTTCTTAAAAGTGATAGTAAAGCTAAAATCCAGAAAACCGGTAATTAGTCCAATGAAGAGTATGGGTAGGTGTCCAGGCGAGGAGAACAGTATATGCAAAGGCTCCAAGCTCCACAGTTCAAGAACTGCCAGGTGGGTGGGGAACAGAAGTGAGGCTGGAAGAGTAGTAAGGGCTCCATTAGATAGATGAGCTGAGATCTTGAGGGCCATCAGAAGGTCTTGGAATTCATCTTAAATGCAACTGGGAAAGCAACCCTGTCCCTTACAACGTTCTATGATGATGGGAACGATCTATTCCAGGGGTCTTCAAACTACGGCCCGCGGGCCACATGCGGCCCGCAGAGGAGTCTGATCCGGCCCACCAGGTTTTTTGGGCAGTGAGCGCAGCCGAGGTGTTACGGTAGGAATTAGTAGTTCATATAGTCCGGCCCTCCAGCTCTCTGAGGGACCGTGATCTGGCCCCCACTTTAAAAAGTTTGAGGACCCCTGATCTATTCTGTACTACCCAATATGGAAGTCACTAGCCACTGTGGCTATTAAACATCTGAAATACAGCTACGGCGACTAAAGAACTAAATTCTTAACTTTACAATCTACATATATAAAAGGCTAATATGCTAAGTGTCCCTTCTACCATCCAACTAGTAGCTATGATGCGCACTGGCCACCAGGGGGCAGACACTCAACACAGGAGCTGCCAAGCTGCAGTGATTAGGCAGCAGCAGTACTCAGGTGACGCAACCTGAAACCAGAGAGGAGGGAGCCTGATTCCTTGCCTGGCAACGCAATTCCACCTTCAGCCGTGGGTTATGTTGTTGGTGGGGCACTGTCAGCCCAAAACTGGCTTACTGCACACTTGCATTTGCGTTCCACACCCTGTAAAACAGCAACTTTGCAGAGTGCTCTCTCACACTCTGGGACTCCTCGGGGGATGTCAGAGCCGGTTTCAGCCCATCCCTGCAGGCCAGGTGGAGGGACCCCACCTGCTGGAGGGACACACACACACACACCCGCCCCCCCCCCCCCCCCCCCCCGCTCACTTCACAGATGCCGGAAGGGACCACGGGAGGTTGGATCCAGGGCATGTCCATCCCATCTAGCACAGTCCCACCTTCTAATTAATTTCCTTTCAATGTGCATGAATCCATGCACCAGATCACTAGTTACATATAATGAAAAGATATATGTAATAGGGGTGTCCTAACCCATTTCCTTGGAAAGGCCAAATTTATTTCTTTTAACATTGTCATTGAAGTTAAAATACAGTAATGTTCATTACACTAATCTTGGGTGCTCAGATCAGTGAATGTTAACCCATGTAATCTCCATCCAAGTCAATATATAGCACATTGTTATATATTGCCTCAGTTTCCTATAAACATACCTTCACCGCTATTTTGATCTCTTGCCCCTGTCTCCTATAAGCATACCTTCACCACTATTTTGATCTTTAAACTATAGATTAGATCTGTTCCTGAGCCTCTCAGTCACACTGGGAATTCTTGAATCTGGTTTCTTTCCTTAAACATTGTATGTGTAAGACTCACTAATGTTACTGTGTATATCAGTAGTTGATTTATCTTGTTGCTGTGCAGTGTTTCATTGCATTATTTATACTAGAATTTATCCATTCTACTGATGGGTGTTGGGTTGTTTCCACTTTGAGGTAATTATGAATAAAGTTGTTACAAACATTTTTGCATATGTCTTCCAATGAATATACGTCTGCATTTCTTTTGAGTACATAACCCAGGGATGGAATCGCTGGGTCACAGGGTACTATACAGTTTTTGTAGATAATTCCAGTTTTAGTCTCAATAGCAGTGTGTTGGGAGTATAAACTGCTAACATTGGTCAATAGTAGGTATTATCAGTCTTTTTAATTTTAACCAATGTGGTATCTCATTGTGGTTTTAATTAGCATTTTCCTGATGACTAATGATGTGTGCTTTTACATGAAGACATTAGCACATAAATGTCCTCTCTTATGGAGTGCCAAAAAGACCCAATCATAAAAGTAAAGGGTTATTTGTTTTGTTTTTAATAAGTAACCATAGATGACCACGTGCCAGAACCACTTTAGTTCATTATTTAATCAATAATATCACTACTTGGCAGGAGAGAGAGGAGTGGACTCTGGCCTAGACACCCAACAACCATTACTCAACTGAACAGCACACAAATGATAACAAACTCAGGAAATACACTTTCTAAAGTAAGTGGCTAATGATAATTCACTGGATTCTAGTATGATAGCATGGTGCCACTGTGAAAACTAAAAACGGGTTAAACTTTTACGGCAAAAACTTGAAAGTTTGCCCTGAGTATCTATCAGTGGTGTTTATAATTCAGAAAGTTTGACACTACCCATTTGGCTACAGTGACCCATCCTGGGGCCTTCAAAGTAGCCTAACGGAACCCCAGTTGTGTTTCTGTTACCACCCCCTTCCCCCCCAGAGCTATTGTCCTTATGGGGAGCCCATCGCAGACCTACTTCCTGAGGGTCTGGTGAGCAAATCCTAACTCCCTGCCAGGGACTGGTTCAGGACTGGGTGTGGGACTCAGTTTTGGCCCTTGAAACTTACAGAGATGTTTATTAGAGGCTTCTGGGAACATTTTTCTCACTCTTCTGAATAAGCTTCCAGAAGTAAATCTGTCTGCCATTTGAGGCACGGGACAGTGCAGAAGTATGGCTGCGAATCTCAACACCACACGTGCAGATGTGCAGCCCAGAACTTCAGCCTGAGGATGAAACCAGCACCAAATGGAAGAGGCCAGAGCCCAAGGAATCACAGGACAAGAAGTGGAAGCCACTGGTTTGAGAGAAGCCTGAGGCCTGCCTTATGCATATGGCTATTTAAAACTGCCCAGCCGATGTGGCTCAGTGGGTGAGTGTTGACCCATGAACCACGAGGTCACCAGTTCGATTCCTTTTTAGGGGATATGCCTGAGTTGTGGGTTCAATTCCCATTGGGGAGCATGCGGGAAGCAGCCAATCAACGTTTATCTTTCATCATTGATGTTTCTATCTCTCTGTCCCTCTCCCTTCCTCTCTCAAAAAAAATTAATAAAAACATATTTTAAAATAAATAAATAAAAAAACTAAAACTAAACTCAGTGGAAAGCTTCAGGTCCTCAGTCACTCCCACCACATTTCAAGTGCTCAGTAGTCACATGTGGCTGCATTACTTGACAGATATAGAATATCACCAGCCCTGAGAAAATTCTATCTATACTAATAAAATGGTAATATGCAAATTAGTCAGGATACACTCACAGTAATGATTGAACAGCAGGTTGCATGGGCAACAAGGCCAGGAGGGGGGTTAGTGAGGGACGACCAAACGACTGAACAGCAGGCTGGGTGGGGCAACCAGGCTGGCGGGGAAGGGGGTGGGAAGCGCAGGGGCGGCAATGAGGGGCAACCAAACAACCAAACAGCAGGCTGCATGGGGCAACCAGGCCAGCATAGGGGGCAGTTGAGGGTGACTAGGCTGGCAGAATGGGGCAGTTGGGGGCAACCAGGCCAGCATGGGGGGGCAGTTAGGAGCAATCAGGCAAGCAGGCAGGTGAGAAGTTAGGAGCCAGTGGTCCCGGATTGTGAAAGGGATGTCCAAGGTGTCCGGGATTGGAGAGGGTGCAGGCTGGGCTGAGGGACCACCCCCAACCCCACCCGTGCATGAATTTTGTACACTGGGCCTCTAGTTGGGAGAATAAAGTTCCAGACAGAATAGTAACCTAGGTGCAACATCTGAAATATCATCTTCTACTAGGTAACAGATATAGCCTTTATTGTGTGTGAGAGTGGTAGATTTGAGGGCTGTTGCCCCAAATCTTGGTATGTGGAGTCTCTGCCCAGGGACTGGATATCCCCACCTTTCTTGCACTCCTCTATTCCCACCACTGAGCATCGTGCTGTCTTTCCAACCCACACAATATCTAACACATAGAGCTGAAGAATATCTGCAATCAAGGTTATAAGTTCTCTTGAAATTACTTCTGCAGCCTATTTTGAATAGAATGTGGGGTCACAGGTCATGCTGAGTGCACCCACCCACATCTCCCCGAAGCATCTCTTAGTGCTCACAGTAGGACAACTAGAAACTAGGTCATTGCCTCCCCATAAACACAGAACCTTCCATTTCTATCCTACTTATTCCATTAACAAACAGAGCAAAGCCCTGCAAAGCCAACCTAAGAAAACGGCTACTGACCTTGCAAAGCAAGCATGAAGAAAACTGCCTGACATGATTTCATAAATAACTTGTGTTTTTCTTTATTTGAGAGGGGGATAAAATAGCTGTCTTCTGCTGCGGCAGCTTTATCTCTGCTGAGTAACTGTTTAGAATTTTCGATACAGCCAACTCTAAAGCCTTGTTTCCCTGGATATTCACATTAAGACCTGACTCACCTCAGAATGACTCACTCTTGTCTCTCAAACCAACCAGTATTTCAAAAAAACAAAACAAAACATGTTTTTTGTTCAATTCCAGATCATAAGTGGAACACTTCACTATGTGGAGAAAGGCAGGAAGAGGACTCCTGGGAAGGTTAATTATATTCACACAGCTTTACAATGTAATGTTTATAGGCTTAAACTAACACAGGAATAAAATAACCTGTATCTGTTCAACCTGAGGGGACAGACACAGATTTTCAAGGGAAAAACAGGTAATACAAATTTTAATGAAAAGATAGGTAAGCATATTTTTAAATATATATAAAATTTATAAAATTCTCATAACTTTTCTTAAAAGCTCCTAACAGAATATCCAATAACACTCATAAAATTGAAAGACTTACGTCAATTAAAAAAAAAACTTTACTCAAAAAAAAATCTTGACTTAAAAATACTCAACATGTTTCTGTTTGAGCAAATTCACTATTATAAAATGTCATATCTTCTCCATATTAATGAATTAATATTTTCAAATAATTTCTATTTAGAAAACAGAATGTTTAAGATTAGTGAAAGAATTCTCAACTTCATCGAAAAGAATAAACAAACCAGAATAACCAAGATATTTTTAATAAAAAGAGAAGTACAGTATTAAGAGAAACGTTTTCTCTACCATTATAAAATGCATCTCAAACATATCTAATTTTATTTATTTTTTTAATATTTTTTATTGAGCCGAAACCGGTTTGGCTCAATGGATAGAGCGTCGGCTTGGGGACTGAAAGGTCCCGGGTTCCATTCCGGTCAAGGGCATGTACCTTGGTTGCGCGCATATCCCCAGTAGGGGGTGTGCAGGAGGCGGCCAATCGATGAATCTCTCTCATCGACATTTCTAACTATCTCTCTCCCTTCCTCTCTGTACAGAATCAATAAAATATATTAAAAAAAAATATATATATATATATATATATTTTTTTTTATTGATTTTTTACAGAGAGGAAGAGAGAGGGATAGAGAGTTAGAAACATCAATGAGAGAGAATCATCAGCTACCTCTTGCACACGCCCTATTGGGGATGTGCCCACAACCAAGGTACATGCCCTTGACCAGAATCGAACCCGGGACCTTTCAGTCCACAGGCCAATGCTCTATCCATTGAGCCAAATCGGTTTTGGCACATATCTAATTTTAAATTGTAATGCTAACATAAGAGTAAGGAGATCAATGGAACAAACAGAATATAAGAAAATAATATATACTATAAAAGAATTTTATCTATGATAAAGGTAGCTTTTTAATTGATAGAGAAGGAATGAATCAGTTTGTACAACTGGCTAGAGATTTGGAATAGAAGTTAAATTCCTCCTTCACACCACGTTGTAGACCAATCATGGAGATCTCTCATCCGTCTCCCCTCCCCCTGCCCCAAAATGTCAACACCCTCTGCCCAGAACCTGTGAAAACTTTACATTACATGGCAAAAGGACTTTGTAGGTGTAATTAGGGTTACAGACCTTAAAATAGGGTATTACCCTGGAAGACCAGGCAGCCCATTCTAGCCACAAGAACCTTGAAAGCAGAGAACATCCTCTGGCTGGGAAGAGAGCTGCGGGGGGGGGGGGGGGGGGGGGGGGGGGGCAGAAGGGAGAAGAGCAGCAGGAGCAGATGTGCATGAGAAAGAGGACCCATCAGTGATGCCCTGAGGATGGCGGTGGCCTTAGAAACTGAGAAGAGACTCTCAGAACCTCAGCCCTATAGCCACAGGGAACTGGACCGGCCAGCAACACGAATGAGCCTGGAAGAGGATTCCTCGCATTCTATTCTCTCTAGGAGCTCAGCCAGCCAGTACCTTGATTTCAGCCTTGTGAAATCTGCCAAGCCAACCCAGACTTCTGACCTACAGACTGTGAGATAATTACATAATTCATGTTGATATAAGCCATTAAATTGGTGATTTTTGTTATGACAACAATAGGAAACAAATACACATCCTATACCAAAACTCGTTCTAAATGAATGAAAAAATGTTCATGTAAAAAAAAAAAAACCACCACAGTGATCAACCAAAGAACTTGTATGCATATATGCATAACCCATGGAGATAAGGTGGTGAAGGCCTAGGGTGAGGGGGTGGGGGTGGGAATGGGCTAGAAGGAATCAATGTGGGGGGAAGATTAGACATATGTAATATGTTCAACAATAAAGATTTTTTAAAAAATAGAATGATAGAAAATTTTTAAGAAAACACTACAATGCCCTAGCCCGTTTGGCTCAATGGATAGAGCGTCGGCCTGCAGACTGGGAGGGTCCCGGGTTCTATTCTGGCCAAGGGCACATGCCCGGGGCCTGATCCCCAGTGGGGGGCATGAGGGAGGCAGCCAATCAATGATTCTCTCCCATCGCTGATGTTTCTATCTCTCCCTCTCCCTTCCTCTCTGAAATCAATAAAGAGATATTAAAAAAAAAACAAAAAAAAAAACACCACAGCATAAATTGTCTAAATACTATGTTATACACCTGACGCTAATATGAAAATAATACTGAATGTCAAGTGTAATTAAAAAGTAAAAAAAAAAAAATTAAAACCCACAGTAAAAGAAACAAGCTGCTGACACACAGCAACATAAAGAAGATCAAAAACATTATGTTGAGCAAAAGAAACCAAGCTCAAAAGAGTATATACTGTGATTCCACTGAGAGAAGGTTCTAGAACTTAAGAATCAAAGAGAGGGAAGGCTTTTGAATGGAAAGAGGCCGGAAAGCACTTTCTGGGGGGTGGAATGTTCTCTATTTTGAGTGGGTGATGGTTCAGGGTAACGGTATCGGCGGCGGCGGCCCCTGCATGTAATTTGAGTGTAAACCCCTGCAACATTTACAGAACCTTTGCTTTGTTGACTCAGCAGAGAAAATATTTGTTAAAAACAAAGCCCCAATATTTGCCTGTTTTCTCAGGGCTTTCCTGAAATGACCAGTCAGTTAAGCAGCTAAGAGAATTTGGGAGACTCAGGCCTCGAATGAAGGGAGGGAGGGGTCAGTGCTGAAAAGGGCCCCACTCTTTCTTTGGGGTGTTCTTTGGGGAAGGGGCCCACTCCTGGTCCCAGCCCTAATAAACCCTTTTCAGAGGGAGGCTGTCACCCTGGGAAGCAGCCTCCGGGGTGGCTGCTCAGCTCACCACAGAGGCGCCCTCAGAGGAGAGCGAGGGGCCCAGAGGCAGGCCCTCGGGTGTGATGTGGGATCTGGGATCTGTGCCTCCGACCTGGGGGCAGGAGTGTTTGAACTCTAGGAGAAGATTGGTGGTGGCACTGAGGCACGAGGCTCCAGAGGAGAGTAGCCTTGCCCCTACCCTGTGAAAAGCCACTGTGGGGCGAGTGCAGAGAGAGGGATGTCACTGCCTCTGAGGCCCAGCAGCTCCCCTGCCCCTCCCCTAATTACCAAAGTCAGCAGCAGCCTTCCAGAAACGTTCCTCTTTTTGCCTAAGTGGTTTTGTTTTGTTTTTTCTTTCATTCACTAGAAACAAAAGGAGAGTGGATCGCCTACTTCACCCCTCCCTACAATTTCACATTAACTAAGGTGTTTATTAGGGGTGCCCCGTCCCTTACCCTGTGCCCAGTCTCCATAGCTCCATGCTGGCTGGCCCTTTGTTTTCCTGCTTTCCCCAGCAGATTGAGTTCTTAAGGCAGGAATTGCATCTTACTAAGTCTTATTATTTCTGCAGCCAGAGGGCTCAGCGGTGTTGCATGAATAAATGATTTTCTGGCTTTTTAGCAGGGACAGATGATTAAGCTGGAGGATGGGAAAGGAAGAATAGTTTGCAGGGAGGAGGAGAGGGGGGCGGTAATTTCACTGGTGGTTTTGGATTTCTGACCATCTCCTGGAAAGCCAAGAAATGCTTGACTGTCATCCATTCCCTTGGAGGACACACATTTAATAAAAGCCAACCACGCAGAGTACAAACCAGAAACCACCAGATAAATCCAACCAAAATAAAATTGCCAAAGCTGCCAGCTACTTGGGGAAAAACAATGGAGAAAGATGTTTACATGTTTATAAGTACCTATTGGGAATTCAATGGTCAGCAAAATTCCACATATTCCCATGTGAAATTATAGTCCCAGATATTCAAAAATGCTCAAAGCAAAGCATAATCCCGTAGATTAGTTTGGAGCTGGCGAACGGTAACATATGTAGACAAAGAAAAGAAATCGAAAGAAACCTAATAAGGGTTGCCAGCTATTTATTTTGCCAAATAAGAACATTTTTTTTTTAAGGTGTACCACCTTCTCTCCCCATAATTTCGCAAAAAAAAAGGAATATTTTAACCACCACCACCACCACCACCACCCCCCAAAAAAAGGAGAAAAATGTAAACTCAGACTAAAGAAAACCATTCTCAAGGAAGGACGAGCTAACAAGCTTATGGCACATGTTAGTCTTGGACAGTGTGCAGATGGTTCGGACCTTCCAAGGCAGATGTTCCAAGTCCCTAAAACCATACCAGGCCCCTGGAAGATGCTCAAGAAATATCACTGAAGGGCAAAGATGGATCAATTTCAACTCCTGGTTCTGCAGTGGAGTCTCAGGACCTCCGAAGAGAAAGGCCTCCCTCCCAGTTGGTGGCTAGTGATGGGCACAATTTCTCCTCAGTGTGTGCCACACTGTGGCATTTTCCCATTTTGCTATTTGAATGAGCGTAGTCCCAGGCAACTGCATGATAACAAGATTTATTGAGCACATACTATGTTCCATATACGAAGCTCTTCTTGGGCATTTGCTCATTGAATGTCCCTAACAATGCCAGTGAGAGATGTATAATTATTATCCCAATTTCCCAGGTCAGAAACAGGTTTAATCAAGGTGGAGAGACTTCTCCAAGCAAGGCACAAATCCAAGTCCGTGCCAAAATCAGTGTTCACGATTCCTCGGACAAGGTGAGCACAGGGTGAGGGAAACTGGGGGAAACAGGAAGGATGGGCTTTAACATTAAAACCAAATCCCCAAAGAAAGCCCAAAAAGTCAGCATCCCACACTCTGCCTCAAGACAAACAGGAAGCTAAGCATCAGCCAGCACAGGTTGCTCATCAATCCTGACTCAGTATCTGTGCTAAATCCAGGCTGCCCAACAAGTGCCATATTCCTTTCATATTCCCACTCTCCCCAGAGCATCTGAGAGCTCTAAATGACTGTGGCAGCCCCTGAACAAAGGTGCCTTCTCATTCACAGGAGAACTTGAGTTGGATAATAGCAGCCCAGCCATCCTCCCCTCCAGATCTCTCCCCACACCCCTCTGCGATGCTTTAAATGCTGGTTAATGGCCTCCATTTCACTTCCCATCCTTAAGACTAGAGTGATCTACTTCTCCCTCAATCTGAATGAAAGGCAAGACAACCCAGCTAAGAGGCTAAAACGCCATCCACTGTAACGTGGGGAGGACCCAGGGGTGCCCAGGAAACCCCCCCCCCAAACAAAGCAGTCTCCCCCAGACAGGAATTCCTGAAGGGCAGTCCCTCAGCAGTGCTGGGAAAACCTGAGTTCTAGCCCCAGTTCTACCACCACCTCACAGTTTTCTGAAACATGGGGCCTTGAACTTGGCCTTGAAAAAAGTGGCCAAACTGAAAGGTCTATTCATCCATACTCCCAGCCTTCTAAATAAAACTCAGAGCTGTTAAAACACACACATTCTCCTTCTCCTTCTCCCTCTCCCTCCCCCCCCCCTCTCTCTCTCACTCACACACACACACACACACACACACACACACACACACCATACTTTCCACGGCTCCTAACTCCATTTAGAATAAAATCCAAATAGCTCAGATTCCATTCTAAGTCCTACATACGCACACCCTCAACTTATCTTTCCAGCATTTTCCAACACTTTGTGCCCACAATGTTGTAGCACGCGACCCCAAATTCATCTTGTTCCCTCCCTCTCACATGCCTTTGCACAGCGATGTAATAAGGCTGGGACTGGCGTCAGGAATACATTATTATTACACATTATTACTACATTGATGTTTAAAATATAAGCTCCTTTGACCTGGAATATCTGTTTCTTCCTCCCAACACCCCTCAATCTCCCTGCTGGCTGCTGGAAGGATTTAGGGCTGGGAACTCTGCAAGTGCTTGTGTGCATCTCCGCTAATCCTTTCTCATGGGTCTGCCTGGCAGTAACTCTGGTCTACCACCGCTAGCAGTGCTATGTCTTACATCAGCGTTTTTCAACCGCTGTTCCGCGGCACACTAGTAAGATGTTGCCTGGTGTGCCGTAGGTGCAGACAAGACAAGAATTTTATAATTTTTCACTATTTTGTTTACTTAATATTTCATAATAAAGTAATTATAAAATACTTTCTTTGTGTTTATTTGATTCCTATTCAAGAGAATTACTTTATATATAGTCAATATAGGCACAGAGTTAAATTTTTTAACATTTTCTAATGGTGGTGTGCCTCGTGATTTTTTTCATGAAACAAGTGTGCCTTTGCCCAAAAAAGGTTGAAAAACACTGTCTTACATGTTTACATCCTCCGTGAGACAGGGTCTAAGTTCTGTGAAGAGTGACACTGCCTTGAAAAACAAGAAGCAACAAGAGGTGAGAAGAGGTAAGACACGGAGAGGAGAAGAGGCATGTTAGGCAGAAAGTCTGAGGGCCAGATTAAGGGCAACCTTAGTACCTGGCAGATGAGTCCAGACTTGAGTGAGCCCTGGAAGTCACCAAATTTTGAGCCTGCAGGTACAGTGGGGCCTGATGGGCAGAGGATGAGCTGGCCCACGAGTGGCCAAAGAAGGGTGCCCTGGAGGCCACAGCTGGACATGAAGCTCATCTCAGTTCAAGGCTATGATCCGAGTGTTCTTGTCACAGTGAATCAAATTGCCTATTCTTTCTGTTGTGCAATTTCCTCCAAAATGGCTGGTTTCCCCAAAATATGTCACGGTGGCATACTGATTATTTTGAATGAAAGGTATTGACAGAGCCAGTGCAAGAAGGACGCTCTGACCCTCCTTTGTGATTCCCACGTGAAAGGTAATCTCCGGGAACCAGGAGGGAGGAAGGCACTCTTATCATCCAAGACAGGGAGGTTAGGGCAGAGAAGGCCACATAAGCAAACCCTGTTACTTCACCAATTTATTACCCCAAACCCAGATCCCTTTGTCTTATCTATTTTTCACAAATGGATTGTTTGTCTAAAAGGTATCAAAGCTTCTTGCTTCAGCCACTTCTTTGAGTCTCCTATTTCTATGTGCCTCCCCTAGGTATAAAATTAAATGTTTTTCTCTTGCTAACCTGTCTTCCATCAATTTAACTCAGAACAGCCAAAGAAACTAGCAGGGAAGAAGAGAAAAATGTTTCCACCCCTTTACCTCCAAAATGTCATCACCATTTTCTAAGGATAACAATCCTGCCCCCTTCCCCCACCACCACACACACACACACACACACACACCCTTCCAAACGCTGCCATTGACAGGACACGTTGCTTAAAAAAATAGCCAAAACCAGTTTGGATCAATGGATGGAGCGTCGGTCGGCCTGCGGACTGGGGGGTGCCGGGTTCCATTCCAGTCAGGGGCATGTGCCTTGGCTGCGGGCGCATCCCCAGTAGGGTTGTGAGGGAGGCAGCTGATCTATGTTTCTCTCTCTTCGATGTTTCTGACTATCTCTCTCTCTTCCTCTCTGTAAAAAAAATCAATAAAAAATATATATTAAAAATAAATAATAAAAATAAAAACATCTCAATCTAAGTGACTTTAGAACTTCAAATACAGACATAGCTAGACCTAGACTTGGTTTGGCTCTGACAGACACACCAGCTCACCAGGCTCCCAGGAGCTCAGAATAACGCGCCATAGTGAGTACAGGTGAGCGGCGATACTGAAGTTCAATGACACCCAGGCAACAGAGGGAGTCCATTCAGGGAAACTGGGCCAGGGTTATCAGAGGAAAGGTTCAGTCACGTTTCCAGACTTTCCACAAAAACAGGAGATAGGCAATGCGTCGTAAAGAAACTTAGCCCAAGAAAAATGTCTGAGCAGGCAGAATGGACAGGCTCACGGACCAAACGAAAAACATTGCTCTTGGTCAGTGTCCTGAGATGCCTGGAGGTTCCAGCATGCCGGTTTAGCCGGTTTAGTATTTTTTAAAAACATTTTAAACCTGCATGCTCGCCTGCCACTGCCACTGCCGCTGTCCCCACTCTCTGCTATAAAGTGCCATCTTTGCCAAAACTGGTTTGGCTCAGTGGATAGAGCGTCGGCCTGCGGACTGAAGGGTCCCGGGTTCGATTCTGGGCAGGGGCATGTGCCTTGGTTGCTGGCACATCCCCGGTGAGGGGTGTGCAGGAGGCAGCTGATCGATGTTTCCCTCTCATCGATGTTTCTAGTTCTCTATCCCTCTTTCTTCCTCTCTGTAAAAAATCAATAAAATATATATATTTTTAATTATAAAGAAAGTGTCATCTTTGCTAAGGAGACTATTTCCCCTTGAATTTCTCTTTCATTTCTAATAACCAGGATTTATTGGCCTTAAAGACCTCAGGCTGCACTCTAAGGAAACTTGTTACAAAATCCATGAGGCCACTGTCAGCTGTGCCACTGGCCGGAGAACTGCAGGCAAGGCCCTGGCCTGTCAGCTCCGCTTCCCCATCTGAAAAGGTCAATTAAAACACCGCCATGCTCTTGACAATGGCCGGAGGCCCACACCCCAACCTTCACTTCAGTTCTTAACAACATCCAGGGGTCACTTTATCCTCCCCACCCAAACATGGGGTCTGCAGGCTCTACTCTGGCTTCTGAAAGAATCTTCATCCCAAGAAGCAAAGATAAAATAATAAGAGGACATAGACCACAGCAATGGGCCTTTGGTAGCAGCCAACCAAAAAAACAGAACTAATCAGCAAAGAGAATTCTAAGAATCCCACAAAAGCAAGGTCTCTATTTGGCCCCTGAGAGCCATGGGCTGGGAAGCCAAGAGAACCAGAATCTAATCCCAGATCCCACTGGTGATTGGCAGTCGATGGGCCTGTTTCTTCGTATATAATATGTTCATGGCCCAGCTCCTGACCCTGCAGGTGTGAAATTCTGAGCAGAGACTTAAAGAACCCCCTTTGGAATGTATGAATACAGAGTTTGTGGCAGCCTTGCAGTACTCTTCTTTATCTATTTCTTAAAATATATTTTATTGATTTTTTTCAAGAGGAAGAGAGAGGGATAGAGAGTTAGAAACATCGATGAGAGAGAAACATCGATCAGCTGCCTCTTGCACACCCCCCACTGGGGATGTGCCGGCAACCAAGGTACATGCCCTTGACCAGAATCGAACCCAAGACCCTTCAGCCCGTCGGCCAACGCTCTATCCACTGAGCCAAACCAGTTTCGGCAGTACTCTTCTTTAAAAAAAAAAAAAAAAAAATGAAAGGCAACCTATCCCTAACCCTCCCATCCCCCGCCCTGCAGCACTCACTGGTTCATGGCAAGCAGCTAGGTTGGTGTGGACAGACAGAACCAGAGCCACCAGGAGCATCCATCCTCTAGCCTTACTTTGCAGCCACTAATGGTGTGAACCACACCACCACCTCCAGTGGTACTCTCATTATTCACGTAGGAATTTCCTTATTAACTATGAAGACCAGTCTCCATCTCTCCAACACCAAGTCCTCCCTTCCAAAGTTACTTCCAGGAAAAGGCTGATGTTCTGTTCTCCCCACCTCCCGGGAGATGTCCCAGAGACAGCCTGCAGGTGCCACCTACACGGATTAGTCAGCCATAAAATCAAGTTAATGGGTTATGACTAGCTTAAACACACACACACACACACACACACACGCACGCGCGCGCGCACACTGAGAAAATATCATTGTGCCTCACCCTGTAGAGAGAAGAAATAGGCTGCGGAGCTCTTGTGGCAGTTTTATACTTTTACAGTACGTGTCTGTGGGTGGATGTGGTCTCTATGGCTGGTCTTAGTCAAAAGCAGACTGAGAAACACATGCCTAAGTGGGATCTGATTCTAGGGATGAATGCCACACACACACACACACACACACACACACACCCAGTCACTTCCATCCCCTGTGGAGGATGGATGGGCCAGCGGAGGGTACTGAGAACTCCAGCACCCACCCTGCTATTCCACAAAATGCAGCTAACTGGGAAACCGTGGGAACAAACTTCTGACTCTCCTTCAAGGTGGTCCTTCCTATAAGGATGGTCAAGGAAAGACCAAGCTATCTATGTGGCAGCCTTGCCTGAGAAAGGGGCCTGGCACCCAGGTGGCTCAGCAGCGGGGCAGAATCTGGATGCCCAGCATGCAAGGCCCTTTTGCTCCCTGCTATCTCCTCCAGCTAAGGACTGATGGGGCCAATAGCAACGGGGCTGGGGACTACAGAACCCAGAGCACACACCCCCCCTTCTCTCTCCTCTTTTGAACATTATTTTCCAAATTGCACATCCCTCCAACAATCCTCCCCAGGAAGCACCATCGCTTGCAACCTTCCCAGAAATACCCCCAGCAAGGAGGGGGGCTGGCCCGCTTCACCCGCAAAGCAGCGCTATTCCAGCGGCGTGGCCAACGCTCGGGCCTCCCCGGGGGTGTGCGCTGAGGGGGTGCGGAGTGCGCCTCCCGGGCTCCCCTTTTGAAAACCATCGCCAGCCGCAGCCTGTGGGCTTCTGGGGATTTCCCCTTCCCGGACTTGCAGTTCCCCGGCCCTAGACCCCGTTACCCAGCCCGTTAGCCCAGAACGCTGGGCGGGGCAGCCCCTTTCGCTCAAGCCCCACTCGCGATCGCGATCGGGAGGGCAGAGCTGGAGGCCTGCCCGGGGCTGCAATCGCGGGGCTCCCCGTGCCTGGCAGCGGCCACTCTCCAAGTTCCCCGCAAATGTCCGCCCCGAGCCCGGGTGCGGGCCCGGGGGCGCGTCCGCGGGTCTTCTCAATAGAACGTGCCAGCGATCCGGGGGTGGGGGTGGGGGTCCCCTCCTTCCCCCCAGGAGGCGGGCGGTGGGCCCGGGAGCCCGGGTGGGGACCAGGCAGGAGGCCGCGCGCCACCGCAGTCCTGTCGCAGCGCGCGCCCTCGCCCCCGGGGCCCTCCGGAGCCGCCCCCGCCCGGCCCCGCGCGGCAGGCCCGGGTCTGCACCTGGGATGCGCGCGGGGGGCCCCGGGCAGGGCCGGCTCGGCCTCCATCCCGGGGGGTCGCCGGCCCCCCGCGTGCGCGCGCGGCCGCTGCCCGCCCGGAGGAGGCGCGGAGCCCGCAAGGCCGGCGGCTCCCCCCGCCCCCCCCCCGCCCCGCGCTCCCCGCGCCGCGTACGCACCTAATGGCCCGCGGGTCCCACATGGCCGCGGCCTGAGCGCCCGCGCGGGGCCCGCCGTGGCCGCCTCGGGAGCCGCTGGCAGCGGGCAGGGCGCGGCGGGCGCTGCGGAAGCCGGGACCGCGGCCCGCGGGGGCGGCGCGTGCAGGCGGCGGCGCGGGGCCGGCTCCGGGGGGCGGGGGGGGGCGCGGCGCCCGGGGCCGTGACGAGCGCGGCGGCGGCGCGGGGACCGGCGGGCGGCTGTGCACCGCGCGCACCGAGGCCAAGTTTCCACGTAGTTGCGAGGCCGAGGCCTGTCACGTGCGCGCCGCCGCCGGGGGGAGGGGTGTCTGTCCCCGGGTTCCGAGCGGCGTCTCGACGGCCCTCGGGCGGCGTGTGGAGGGGCCCCGCGGCCGCCTTAGGCACCCCCGGGGGCTGGGCACACGCACCCCCTCCGACCCACGTCTCCATCAATGCCCTCCGCGATGGGTGGCCGCGGAGAGCGAGGCCATGCTCACCCCGAGGGCCTGGCCCGCCTTTCCTTCCCTCCGCGCCCTCCCCTCCCCACAAAGCCCCTTCCTGTGGATCCCAGGGGCCCCCCAGTGCCCTCACTCACTCGGAGCCCGATTCTCCGTCCTTGGGACCCGGGGGGTCCAGGTGGGGAGAGGCCAGCGAGGCCTCGGGCCTCTGGACGCTCACAGCGGCGTCCATGGCGCCTGCCGTCGAGGGAGGGAGGGCGCCTCTGGCCTCAGGCCGGAAGTGGCCGGAACCACCTGGAAGGGCAGTGGGACCCTCCAGGCAGCCACTTCCGGTGTCCGTGGGGCGCTCCTTCTCTCCTTCTCTCTCTCCTTCTCTCTCTCTCTCTCTCTCTCTCTCTCTCTCTCTCTCTCTCTCTCACTCGCACACACCACACACACACACACACACGCACACACGCACACACGCACACACGCATACACACACAGCCCCTATCGGGTCCTCAATGTCTTGGGATCCCTTTCCCACTCCCCCCTCCGCCCTCTCCGGAGGCAAAAGGCCGTGCACACAACTGGCAAGTGCCCTGTGGCCCCCCAGGGGGATGCCGCAGAGAGTGACACAGAAGCACAAGTTTCCATAGAATGGAGGACAGTGAACGCCATTCTGAGTCAAGAACCAACTAGCCTCTCAGTCTAATTAGTGATCTCTTTGCTTTCTAGGGTCTCCCTTCCTCCCATTTCTTCCGAGAGCGTCCATCTTCCCCCCAATATCGCTGTGCATCACTTCCGGTTCAGAAGCCTTCATCGGCACCCACTGCCTCCTCCCCGGGGCCGGATGTGAGGCTCGTCTCATCTTGTGACAATGTTACCCCATCTCAAATACGATTCCAGTGGTTCCCAAACTTGGCTGCACGTTGGAATCGGCGTAGTGTCTTTTACTTCCGGATAGTCTGATTTAATTGGTACGGGGTATGAGTGGGCATGGGGTGTAACGCGGGGATCTTTAAGTTCCCCAGGGGATTAGAATATGAAGTGAAATGGGGGAAACACTCCAAGGAAGAGAGAGAGAGAGATAAAAATATTAACCTGTTCCTCCACTTATCCATGCTCTCATTCCTTGATTCCTGTATGTGCCCTAACTGGGGATTGGACCCACAACCCTGGCTTGTGGGGATGAGGCTCCAACTAATACCTACCCAAGCCAGGGCAACACTGCTACTAAATGTTTTGTTGTCTTCCTCCCCTCCCCCCCCCCCCCCCCCCCCGCGCCAGTTTTATGAATCATCAGGTAAAAATTGTTTAGCTTGTGCTGATCTGAAAACCTTCAACCTCCATATATAGTTTGGCTGAGTATAAAATTCTAGGTTGGAAATAATTTTCCTTCGGGATTTTGAAGCTATTACTCTAGTGACCACTAGCTTCCAGTACTGCTATTGAAAATTCTGAAAATATCGAATTACCCATTTTATGTGACCCTCTCTGAGTTTTGTTGTTGTTTGTTGTGGAGTTTTTCCCTGGAAGCCTGAAATATCTTCTTTTTCTCCCCAAATGTTTCAAAATTACACAATTATGTGCTTTGATGTGGACCCACTCATCCATTCCACTGGAATGGATGGGTTCTTTCGGTCTTAAAACTCAAGCTCTTTAGTTATGGGAAATGGTCTTGAAATTTTTTGTTGGTTATTTCTTCTCCATTTTCCCTCTTTTGTCTTTTTTGGAAATCCTATTAGTCCAATATTGAACTTCCAGGATTGGTCCCTGTAATACACTCCCTGATTATCAGATCACTTCTCTCATACAGTCAAGATTTCCTCAACTTTATCTTCTGATTCTTCGTTAATAAAAGGTTTTTATATCAAATTCTTTGATTTTCCCCAGTGCTCTTTCTTATTCTGTGAGCATCCCTTTGTTAGAGCACTCCATTCTCTTTTTCATGGTCACTATGCAGCTGTACTAAGAAATGAGGAGGATCTCTATATAACCCTATGCGGCTTAAGGTCAGGAAATATTAAGTGGGAAAAAGCTAGGTAAGAATGGTGTTTATTGTATGCTGCCTTTAGAGCAGTGGTTCTCAACCTTCCTAATGCCGCGACCCTTTAATATAGTTTCTCATGTTGTGGTGACCCGCAACCATGAAATTATTTCCGTTGCTACTTTATAACTATAATTTTGTTACTGTTATGAATTGTAATGTGAATATCTGATATGCAGGATTTGTTAGGCGACCCCCAAAGGGGTTGCGACCCACAGGTTGAGAACCGCTGCTTTAGAGTAAGAAGGAGAGGTGACTATTTTTATACATTTGCTTATATTTTCTGACAGAAACAATGTATGGAAAACCAAAAACTAAGACAAATGATTACTTATAAGGAAGAACAGAGTAGAGGGGAAAACAGGGTAGCTAAGCTTCTTTAAATAATATTAGTTTGAGCCCGGCCAATGTAGATAAGTGGTTAAGCATCAACCCATGCACCCAAAGGTCACCAGTTTGATTCCTGATCTGGGCACATTCCTGGGTTGCAGGCTTGGTCTCCAGCAAGGGGCATGCAGGAAGCATCCGATTGATGTGGATGTTTCTCTCTCATTCATGTTTCTAGCTCTCTCTCCCTCTCCCTTCTTCTCTCTCTAACACAAATAAAAACATCTTTTTTTAAGAAGAATATTTATTTGAAAGAATATTAATTTGAAAGAGCAGAAAAATCACTTGGCAAGTGTCCAGAAGTCTCTCTTCTTGGCTTGTCCCTTACTATGATGTTTTGAGGGCCAGAGCCTTGCTTCTCACATGTGGTTGGTTGGTTGAAAGAATACCAGGCTCTTCTCTCTTGAAAGTGGATAGCGTGTCAGCCTGCAGACTAAAGGGTCCCAGGTTCGATTCCAGTCAGGGGCTCATGAGCGAGTTGCAGGCTCGATCCCCAGTGGAGGGCATGCAGGAGACAGCCAGTCAGTGATTCTCTCTCATCATTGGTGTTTCTATCTCTCTCTCCCTCTCTCTTCCTCTCTGAAACGTTAAGCATTTTGTTGTACAATCAGTTGGTCAAAGGGCTGAAACTAGAAAACACTGATGAGCTCAGAATGGGTTTGGCTGTGTGCTGCTTGGACCCTGAGCTCGGTCCATCCTGGGTTTTGGTGTTAAAGAATGATGTCATTGAGAGCATTATCTATTCATAACATATTACGTATGCCTAGAGGCAGACATGTTTACACAATAGGAAAAACCATGCTGAAGCAAATTCTGTTTTCCATTTCCACTTCAGTAGATCTGATTCTTACCCTGTGTAGCACTGAGAATACTAATTGTGTCATATATGATACTGATCTAGCCTGATAACATAAGAGGAAGGGCAGAATGAACTATGTACAGTCCAAACTTGAGACATACAGATATATACGCCCTCAAACAGATACACCCGAAGGTACACCCACACAAAGAGTTGTGCATTTCATACATGTATACACAAAAAGTAAACCAATGAACATGCTCATTCAAATTCATGCAGCTACGAAAACACTCACATGATACTCTTCCTTGGTTTCTTTTTTATTAAAAAAAACACACAAAAAACCATTTTTTTCTTTTTTTAATATATTTTATAGATTTTTTTACAGAGAAGACGAGAGAGGGATAGAGAGTTAGAAACATCGATCAGCTGCCTCCTGCACACCCTTTACTGGGAATGTGCCTGCAACCAAGGTATATGCCCTTGACCAGAATCAAACCTGGGACCCTTCAGTCCATAGGCTGATGCTCTATCCACTGAGCCAAACCGGTTTTGGCTTCTTCCTTGGTTTCTTCACTGTCATTGAGCATAGCTGTTCACTTCTGAACCCACCAACTCCCCATCCAACCCCTCCCCATAGCAAGAGCTGCCCCTTTCCGCCTCTGAGTCAGCCCTGACAGTCAGATATATTATCATCAGTAGCCTTTATGACCACATTCCTGACTATTGACTGCACCCACCTGGAAGGGCTAATCCTGGAGCCTCCCATACCCTTAGAACAGTGGTTCTCAACCAGGGCTCTGAAGACATTTTGATGATCCTAACTCATTGGGAGAGGGGAGAAGGGAGGGGATGCTGCTTGCATCTACTAGGTGGAGGTCAGGGATGCTGCTAAACATCCAAGATCAGTCTCCCAGAGCAGAGAATTATCCAGCCTAAAATGACAATAGCGGCCCGAACCGGTTTGGCTCAGTGGATAGAGCCTCGGTCTGCGGACTGAAAGGTCCCAGGTTCGATTCCGGTCTAGGGCATGTACCTTGGTTGCGGGCACATCCCTGGTGGGGGGTATGCAGGAGGCAGCTGATCGATGTTTCTCTCTCATCCATGTTTCTAGCTTTCTACCCTCTTCCTTCCTCTCTGTAAAAAATCAATAATATATATATATATATATATATATATATATATATATATAATTTTTTTTTTTTTAAATGACAATAGTGGCAAAGTTCAGAAACCTTGCCTTGGAAGAAGGGGTGGGCAATTGTCCTGCCCTTTGCAACTTGCTAGTAAACCACTGGGGGCTGCTTCCTCCTTGTTAACTAGCCATGGTTTATACCACAAGACCTCAATCTTGGACACAGCTACTTGGACCAGGGTATGCAGGCATCTATCCTAAGGGCAGTCAATGAAGACTAACCAGTTCCCACTCAGGCAAACTGGTGAGAACAGGGGCCATGGGGATTTTCTGGACAGGACCATTTCTCAACAGTTTGCACTGGAGGTTAACTGGAGAGCCAGGGCAACTGATAGAAGCAAGATATGAAAAATGTTAAGAGAGAGCAGCCATGCAGGCCATAAAGGCTAGCATCAGCCAAAGGTGGCAGGTAGAGAAAGAGATACACAGAGTGAAAGCAGTTGGTTGGGAAAGTGGGAGAGATGGACACAGATGCAGATAGACTGGGACATCTTGATATTAAATGGTGAGTAAATGCTTGTCAGCAAGAGTCAGTGGGAACCAGGTTATCTTAAAGAAACATCCACCTTGTTTCCCAACTGCAGGAGGCCCAGCTGAAAGGTGGTTTCTGCAAACCTGAGAGGCTTGCCTCTTGTTACTGCCTATGACGGTGGTCGGCAAACTCATTAGTCCACGGAGACAAATACCAACAGTACAACGATTGACATTTCTTTGGAGAGCCACACTTTTTAAACTTAAACTTCTTCAAACGCCACTTCTTCAAAATAGACTCGCCCAGACTGTGGTATTTTGTGGAAGAGCCACACTCAAGGGGCCAAAGAGTTGCATGTGGTTCGCGAGCCACAGTTTGCTGACCACTGGCCTATGAGTTCATGATAGAACCTGTTGTGGGCTAATTGTGTACCCGCCCCTCTCCCCCCCAAAAATATGAAGTTCCCAGCCCCTGTACCTCAGAATGTGACATTGTTTGGGATGAGGTCACACTGGAATAAGGAGGGCATATAATCCAATATGACTGGTGTCCTTATAATAAGATGGCCAAATGAAGGTACAGCAGCATGAGGAGAAAGCATTGTGAAGATGCAGACAGGGATGAGAATGATATGTTTAAAGCCAAGGAATGCCAAGGGTTAACAGCTGTCATCAGAAGCTAGGAGAGAAGCATGGAACAGATCCTCCCTCAGAACCCTCAGAAGAACCCTGTGGACTCATGGATTGTGTTGGACATCTAGCCCCCAGAACTCTGAGAGAATATGGTCCTGCTTTTTTAAGCCATTCAGTTTGTAGTATTTCGTTACAGCAGACCTAGCAAAGGAATATAGCCTCATGACCTAAGGTCACCTAAGTGCATCTATGTTCTTAACTCTTTGGCCCTGGCCAAGAGCATGGGAAGATTCTAGAACTCTGACTCTCCTCTGACCATGCCCCTCTCTAGGGGGTAAGGAGTCCACTGGCCCAAAGAGATGTGCCCTCCACAACCCACACCTTTCTTCTAAACCAGTGGTCAGCAAACTGCGGCTTGAGAGCCACATGCGGCTCTTTGGCCCCTTGAGTGTGGCTCTTCCACCAAAGACCACGTGCGGGCACACACGTACAAATGCGATTGAAACTTCATGGCCCATGTGCAGAAGTCCGTTTTCAGTCTGGGAGAGTCTATTTTGAAGAAGTTGTGTTAGAACACTCAAGGGGCCAAAGAGCCACATGTTGCTCTCGAGCCGCAGTTTGCCGACCACTGTTCTAGACCATGATTTGGGCCATAATTCCCTGCCCAAATGGCCCTGAGCCTGCTTTCAGAGTCTGGCCAGGCCTGGTTCTTGAATTTGTCTTCCTGAGAGTAGACCAAGCTTCTAGGGCAGCTGTTGCCAGGAGCATGTGGAGCTGTGACAGAACTTAACTTGTGGGCTGGGGTGTGCACGCACATATGTGTGTCATGCTGTAGGACAGAGATGGGACTAGGAAGAGAAAGACCTGGCTGTGGGCCCCAGACCTCTATTTGTACTTCTGCCCGGACCCCAGAGATGATCGAGGTAGATTCATCTCACTCTCACAGACCAGGATTAAAGTCCAAGGGATGGGTCCTGGGCAGTTCCTCAACATTCTTTTTATTCCCAGCCACAGAAGTTGTTTCATTTCTCCTCCTTTACTCTGACCCCGTGGTCAGCAAAATGTGGCTTGCGAGCCACATGTGACTCTTTGGCCTCTTGAGTGTGGCTCTTCCACAAAATACCATACTCTGGGTGAGTCTATGTTGAAGAAGTAGCATTAGAAGAAGTTTAAGTTTAAAAAATTTGGCTCTCAAAAGAAATTTCAATCGTGCTGACACCGGTTTGGCTCAGTGGATAGAGCGTCGGCCTGTGGACTGAAGGGTCCCAGGTTCGATTCCCGTCAAGGGCATGTACCTTGGTTGTGGGCACATTCCCAGTAGGGGGTGTGCAAGAGGCAGCTAGCTGATCGATGTTTCTCTCTCATCAATGTTTCTAACTCTCTATCCCTCTCTCTTCCTCTCTGTAAAAAATCAATAAAAAAAATATTAAAAAAAAATTTCAATTGTACTGTTGATATTTGGCTCTGTTGACTAATGAGTTCGCCGACCACTGCTGGACCCATCTTTCTCCAGAGGGTGGAACCTCTAGGTGGCACTCTATACAACCAATCTCCATCTATCTTCACCTCACTGCCTCCAGAAACAGGATCTGCACCAGGCTTCTTGAGAATCCTACCCCACTCCTCCTGTAGCTGGGGTAGGATATCAAAACAGAGGTTACAAACTCAGTTGATTTCAGGGACTAGGCAAGTAGCACAACTGATTGTATCTGGCCAGGTATAAGTACCAGCGAGAGGTAAGGTTTGCAGCAAACCACATGCCCAGGTTGTGGGCTCAATCCCCAGTGTAGGGTGATCAATGATTCTCTCTCATCAATGACGTTCCTACCTCTCTCTTCCTCTCCCTTCTGAAATCAATAAAAATACATTTAAAATAATAATAATAAAGTGGCCCCAGATGACTATTGACACAGGGAAGGGGAGCTTGATGTAAAAAAAAATCTTTTCTTTTTTTTTTGATCAAAAATATTTTTTTAATAGAAACCAGAAATCTTGATTTTATTTCGTGAAGTTCCACTTGACTAATCAACATTTTAATACAGTGCACACCAAATAAAAGCCAGGCACTGACAGCCAGCTAGGTCAGCCAAGTTTATTGCCACTAATAAAAATAAACACTACACTAGATTGGGCTGGCAAGCTGAGGCCAGCTGGGAGGTTCCCCACATGGGGTTTGCCCTGAGCTCATGGAATTCCAGACAGTTTGAGGAAGTAATGACGGTGTTTTCACGTGTTGCTATTTTTGCAGCCTGATATGGCCTTTCCACCCTCTTCTAGCTGCTAAACGCTACAATTCCCTCTATGACTCACCTCCATCATCACCTCCCTAGGGTAAACCAGGACTGACCCATCCGCCCAGCCCCAAGCTGCCCCATTTTCACCACTCCCTGCTCGCTCTTCCTTGTTGATGTTTCTGTTCCAATCCATTTCACATTGTTTTATCATTGTTTCCTTGTCATCTACCACTAGACAGCGAGCACCTCAGCATCTAGGGTTCTTTCTTCATTCTGTGTTTCCAGCTCCTTGGCATGTAGCTGACACAAAACTTGTGGAATGAATGAATAAACAATGCCTATCGGTAATGACACCAACGTCACAGCTAACTTGGTACTCCTGACAATAGGTGTATGGGCGGTGTTTATATGAGATGAGGAGTGGGGCAAAATCACAGGATGACCTAGGAATTTGCATTGGAACTGGGAAAAATGATTCTCCTGAGGGAGGGGGAGGAGTAAAAGAAGAAAAATCCAGAAATGAAACTAAAGCCTTCGAGGACCAAAGGCCTGTGGTGGGCTCCAGTGGTGAGGATGGTAGGGGAAGCAAGACAAGGATGGTAATGGAGACTGGTAAAGGGGAACTAGGGGGAGAGAGTTGTGTAGGGAAACCTCAAGGGATGATGATAAGAATAGGAGTGCTGCCCTAACCGGTTTGGCTCAGTGATAGAGCGTCTGCCTATGGACTGAAAGGTCCCGGGTTCAATTCCAATCAAGGGCATGTACCTCAGTTGCGGGCACATCCCCACTAGGAGGTGTGCAGGAGGTAGCTGATTGATGTTTCTCTCTCATCGATGTTTCTAACTCTCTCTTCCTCTCCCTTCCTCTCTGTAAAAAAAAAATCAATAAAAATAAAAAATAAAAAGAATAGAAGTGCCGCACTTGTAAAGGGTTTTGTTTCCTATGGTGAGCCGATCTTGCTGGTTGTTTTCCCCAACTGTAGTCCTGGAGGGGCTTGCTACTTTCGGTATGCTGCCACCTTGAGGCTGGGGTGTGCAGTTACACCACTAGGTGACAGGCTCAAATTTCACCTCCAAGAGGAAACCCTATTCAAGCCCAGTGCTTTTATCCATTCAATTGAAGAGCATTTAAATAGCATTCACAAAGTTCCTTTACATCAGCTGAGGTCAAGCAAAATGAAAACCATACGCCATTCCTTTTGCAAACCCCAGGCCCCTCCCTGATCCTTATTCTTTGTCTCCTGTTTTCCTCCTAACTCATCTGTAACCCCTTTAGGACAGAGGTTTATTCATCTTTGCTTCCCCCACAGGCCCTTGCACACTGCAAATGTTTCTTTGTTTTAAATACCTGCCTACTGTATTTATATGATGATGATATCTTACCAAAAACAAGTGAAATGAGCTGTTTAAAGATAAAAAACACAAAAAGACAAATGTATGATTCCACTTACGGAGTCACCATATGCTAATTCACAGTTAGCAGGATAGTGGTTATCAGGGTCCAAGGGGGAACCAGAGGGGTATTTAATGGAATGAGGAAAAAGTTCTGGAGGGAGATTGTGGTGACTGTGCGTGCACTTTATGCCACTGCAATGTGTGTGTGTATATATATATATATATTTTAATATATATCTTGACTGGGCTTTTGGTTCTTCAGGTGTATAAATTTGTCAAAACTCATAAAACTGTATACATGCTTAAGATATATGCATCAATATACATTATTTGTATGTCAAGATAATTAGTATTTTTTTAAAGAGCCCTCTCTCTGGCCTTAACTGGTTTGGCTCAGTGGATAGGGCATCGGTCTGTGGACTGAAGGGTCCCGGGTTCGATTCCAGTCAGGGGCAGGTGCCTTGGTTGCAGGCACATACCCAGTGGGGGGTGTGAAGGAGGCGGCTGGTTGGTGTTCCTCTTTCATCAATGTTTCTGGCTCTCTATCCCTCTTCCTTCCTCTCTGTAAAAAAAATCAATAAAATATATTAAAGAATAGAATCTAAATTTGCAAAACTAACCAATGGAACAAAAAACAATACAACTCTGAAAAAGTGAAGCAAGAAGAATAGGAGAAATGGGGTGATATGAATTTGCTAAGTTTTTACTTATCACAGTTGGCCTCAGAGAGAATGTTTAGAGCTGATAAATTAACAATATATTAGTATAGAAATATATGAAACCAAAGACCTACTACAGGAAAAGGTTCCAAGTGTTTATTACTAGAGCATAGCAAAGGGAGGAGCGAAGGCACCAAAGCTCTATATTATGTCTTTTGGCATTTCTTAAAAATAAATCTTGCCGAAACTGGTTTGGCTCAGTGGATAGAGCATCGGCCTGCAGACTGAGGGGTCCTGGGTTCAATTCCCATCAAGGGGTCCTGGGTTCAATTCCCATCCCCAGTAGGGGGTGTGTAAGAGGCAGCTGATTGATGTTTCTATCTCATCGATGTTTCTATCTGTCCCTCTCTCTTTCTCTCTGTAAAAAATCAATAAAATATATTTTAAAAAATATTTATTGTTCAGATTATTATTGTAGTTGTTCCTCCCCACCCCCATAGCTCCCCTCTACCCGTTTCCACCCCATGTCCTTACCCCCCTCATTGTCCTCATCCATAGATGTATGATTTTTGTCCAGTCTCTTCCTGCCTTCCCACTCCTTTCCCCCCAAGGAGTGTCAGTCCACTCCCTTTCTATGCCCCTGATTCTATTATATTCACCAGTTTATTCTTCTTTTGGCATTTTAAAATTTATTTTTCTATAAACCATCAATAGATCTGAATAAGCGGACTCAAGGGGAGTATTTGGTGAGGAGGCGTTCTTTTTCTGTGTGCACTTGCTGTGGACACGTTCATGCCTGCTGCCCGGCGCCATTCATTAAGTAGGCCCCCGTTGCCAGGGAAACCAGCTTTTCGCTGATACCAAAGATAATGCTGAGAGGCCTGCTGTTCACCAAGCAACCTCTCTCCTGAGACACATCACCTTCCGGAACCATCTCTCGTCCTGGTGTGATGCTGTCCAGCTGCAGGAAGCTTGCGCCTGCTGCCTCCCCCAACTCCCCTCGTTGTTCCCTGTGACGCTGGTCAGTGAGCAGGACCTGCTGCCCTTGTTTTGTCACAAGCAAACCGGCTCATGAGAAATGAGCAGCAGTCATTTGTGCTGTGTGTGTGTTTTCAATGATATACATCAAAGCGCAGAGAAGAGTATAAAACCACATCACTGTTTCCATACTTGCTTCATTGATCCCAGGGAGGAGAGGGAGAGCAGAGAGAGGGCTTTTTTTTTTTTTTTTTTTTTTTTTAATACATTTTATTGATTTTTTTACAGAGAGGAAGGGAGGGGGATAGGGTCAGAAACATCTGTGAGAGAAACATCAGCTGCCTCCTGCATAACCCCCACTGGGGATATGCCCGCAACCAAGGCACATGCCCCTGACCAGAATGGAACCCGGGACCCCTGTCCACAGGCCAATGTTCTATCCACTGAGCCAAACCAGAGAGAGGGCTGTATACAATATACATTATTTGTATGTTGACATACAAATAATGTATATTGATGCACAGATCTTAAGCATGTTTATAGTTTACAGTTTTATGAGTTTTGACAAATCTATACACCTGAAGAACCAAAAGCACAGTCATGGTACATGGTACTTCCATCAACCCAGAGAGTTCCTTCTTGGACCTTTTTAGTCAATATCCTGTTTCCCTGAAAATAAGACGGTGTCTTATATTAATTTTTGCTCCCAAAGATGCGCTAGGTCTTATTTTCAGGGGATGTCTTATTTTTCCATGAAGAAGAATACGGTACACATTGATTGTTAAATGAAAATAAAGGAAATTTATTACCTGTATACGGTACGGTAGTACAGTAGTTGTCAACACAAACCAGATAAACTGTGAATCCTACAGTATCAAGAATGTACTCATTTATTCAATGACAATCATGTCATCATCTTCTGGAACATCATCATAACAATCCATTTCCTGAATTTCCTGGTGAATTTCTTGTGACTCCATTTCTTTCAGAATCAGTGGACCAAATCTCTCATGTTTTGCCTAGGGGGGCCTTATTTTCGGGGGGATGCCTTATATTTCACTCAGAAGGAAACCTGTAAGTAGGTCTTATTTTCGGAGGATGTCTTATTTTCGGGGAAACACGGTAACACACATGCACTCACACGTGCACACACATACACACACACCCTACTCCTATCTCCCTGCATCCCACTCACCCTGTCTATCCCCAACCACTACTCTGATTTCTACCACCCCAGTATCACTGTAGTTAGGATTTTTCTGTTCTTGACCTTCATGTAAACAGTATTTGTTTTGTATGTGGTTTCTTTTGCTCAGGTTGTTTTTGACATTCATCCATTTTGTTATGTGTATCAGTAGTTTGTTCTAGATTAGTATTTCATTGTATGAATAGGACACATTTTATCCACTTCCTATTGATGGACATTCAATTTGCTGCCAGTTTTTTGTTATTTTGAATAAAGTTGCTATGAACATTCTTTAACAGTGAAGTTTTTTGTCACGTTTCCATATCTTGAGTAAATACCTAAAAGTGAAATTGCTCAGTCATAGGGTAGGCATATGTTTAACTTTATAGGGTAGTGAAACTTGATTCTCTTTAAAAATTGTAGTAAAATACACATAACACAAAATTTACCATCTTAATCATTTTTTTAAGGGTACAGTTGATGAGCAAAATTCACCCCTTTCCATTTTTAGAATTGCTTTCATGTTGCAAAACTGAAACTGTACCCATTAAATAACAACCCCCAGCCTCTGGCAACAATCAACTTTCTGTCTAGGAGCTTCTAAAAAATATTATTTTTATTGATTTCAGAAAGGAGACAGAAATATTGATGAGAATCATCGACCAAGCTGCCCCTTGCACATCCCCTATTAGGGATAGAATCTGGAAATGTGCCCTAACCAGAAATCAAACTGTGACCTCCTGGTTCACAGGCCAATGCTAAATGCTAAATCACTGAGCCACACCAGCTGGGCTGTCTATGAATTTTACACTGTGTCAAGCTTGACAATGTAGTGGGATCAAACAGTACTTGTCTTTTTGTGACTGGTTTATTTCACTTAGCATAATGTCTTCAAGGTTCATCCATTTCCTTTGTAAAGCTGAGTAATATTCTGTGGTTTGTATATACCACATTCTGTCTATCTATGCATCCATTGCTCCCATCTTTTGGCTATTGTGAATGCTGCTATGCACTGAGAAAAAAAAAATACCTCTTTGAATCTCTCTTCTCAGAAGTGGAAATGCTGGATCATAGAATTCTATTTTTAATTTTTTGAGGAACTGCCATTCTGTTTTCTACAGTGATTGCACCATTTTACACTCCCACCAAAAACACACAAGGGCTCCGGTATCTCCACATCCACGCTGACACTTATTCTGTTTTGTGAGTGTGTGTTTTAATATATTCTTACTGATTTCAGAGAGGGAGTGGGAAGGACAGAAACATCAATGATGAGAAAGAATGATTGGCTGCTTCCCACACGCCCTCCACTGGGGACTGAGCTCACCATTGGGCATGTGCCCTTGACTGGACTCATACCCGGGACCCTTCAGTCCCCAGGCTAACACTCCATCCACTAAGCTAAACCAACTAGGGCGGTTTTTGTTTTCTTAGTATCCATCCCAATGAGTGTAAACTTGATTCATTTTGGTTATGGAATTTTTAAACACACAAAGACAAGAAATGTCTCCATGTACACACCTCAAGTTTTAAAAATTGACATTGGATAGCACATAGAGGACATACTTCTATATGGCTACGAGAGCAGGAGCAAAGATACATTTGGAACTACCAACTGAGGGTGGATAACTGGTGTTTTTTTCTTTTTCTTTCTGCTTTTACTTTTATTAGATTTATTTTATGCTGAATTTACTCCTGGGCCGCCAGCTTTTGTTTCTTCTGAGATATCTTTTTCTTCTGTGCCACCTCCTCTCCTGGTTTAGGAACAATCTGCTCCTTTTCGGTGAGGATCATCTGTGGCAGGGAGAGCTCCTGTATGGGTTAACCTGCCGATGACTCTGTAGGGTCTAGGCCACATCTTGGGGGGTCTGTTCACCTGAATGTGCTCGATGACCAGAGCGTCTGCAGTTTCATGCGGGTTCTTGGAAATGACCTTGGAGATTAAAGCCTCTTGATTTGCATGATTTTGTGGGTTTTTTTGGGTCTAGTGAATAGCCAACCATCTTTAGAGGTAACCTATGGGCGCTTTGGGGAAGGACTGGTGCTCTTTCTGCCTGTGTTTAAGACAAAGGATAACAGTCAAGCTTACCTGGTAAAGGAGCAGCAAAGGCCACAAAAAATGGGCCATAAAGGAATCCGCACCATTATTTATCTTTCCAACTGTACTTTCCTATTCCCACTGACAACATAACTTTCCTGACTTGCCTTGGTGACTCTTCTGATCCCAGATGCTGTAGGTAGAATTTACTGAACGTATTAGTGGGCTGGTGGGCTTTCCTACTTACCTGAAAACTTGAGGGAAAAAGCCAAACACAAATGCCAGAACTGAATTCTCCATCAAACCCTTGACGACATGCCCATGCTAGAAGAAAGAGCAATGTTCCTTCGAATAGGAAACTCCTGAAATGAATCCTCTAAACAACTGCAAAGCATAAGTCAGGTATCCTTAAGCTGGTGCCCTTTTCCCTGCCAGGAATAGAGGGTACTCCTTGTATTAAGCATATTTTCTGTATTCTTGATGCTTTGGCATCTGGGACCTTGTTGAGCCAAGAAAGATTGATAGGCCCAGGACTGGCTAATTCCTGATATTACTACTTAATTCCTACTCCCCTTGGAGTGTGCCTTTCATATGCAAACCAATTAATCCAGGGTATATACTTTGAATCACCTCCTTTAAGGACTTTGATTATAGTCATTTGTCTCTTCTCTTTTTTCTTAGTCAATCCAGCTAGGGGTGTGTAAGAAAAACCGACTTTCTCATTGAGGGGGGGAAACCCATATAAATAAAATCAGAAAAAAATTACACATATTTATATCACAGGCAAATGACTAATATCCCTAATATATAAGGAGTTACTAAAAATTTTAAAAGGTCAACAGCCCAATAGAAAAATGGGCAAAAGATTTGAGTGAACAGTTCACAGAAAAAACATATACAGGATCCTTACACATATAAAAAAAAATGTTTCAGCTGATTGGAGCATTATCCCATACACCAAAAGGCTGCGGGTTCGATTTCTAGTCAGGGCACATACCTAGGTTCTGGGTTTGATCCCCAGGCGGGTGCATACAGAAAGCAACTGATAGGTGTTTCTTACGTTCGTGTTTTTTCCCCCCTCTTTCTCCCTTCCTCTCTCTAAACATATTCTTGGGTGAGAATATAAAAAAATATATTTTGAAAGGAATTAAATAAATGGAGAGATATAGCTATGCTGTTAATCAATAGTATTAACTCTTAAGCAGCATTATCTTCTTATGGTACTAAATGCAACTTTTTAATTACTTAATTATTGTTTTAGTCCACTACATAGCTGTCCAGTATTTTTCATACAGGTTCCTTTAGAAATTAAAAAAATATGTATTAAGATTTCTGTATCAAGAAGGTAATGACTTAATATTACATAGTAGACTTAGGTTAAGTATACCTCGATTTGAATCCTGGCTTTACTACTTACGTTTACTAGGGCAATCTAAATGTTTCCCCAATATTCATATAATAAATATTCACATGCCAAGCACTGAGCTACATTCTGGGAATACAATGAGAATTTTAGTCACAAAGAATTTGGTTTCATTCCTTACTTTGTAATTTGTGGATAACAATTATCCAGTGAGTAGTCTAAGAGAGGACCGCAGTGAAGGTCAAATGAGACTGTGAAAGGGTTTCCAAGATTGTAAAACACTACACAAAGATTTACTCATTCAAACATTTATTGAAACACCAGGCATTGTGCTAATCACTACAGATATAACACTGAGCAAGGCATGAAATCCCTGCCCTTATAAAGCTTACAATATAGCAGTGATTAATAACAAGTAACAATTAAGTGTGTTAAGTGTATGGCTGGGGGGGAAAAAAGGGTCTTTAGGGAGGGCGTAGAAGAGGTACATAGTCTAGTGGGCATCAATGAAGGCTTCCTAGAGGAAGTCGCATATAAAGTGAGACCTGAAAGACGAACAGAAATTTACCTTATCTTTAAGAGCAATGGTGAAAGCAGTGGAGGGATATGACCAGATATGCCTTTTGGAACAATCTGGCCGCAGGGTGGAAAGGGATCAAAACCTGAGAAAGGGAGACTAATGAGGAGGTTGTTGCTATCATTTAGGTAGGTTGATGGCCTGAATTAGAAGAGTAGCACTCGAGAATTAAGAAAAATTTAGATGGTGGACTTAACAGAAAGGTTTTTGTGAATGTTATGATGTATGAAGAGGGAAAGTTATGGAAAACTCTGGATAACTCAAGTTTTGGCTTAGGCAAGCCAACTGAATGGGTGGTAGTGGTGGTACCATTTACCAAAAGGGGAAACATGATAGAAGCAGGTTTAGGGGCAAGATCAATGACATACTTACTGTGCTGCCCCTGAGACAGCAAAATGGACGTAAGCTGGCAATTAGATATATGAGTTAGGAAAGGTTTAGAAAGGAGATATAAACTTGAGAGTCATGTGCATATAGATGGTACTTGAAACCATGAAAGGAAATGGGATCAGTTAAGATGATGTAGAACAAGAAAACTTAACTATCCCAAGAACACAGATATTTAAGGGAAAGAAGTACCTGCAAAGACGACTGAGCAAGCCTACCTGGTATCTCCCGAAGTCAAGTAAACATCTACTTCAAGGAGAGTGGTCGATGGTGGTATCAGAGGGTAAGAATATTCACAAAAACTTTGTGAGCTTGATTGAGCAGTTTGAGTGGCAATGTGGGACAACAGGAATACAGACAAATCGTTTAAGAGAACTAGTAGGAATGGGAAATATAGAGACGTTAAGTTTCTTTAAAAAATAGTACCTATTTTAACTGTATTCACTGACACAACAGACCAGTAACTACTACTTTATAAAAAAATATTTTAAAAAAAACCTGTCATGCAGTTACAGAATTACTTAACACAGAAAACAGTAAAATACACATTTTTCTTCTACAAACAAGACTAGTTTATAGCAAATGCTCTATTACTCGTGGCCAATTTAAAATCCTTTACTTATATTTCCCCTCCCCACCCACTCAATGACTATACGATGCAAACTAATTTGATTATCACTGTAAGCAAAATATATACTAGAACTTCACAAAATGTGTACAAGACTTCAATATTTGAGGAACCAGGGTTAGAAAGCAGAAGCAGCTTTCAGGTACTCTAATCATTCTTTCAATAAAGCACTTGCCATGAAATACTCCAAATTATTGGGAAATTACTGGTAGATTTTGTTTGTTTGTTTGGATTTTCACTGTGTTGTTTTAAGCCTACTCCCTGTTTACCAAAATCTCAACTTGACCATTCTTGACAAGCATCTTGTTATAACACTTGCTTTTCTGCCCTCAATGAATTATATGTAACAGAATAGAGTCCTTTAATCTGGATCAGTATTGATTACATATTTATCAATGCTATTGTGAGCTACTGGAACATGTTGAGGCTTTTATCTTACCAGCCGAACTCAGAATGTTGGAATTAGTCTCCGCTATCAAGTTTGTTCAACTTGTTCTTCTAATTTTGCTCCTATTGGTAATTTTCCCTGACCCTCAAAATAAAATAATCTAATTGGGGGGGGTCCTACTGGCACTTTGAGAGGAATAATTCCTGTGCCAGGTTGAAATGCCAGCAGAACCCCCCACCGAATAGGACAACCAAAAAAATCCCCTGTACGTCCCAACATCCTCTGGAAAGAGGGTTTACTGCCTCTGATTGAGAACCACTGACACAAGTTGGTTCTTTTGGCACTATTTTGATTGCTGAGGCACCACTTACTTTTCAATTTTTAGTTGCATCCTGGTTCCTTGAATTTGCTGACTAAGGACCATAGAATAATGTGTAACAATAGTTAAGACAGGACTCTAGCACATGTTTTCAAATATGGATCTATACACTGGGTCCTGTTTTGAAGTCATTTTACATATTTGGCTTTACTGTACGATTTCCTTTTCACAGTTAACATAAGTTTGAAAATCACTGTTTTAGCACAAAGCAGATGGCTCACTAGAAATATGAAATTCCTAAAATCTGAATAAAGCTGCTTCTTGAGTTAAATATTTCTACTTGTGCACTTTCTTAAATACTGAATGTGGGGCAGCTTCAAAATCTCTAATAAATGCACTTCTATCAGCTAACAAAATCTGGTATATCACTATAAAGTAAAAAGTTTCCTTTAAGCAGGATTTCTTTATAAAGCAGTAACACCCATGCAGAGAGGACAAAGAAGCTAAAGAATCTCACACCTCCTGATCCTGGAGTGCAAAAATATTTTTGCTTCATCCTTCTTGACAGGGCCAAACATTTGTCTACAATAGAAAAAAAGCATTACTAATAGGTAATCATTAAGATTCTATACTTACCATAGTCCTTTAATAGGTGAGCTAGTAAAACAGCACCTAATTGTGAGAGATTCAGGGGAAACCTCCAATAATTGGTTAGTCTGACCTCCAAATTTCAGAAAGCCTTCTAATCAGCAATTTAAAAAAAATTCTTGCTCCTAAAATTTTATTTGATTATTTCCTCTATTAGGAATATCAACCATTATTACTGTAGTGTTTAGGGAAGAGGTGAGAGGTGAGAAGGAGAAAATCTGCTAATATTTACCCCTGACTCACAATGTTTTTTAAAAGTTTCAAACATTTTGATAGACAAGTTATCTCCACTAAATATATGTTCTTCCTTTTCAGAAACTTCTGAACTTGCTATGTGAATTTCTGCAAATAGGCTCAAACATACAATGAAGGAGATGATAATTTTGGACTATATGCATCAGAATTTTAACATTTCGTTAAAATATGACCTAACATTTCTTCAAAACACCTTCAAAACAGACTCCTAAGTCAACTCACATCATCAGTACTAAACTGCTTTAAAAACAATTATGTCATAAAAGCAAAAGACAACGATGACTTTGACATTAAGTTTGAAAAGAGGTGTTTGCATGTTCTAGTCCCATGTTGCCTCTTGAGATGAGAAAAAAAAAAAGTCAGAAGAATCTCAATTGTTAACAACTTAAATGAATAAACTTGGTGCTTTCTCACACTCTAAAAGAGTCAACTTGAAAAATCAAATTTTTGCTGTTAGGACTGGATTCTCGTGGAGTATTTCAATATTGTCCCACAAAAGCTTTATGGATTAGGTGGATTTCTTACTCTCACAAGAGCATCCCAATGTGGCTCCATTTCGGTTGTGGCGATCCGAAACAGGGCGTGGAGATGCTCGTCTGTTAACGGCTGGCTCAGAGTGTGCTGGTTTCTAACCAGATATGAAAAGGCCTTTTCACAGATTTCACTGCTATCAAACAGGGATGCCACCTTATAGGCAACCCCTTTGATAATCGGGTAGGTTTCAGCACACAATCCAGCATAGAACTGCCCCAGGTCTTTGTTTCTGTATTCCTCCCAAAGGTCAGAATTTGCTTGAAGTTTTGTCAGCTCCATCCTTACTGCAATAGGTGCATGCTCGGCTTTAAAGCTAAACGGATTTGCAAACAGTTCCAAGTCCTTTTTAATGAACTTGAGGTCCTTGAAATGTCTATCAAATTCTTTCTGCAGGCGACTGATCACCACTTTATACCTACCCGGATCAAGTATTTTTTCTTCTTCTTTGATATGCTGTTTAAGCTCGTCAACGACTTCTCTCAAGGCAGCAAAGTGGGTTAGGTTTTTTTCCTCAAGATGTCTGTGCAGTAAATTCAGCTTAGCGTCAAAGCTACAAATGTGGTCAAATGCAGTGGCAGCGAAGACTCTGTTGAATCGCAGCAGCTCACTGAGATCTCGGAGGTGGTTCATCACGTCCACCAAGAAGCCAAAATCACAAAGCCACTCTGGGTCTGTGAAATGGACTGTCGTTGCCCCTACCGAAGCCAAGAATGCCTCTATCTCTTTCCTTAATGAAAAGATGAGTTTTAAAGTCTTCCCTCTTCTTAGCCAGTTGTTCAGACACCGTCCGTTAACCCTTTCGCCATGCTCTGATTCAGATGAAGTCAGCAGAGCCTGAAACTCGGGCCGCCTGATGCCTCTTGTCTTAATCAGAAGTATCCAGTCCGATACGGTACTTATGACCTGATTAACATCTACATCGTAGGAACTCAACAGTTCCAAGTGAAGGAATCCCGAGTAATGGATGACATTCCAACAGTTGGGGCTCACGGCCTTCTCTCTCATGTACGACACCAGTCCAGAGTTCTCACCAATCATCCTCAGGGTGTGGGTGGTGGTTAGGCCCACCATCCGCTGCAAGCTAAGCCCCGCCGTCTGCAGGGCCTCCAGGATCGCCGCCATGAGCGCGCCCACACTGAAGTGATTGGTCAGGTTGATGATGGTCAGGAGCTCTTCTTGCACCTCCAAGTCCACGTCCACGCCGCGGACGAAAACCAGGAGGTAGTTCTCATAGGCCACGAAAGCCTGGTCATCCAAGGCAAGGGAATAGGCCCTAAAGTCCTTGGCTCGGTTAAAAAGCTGACCGCGTAGGTTTTCGTTCATGTTCAGGACCCTCTGCCGGATGGTCTCTGGAGAGAGATCGATGCCACCCAAAACGCCTACGTGATCCGGCAGCACGTCATTCAGCACCACCTCCAGGCACTGGTACACAAAGTCCCCCTCGCCCTCGCCGCGACCCCTCAAGGCCAGGAGGCGGGCGATGCCGAGGCCCGCACGCGCCGCTCGCTCCTCGGGAGTGGGCGGGACGACCTCGGGGATGTCGCCCTGCCGCAGGCGCTCCACCAGGGCCTCGCGCTCGCCCTCCTCCACATACCGCTGGTAGTACCTGTGCTCGGCCTCGTAGTGGCGCCTGACGTCGCGTTCGCAAGCGGATTCGACGAGGTGGGCGCAGAGCAGGCAGCGGGCCCCTTCGCCCTCCGGGGGCTCCACCACCAGATAACGCCGGGTCCACTCGGGCCGGAACCCCTGAGCCTCCTCGACTTCCATCTTGCTTCTCTTAGGTGTCATCCACATGATTGCGGAGGCTTTAGAAGAGCGGATCTCCTGGAGGCTGCAAGAGAGACAGGCGGAGTAGGAGCTAGCGCCAAACGCCACCTACGCTCTGCGCAAGATCACCCGAGCCGCGCGACGCCGAGCTCCCGCTAGGGCATCTGCGCTCCGATTGGCCGAAAGAGAGGACCGTGATTTCGGCCGCGCACGCGCAAATCCTTCTAGCTACGCGGCGGAAGCTGCCTTAGGGAGGGACCAAGAGGCTCGGGACCTAAGACACTTGACTGACATGCAAGCTGCCCAATCAACAGCTCCCTCACTCGGAAACAGCGCAGCCGCAGGAAAGGGGTGTGTGTGTGTGTGGGGGGGGAGAGGGCTGGGCCGCGTACACAGAGGGAAGGGAACAGCGTCAGCACCGAGAACTGTAGTGATTGGCTGACGGCACGTCCAGCGAGCATCTCGACGTGTCCTGGGCTCCTGTGGCGCCAAAATGTCGCTCGCAGCGGGCGTTATTCGGCGGCTGGACGAGACGGTGGTGAACCGCATCGCGGCCGGGGAAGTTATCCAGCGGCCGGCTAATGCCATCAAGGAGATGATCGAGAACTGGTACGGAGGGAGTCGGAGCCGGGCTTCCTTAGAAGCTACAACATAACGGGCCGCGCAGGAATGGCGCGGACACGCCTCCCTGCCCTGCGCGGAGGCGTGTACGGCGCATGCCCGGAGTGGCGGAGGCTTTGGGGGGTCCTGCCTTCTCGCGCCCCTCGCGCTGTCGCGAGACTTTTCTAGGTTTACAGGGGCCGTACGCCACGTATCATTTTAATGGTGGCCATTAACTAAAGGAATTGCCTGTAAAATCATATACGCAAAGATGCAGATAAATCTTCGGTGGAGGAAAAACATCTCCCTTCATCTTTCTTATCAGTTACATGCTTAGTCCAAAAAAATCATGCACGTTCAAGAGTACAAATTTTGAGTTTTATTATAAAATAGTCAAGATTTTAGGACAGGCTGATGATCTTCCTCCTCTGGGTTTAACTTGTGATTTTCCTATTGCCAAATTAATGATCCCACTTTGTGCTCTCCTGTCCTTTTATGGGATATACCGTGGATTCTGAAGTTTGGAAAAATGCCAACCAGAGTGGAGGGAAAAGGTTAAAAACATGGTAAGAAAGATGGTGTAAACGGTAAACCTCAAAAAAGACACGTTCCTAACATTGTGTAAGATCCTTTGTGTTCAAGTCAATTATTATTAATAAAATCCATATCTTAAAAGAAAATTTTAAAAAATGCCCCAACGAAGAAGGCCACTTTTGTAAAGGGATTTGTTGTGAAAACATAAATTGCCCGGGATAGCGGGACTGAAAGGACAGTGGCTCAGAAAGGACTGGCCAGGGCATGCGGAGAATTAGAAGGAACAGGGAACCCAGGAAGGGCTTCTCCTTTTGACTCGATCTAATTTATAAAGGCTTGCTTGTGTCTACAGTGTTAGAATGAACACTGAACATGCTGGGCCTATTGTACTGTCCCAGACAGAATCCTGTACGACAAAGCTAAACAGCTCAGTAGCTTATCATTAATTCCATAAGCAGAGGCTTTTTATGGATCTAGTTATGCTCCCTTTTTTTATAGTCTGAATTTTTACATATGTCTCCTCCAGTCCAGCCATTCCCATCCCAGGCAAGGCCCCCCTACAACCCCTCAACGGTGTCTGTGTCCATTGGTTATGCTAATATGCATGCATACAAGTCTTTTGGTTGCTCTCTAATCACCCCCTCCCTTGCCATTTGTCTCAGGATCTATTCTTGTTCATCAAATTATGTTCATCATTATATCCCTCATATGAGTGAGATCATGTGATACTTATTTTTCTCTGACTGGCTATTTTGCTTTGCATAATGCTCTCCAGTTTCATCCATGCTGTTGTAAATGGTAAAAGTTCCTTTGTTTTTATACCGGTGTCATATTTCATTGTGTAGATGTACCACAGTTTTTTAATCCACTCATCTGCTGATGGGCACTTAGGCTGTTTCCAAATCTTAGCTATGGTAAATTGTGCTGCTATGAGCATACAGTTATGCTCCTTTTAATATGTAAATCAAGATGGCTAAACAACTTGAACTCAGGGGCTCCTGAGAAAGGTCTTTAAGTAACTTATTGTCTTATTTCTAAAATAAGGAATTTTCTGTGTGAGGAGTCCATAACTTATCTTTCTCTCGCAGCACCAGCCTGAATCTGTTTTCTTTAGCAGGTGCTCTGTGCTCGTAGGCTGTTCTCTGAAGGTACAGAATATTTATAAGCTTCTTTAAGAACTTTCTGCATTGCCATATTTTCTTTTTATGGCAATGTATATTTTCTGAAAGAAAAGGGAAGAGTGGAGGAAAACATTTAGAATGCTTAACGAGCCGAAACCGGTTTGGCTTAGTGATAGAATGCTTAACGACATTTTAATAGAGTCATTTAATAGGAACCTGAGTCTCAATCAAGTTCGAGTAACAGATGGTTGAATTAATAGAGAAGAAGTAAGAAAAATGCAGGAGCTGAAAGGACCTATTTCTAACGGCACTTTCCTAGAAGAACAGAAATGGTGGTGACCATCCTATTGGAGATGATGGTTAGCCCCTTCTGCCCCTCCCCTTGCTCTAAACATAACAGTGTATTCACAGAGCCTGTAAAACAAAGGGAAAACATTAATCAGACAATCTTATATTTATTTGGGATTTGTTTTTACCCCTTGGCTTATATGGAAATGTGTGCATTAAGGTAGTTACAGACTGATATTTCTTTTTCTGATGGATTTGCCAGTTTAGATGCCAAATGCACAAGTATTCAAGTGGTTGTGAAAGAGGGAGGCCTGAAGTTGATTCAGATCCAAGACAATGGCACCGGCATCAGGGTAAGGAGAACCTCAGAGGAGCAGGTGCTTGTGTGCTCCGTGCGGTACCTGCAGAAAGTGGCAGAACCTTTCCCTGTTCTAGAGACTGGGCTTTTGGGGATGGGATTGTTTGACAGAAAAAACTCAACAGCAACAATAATTGTTTATTGGGTTCCTATTCCATACTGGGCCCTGTGCAGGGGAATGAGGAGGTCAAAGGAGTGAGTGATGAGGCCATGAAAGGATGAGTATTCTGGGCAAGGAGAACAATACTTGCAAAAACCAGGAAGTGGAAGCATGCCTGACATGTTTAAGGATCAGCAAGGAGCCCAGTGTGACCGGAATAGGAGATGAGATCTGAAAGATAAGCAGACTGATCACGTCCAGCCTTGAGGGCCATTGTGAAATCTTTAGCTTTTACTCTGACTAAGGTGGGATGCTAGTAGAGGGTTTTGAGCAAAGTGAGTTTTGTAAGAACCCTTTGTCAATAATTTTTTACTACAATTAAATGTATCTGTAAAATATGTCCAGATTTTTACTGAAGAAGTGTAAAGGGCCCCTTGGGAATGCACATGGATGACCTTTAATTATCATCAGCTGAACTCAAGGCGTAGGCAGAGCCATGCCCTGGGAACGTGTTTCCCCAAAATGTGGGAGACTTGACTTACCCAGGTCTCGATATGCTAAATCCCAGGAATGAGGGAGTGAATAGGACCTGGGCACACCCAAAACTTCTTTGACCTTAAGCCCCCCTTTGGAAATCAATAAATGTGTGGTGTTGTCTGTGGTGGGTGTTAACTGTCTCTCCATCAGAGTGGCAGCCCCCCACCTGGGTCCCAGCTTAAATCTATTTCTGTGTCTTGGTCTCTCTCTCTCTTTTTTTTTTTTTAATTTAATTTTTTTTTTTTATTGATTTTTTACAGAGAGGAAGGGAGAGGGATAGAGAGCTAGAAACGTCGATGAGAGAGAAACACCAACCAGCTGCCTCTTGCACACCCCCTACCGGGGATGTGCCTGCAACCAAAGTACATGCCCCTGACCGGAATCAAACCTGGGACCTTTCAGTCCGCAGACCGATGCTCTACCACTGAGCCAAACCGGTTTCGGCTTTTCCTTTAATTTCTTAATCCCCAGCTCCTCCACTCAGGAACCTGTCGTTTTCCATGTGCATCTCGGAAAACAGAGAAACAGCCCCCCCCCCTCTCCCCGGGGACAAAGAAGTTTTATAAAAACTGGTAATCTTGATAAAACCCATGAGACAGGATAAGATTGTCAAGATGTGTGTTGGTAGAGAAGAGGGCCAAGGGTGGTATCTGGGGTTACTCCACTGTCAGGGAGTGACAGAACCAGCCAGTGAGAGAAATGAGAGCAGCCAGAAGGAAGGAGCACCAGGCCAGTGCTCTGGGTGCCACATGAGCAAGTTCCTGCTAATTTAGAAACTCTCCTCCTCGGAGGATTATCTTCTTGAATTCACTCAAGAAGAGGGAGGTTCAAAAGGATTTGGGGGGGAAAATGAGTAATATAATAATTTATTTTTTGGTGTCTTCTAGAAAGAAGACCTAGATATTGTATGTGAGAGGTTCACTACAAGTAAACTTCAGTCCTTTGAGGATTTAGCTAATATTTCTACCTATGGCTTTCGCGGTGAGGTAAGCTAAGGGTTCAATAAATGTGTAAGTATCCACCTGTGATGACATTTCTACCATTTGTCATCAATGGTAGAAATGTCATCACATTATGTTTCTCAGTAGATAAACAAGATGTGATACTTTTTATTTGTTAGAGAGAAGTAAGTCTAAACAAACATAAATTCCATTTGCCAGAACTGAGACTTGTTTATAAATACTTAATATACCATAAACTTAATCTATAGAGAGCCCTATGACATTACATATTTCTTGATGGAAGAATGAAATATCATCTACAAAGGCTGCCTGTCCAAAAATAAAATGGGACTCTGATCAGTAGTTAAATTTAAGTACCAATACATAGAAAATACAGGGGCAAGGGAGCACAGTACATGATACTGAGATAGGGAAACTGCATGATAAAAGGCTGGTTTCCTTCAACAAATAAAGTGCAAAGAAAAGAAAAGTAGAGAAGAGACAGGAACCTGTAGATGACAAGAGATTTAAGAGCCTGTGAACCATCTCCAAAGTACAGCTCTCCCTTGGATTCTGATTTGAGCAAAGTGTAAACTTTTTTTGAGACACAGATATTTGAACACAGATTGGTTATTTGATAGTATTAAGACATTGTTAATTTTATTGATTTTAAAATAGCATCATGGTTATTTTGAGTTTTTATTCTTTAAGATATATACTGAAATCTATGTGGATGAAATTATATGTCTCATTGGCTCACTCCCTGGCCCTGGTTGGGGCCCACAACAAATTGATTTGTCTCTTTCACATCGACATTTCTCTGCCTCTCTCTCAAAATTAATGGAAAAATACCTTCAGGTGAGGATTAACGAAAAAAGAAAAAGAAAGAAGATACATATTTCAAAAGGCTAGGAAACCAATCTTGATTATAAAGGGGGAAAAAATGGTCATTTTTAATTTGTTTTGTCTTAATTATACATAATTTAAAATTTATATTTCTAAACATGTAATTGCTTACATGTTTTGAAAAATGTGTACAATATGATCTATTTGGAGTGACTCTAATACCCATTTCTGAAGTACAGGTTATTTTTAGACAGGTAATTGTTAGACACATCTCTTGAGAATGTTTAACGTGTTCTACATCTAAACAGAATTGCTATTTATACATTAATTATTTGGCGTTCCTTTTGGACTTTTAATATATTGGGTCGGCAGCTAAGTAATTGCGGGTTTCACACATATATGGCTTCAGTTGAATTTTTAGGTTTGCAGATGTAGTACAAATGTAAAACACATTTTGTTATTTGATAGTTGGCTATTCAGCTGTTAATCAGTAAAAAAAGTTTTTTGATCTGTTTTGTGGTTTTCGTTTGGCGTTCGTTGAAAAATGGAAAATCAAAAGGAACATTTTCGTCATATTTTGCTTTTTTATTTCCGCAAAGGGAAAACGCATCGCAAGCTCATAAAAAGTTATGTGCTGTTTATGGTGACGAAGCCTTAAAAGAACGGCAGTGTCAAAATTGGTTTGCCAAATTTCGTTCTGGTGATTTTTCACTCAAAGATGAAAAACGCTCTGGTCGTCCAGTTGAAGTTGATGACGCCCTAATCAAAGCAATAATCAATTCAGACTGTCACAGTACAACACGTGAGATTGCAGAGAAGCTTCATGTATCACATACATGCATTGAAAATCACTTAAAACAACTTGGCTATGTTCAAAAACTCGATACATGGGTTCCTCACGAACTGAAAGAATCACAGTTAACGCAACGCATTAGCAGCTGCGATTTGCTAAAGAAACGTAATGAAAATGATCCATTTTTAAAACGACTGATAACTGGCGATGAAAAATGGGTTGTTTACAACAATATCAAGTGGAAAAGATCGTGGAGCAGGCCAGGTGAACCAACTCAAACAACATCAAAAGCTGATATTCATCAAAAGAAGGTTTTGTTATCAGTTTGGTGGGATTACAAAGGAATTGTCTACTTTGAACTCTTACCACCCAACCGAACGATCAATTCTGATGTCTACATTGAACAACTAATGAAATTAAACAATGCAGTTGAAGAAAAGCGGCCCGAATTGACAAATCGAAAAGGTGTTGTATTCCATCATGACAATGCAAGGCCACACACATCTTTGGTCACTCGGCAAAAATTAATGGAGCTTGGTTGGGATGTTTTGCCACATCCACCATATAGTCCTGACCTTGCACCATCTGATTACTTTTTGTTTCGATCTTTACAAAACTCCTTGAATGGTAAAAATTTCAATAATGATGATGATGTCAAATCGTACCTGATTCAGTTTTTTGCTAATAAAAACCAGAAGTTTTTTGAACGTGGGATTATGATGCTGCCTGAAAGATGGCAAAAGGTCATTGATCAAAATGGGCAATACATTACAGAATAAAGTTATTTAGTTCCATGAAAAAATTGTCTTTGATTTTCTTTAAAAAATCCGCAATTACTTAGTTGCCGACCCAATATTTTCCCTTGTGGTAGTAATTATGCTACATATTCAATTTGATGCCTTTCTTTTTGTTTTTAAAACGTGTTATCAAAATGAGTGAGCAGAGTGTGCACTGTTGCATGTTAATACAGAGTGGAGGCGGCAGTGGAGATAACCTTTTCCTTAATGATGTGACGGGTTGACTCAGCAGTGAATTTTTTTCATTCCATTTCCTTTTTTTCCTAGGCTTTGGCCAGCATAAGCCACGTGGCTCACGTTACTATCACAACCAAAACAGCTGATGGGAAGTGCGCATACAGGTACAGCGCCATCTTCTTTTATTCATCGTGTTCACCCAGAGGTGTGCTTTATGTCTGCATCTCAAAGTAATCCCATCTAAGCAGCAGTGTTACCTTTTCTGGCTGAGCTCTTGGGTAAATTTTCTTGCCTCCCTTTGGATTAGGGAAGGTTATTAGGTGATAATCTTATTTGAAGATAGATGTGACATATTACAAGCTTTCTATTACACAGGCATATTCTAAGTGGTGGGGTATGGCTTTGAGCTGACTACAGGGCTGCGGCTGGGGTGCTGGAGGCTCCCGGTTGCCCGGCTGGCTCGGGAGCCACCACTTCCTGCCACACGTGCATGCCTGGGCTGGTGTGCCTTCCTGTGGGTACCACTGACCGTCTGTTGTGCTGGCACAGTTTTCAGAAACTGATGAACGGCCTTAGAACAGAACAAAACCAGGATTTAAAGAATCAGAATCACATCTCTTTTTTTTTTTAGGTCCTGCCCATTCACTGGTGGGCAGTTCTGCCTGTTTCTCAGTACCTTGTACAGACATATGGGAAGTAGAGGGAGGTGGAGGATTTCAGCATATCCAGCACTGATGCTAGAGGAATTTGACTCTGAATATAACTGCCCTAGGACCTAGGTGGGGGAGGGCGATACCATTAGAATCCCTTCTCACAAAATGGGGACCCTGGGGCACAACTTCGGTTCCTTCACCTCTGGGGCCGTGTTTGCCTCTGCTCAGGACCTCCAGTGGTTCCCCTTCCGGGGCGGGGTGAAATCCAGTCATCATCGGGGCAGCCAGCACCCTCCTACCGTGCTCAGCCCACCTTCCAGCCCTCTCTCCACACATCCCCCGCTGCGGTGTTTTCTAAAGCCTCTGTGCTTCTGATTCTGTTTTTCTCTTCCTGGGTTATCTTCCCTGACCTCTCCTCCTGAAACGTATTCCTCCCAGAGCCCGGATGAGTTGTCACCTCTTCTCTGACACTTCCACCTGCCCCCACTCTCACCCCAGGCTGGCTGTTTCCCTCCCTAGATCACTTAGCCCAGTGTTTCCCAAACTTCTCTCATGGTGAGAATCACCTGGTGGAGTTGTTAAAATACAGATTCCTGAATCCCAACTAAGAAGTGCTAAACTAGAATTTTGGGGAACATATAGGTAAAACTGTATACTTAACTGTCTTAGAGTGTCTTAGAGCACTAAGTTAAGTATACAGTTTTACCTACGTATTTTCCAGTGTATAAGACGACCCCCTAATTTTACAGTTAAAACATAGGTTTAGGCCTATATTCGCTATATAAGACTACCCCCCACTTCAAAGAAAAGACTTACTTTGCCGCCGAGATCTGCAGGTAATTTTTGTGCAGTTTTGATCTTTTGCCCCCGATTTTCGGTTGACTTTTTTTCGTTTCAAAAGTCGTCTTATACGCCAGAAAATACGGTATATGTTCCCAAAAATTCTAGCTTAGCACTTCTTAGTTGGGATTCAGGAATCTGTATTTTAACAACTCTGATTCTCATCATGAGAGAAGTTTGGGAAACACTGACTTAGCCCATTGTGCTCCGCTTTGGTAACAGTCTGTGCCCTCACTAGAGCAAGAGCTTTCTAAGACCTGTCTTCGTTGCTGGCATCTCTGCAGACCTGGTACATGGTCGCCCCTCCATAAATGCTTGCGGAATTACTGAAGAAAATGGACTGTCCTCTTAGGCACTGGCAAAGCTATTCTTGGAGCTCAAAACTCAAAAACTAAGAAGCAACATTTGCTAGAAGAAAAGGGATATAGTATACACTTTTTTGGTATCCAATTGGAATGGTTATGGAAGTAGCGGAAAAATAAAGAAGTGGTTATTAAGAAAACACATAATGTGGCTATCTTTTAATGTGTCACTGGCATAATGGTCTTCTTTATCCGTTGGATAAGTATCTCTTCTGTTTCTATTGGGTGTTTATAATCCGTTCTGTTTTCTGATTAGAGCAAGTTACTCCGATGGGAAGCTGAAAGCTCCTCCTAAGCCATGTGCAGGCAATCAGGGCACCCAGATCACGGTGAGAACGGGGCCGGGAGGGGGAATTGCTGGGAAAGAACTTCATTTAAATATTGAAATAAAATTGTCTCTGAACTTTCTAAATAACAGTAAAATGAATCTCTGCCAGTTAATAGAGACCCCAGGATCTCACCCTCGACGCAAGATAAACGCTTTTTGGCCTTTGTCCACCCCCTCGTCTTTTTTTTTTTTTTTTTAATATATTTTATTGATATTTTACAGAGAGGAGGAGAGAGGGATAGAGAGCTAGAAATGTCGATGAGAGAGAAACATCGACAGCTGCCTCTTGCACACCCCCTACCGGGGATGTGCCCGCAACCAATGTACATGCCCAACCAATGTACCCGGAATCGAACCTGGGACCTTTTAGTCCGTGGACCAACGCTCTACCACTGAGCCAAACCGGTTTCGGCCCCCTGGTCTTTTTTAAGCTGGGAGATTCTTTTCTTGGGATGGCAGGGCAGTTGGCATTGGAAGAACCTTGAGCTCGGCTCCAGGAAAGGTCAGAGTCCCAGCCTTGCCTTCAGTGGTTATGTGTCCACAGTCAAGTCCTTTACTGTCCCTTTCCCTCACTTTTCTCACCCAGCCAGTGGCGTAAAGAACACCGGCCCACTCAGAGGGAGTGGGAGTGATTGAGTGTGTCATCAGGAGAAAGTCCGTGATGCTGCCCTGTTTCTGTGATGCCCCATGTGGTCTCTTCCCATTCTGTGGTTCTATAAAGCATCCACTGTCATGCATCCCACCTCTCCGCCCCAGCCCCCGCTAGAGCACGGCTCCCTGGAGACGCCAAGTCCCGGCCTTGGTGAGGCGGGAGGCACAGTGAACGTGGGCTTCCGAGTTCGTGTTCACAGGGATTCACTCCCAGGTGACCACGCTGAGATTTCTAAGAACCCCCGTGAGCTCAGAAATGATGTCATTATTCTTAGTTCGAAAATATTTGAATGCCATGTGATATTATAATTATCTGTAAATGTCTGTCTGCCCCACTACATCTTGTGCTGTCCTGGGCAGCACTGGGCATTATTTGTCTTCATATTCCCAGTACAGAGCAAAGAGCCTGACTTAGAGCCAAGCCCCAGTACCTATTTGAGAAATCGGCGAGTGAAAGTGGGAGGCAGGAAAAGTAATGCCTGATTTTCTTTGTTAGGGCTGCCCCAGGCTGTCGGTAAATACCGTATTTTTCGGACCATAAGACGCACTTTTTCCCCCCCAGAAGTGGGGGGGAAAAGTCCCTGCGTCTTATGGTCCAAATATAGCCTACACATATACTGTAAAAAAAAAGTTTTTTTACTTGCCCGGCTCTGTGTGGTCTCTGTGTGCTTGCCCGGCTCTAAAATGGTTCTAAATGCTGCTGTTTACTTTACAGGGTTGATTACATGTGTTTATGACTGTGATGTTGGGTTTTAATGCACATAAAATATTTTAGGACACTATTTGTTTCAGAATCTTTTTTTCTTCATTTCCCTTCTCTAAAAACTGGTGCGTCTTATGGTCCGGTGCGTCTTATGGTCCGAAAAATATGGTAGTTGGATTCTCTGCCTTAAGGCCCAGCTTGTTTTTTATTTCCACATCTACGAATTTACAAGAAAGCTCAATTTTCTGTTCAGGTGGAGGACCTTTTTTACAACATTGCCACGAGGAGGAAAGCTTTAAAAAATCCGAGTGAAGAGTACGGGAAGATTTTGGAAGTTGTTGGCAGGTACAGTTCACAATCCGGGCGTGGGTCTCTGAGATCTCTCTCCCCAGCGGCAGGCTCCCGTGCTTGAGCTGAAGACAGCTGCTGGGCTGGAGAACAGCCGCCTGGCTGCAGCACATTGCAGGCCAGGGTTTAGTCACTAATTCTGGCTTTTCTCTCATGTCCCCAGGAGAGAGCAGTTGGTGTCTGTATCAGGGAGGGTTCTTTGGTGACAAGCGAAACAGACTGACTAGCTAACGAGCCCAGAATAAATTTGTGGGAAGGCTGGGAGTGGCTCACGACGGGGAGAAGCGTGGCCAGCTGCTGCTTGGGGAGGATAAGGACCAGGGTGTGATTTCGTGTCGTGACCATTACAGTTGCTTTCATTCTGTTCTTGATTCTGCTCAGAAGTCTCTTTCCTGGGGAGGGCATGTTGTTGGCGTAGCCTGGGTCCCCCATCATGCCCCATGTCCCTGGGGAGAAGATTTCTTTCTTTTTCTTTCTTTTTTTTAATATTTTTTTTATTGATTTTTTACAGAGAGGAAGGGAGAAACATGGATGAGAGAGAAACATCCATCAGCTGCCTTTTGCATACCCCCTACTGGGGATGTGCCCGCAACCAAGGTATAATATGATACATGCCCTTGACTGGCATCAAACCTATGACTCTTGAGTCTGCAGGCCGAGGCTCTATCCACTGAGCCAAACCAGTCAGGGCGGGGAGAAGATTTCTTTCTTTTTTTTTTCTTCTTTTTTCTTTTCAATAGACTTAATCTGCCGGCACAGTGGCTCCAGCATGGGCTCTCTGAGCCTGTACTTCCTGCGATTATAACGGACACGTTAACTGCTTTGCAGTTTTTCTGAAAAATCAAAAATGAATAAAACATTTGCCCCTAATAAAGTGGAATGGACCCAGACATCAAGTTTCTTTTCTATTCCCTGGAATTGTATAAGCCAGTGTCAGACTATTCACTATCTCCTGGAAGTAAAGGAGCTCTAGTGGGCGATTAAGATCTGAGGTTCGGTAGAGTTAATTACTCATTGTTATTGAATGAGTGCATTTTATGAGGCCCAGCCCTTCGTGGGGCATGTGAGGGAGGAGAGGCTGGCGTAGGACTTTGGGTTGGGGAAGATGGGGGTGAGGAGCGGTGTCATGGGGGGCTCTGAGCGAGTTCTCAGGCAATCCTTGAGGCAACCCAGACCTTTGGAGCTTGTGAGGCTAAAACCAGGCAGGGGGAAATTGTGCTGAGATAGCCCTGGATCTGGTCAGCAGCCTCGCGATGCAGAGTGGAACCCTGTCTCCTGCTGGATCAGTCACGTTTAGCGCTGCTAGCCGGTGAAGTGTCTGCTGGCTTCTTTTCCTGTGGCTAAAACAGGACACATGAGGATGCTTCTGTTTGTGTCTGTCTTTGTTTACATCACTGACCACCATGCACGTACCTGAGAGTGGGCTCTGGCCCGCAGGGTGCGTTTGGCCACGCTGCATACAGTTTTGTTTTGTTTTCCTCCTTGCCAGGTATGCAATACACAACTCGGGCATCAGTTTCTCAGTGAAAAAAGTAAGTTCTTGTTTCATAGGGGATGGTTACGTATTAGAAAGGGAAGATGGCTTTCTGTAGTTTGCCTGTGGGGGTGGGTTACACTGTTGCCATCACATCGGGGAGACAGTAAGTCGCTGCATCATCTGTTTCCCAGCAAGGGGAGACCGTGGCCGACGTGAGGACGCTGCCCAGTGCCACCACCGTGGACAACATCCGCTCCGTCTTTGGCAATGCTGTCAGCCGGTATGTTGAGAACTTACATTGTAAAAACATCCTCGGCATTTCATCCCGTTATTGTGGATCAGATAGCACCAGCCTTAAGAGTTTGCTTTCATCAAATTCATTGAATCAAATGTTCAGGCTTCACATTTGTTAACAGAGTCGTTATTTCACGTGATCAACACTCCTGGGAGATGTCTCTTCGATGGCCTGGCTGTCAAATAGTGTGTTCTTCCTAAGTCTCTGTCTTCAAAATAGAGTGTAGTAGGATTCTCTTATCCTCCAATGCTCCGTCTTTTCCTTGTATTCCCATTATCATCCCTTTAGGATTAATGATCGCTCAACACTGATCCATTGCCTCCATCTCCCAGGCTTTGTGCCAGAAGTTGAGGGTGGAAAGACAAGTAAAATATTCTCTGCCCTTGACCACTCCCTCTCCGGTGGCAAGCGTGTCTGTCAGTGTCACCACGTCTTCACTGTCAAGGAAAGCCTCGGAGGGAAACTGCCTGCATTACAGAGTCCTCGTAGCCGTCCCCTTGGCCACCGGTTCCACCAGCACCAAACCACCATGTCCTTCACACATTCCCAGCCAACGTCCCAGGACTGTACAAAGCCCAAGATGCCGTGTCATAATCCGAGCGGAAAAGTCCCAGCACCCTCCTCTCTCTGAGCCAAGTGTGCCTCAGGTGGTAGGGAGACACAGATAGAGACAGCCTCTGACTTCCTTTTTCAAACAGTCTTAAAAGCAGCAGCAGTAGTCACGGAACCCCGTTTTCTACTTTGAAGGACGAATTATTCATTCTTTGAGCAAAACCAAGTTTCTAACTAGGGAACAAACAGTTTACTTTTAATTACCTTTTTCTCATTAGTTATGTGTCGATGAATTAATTGTTTTAAAATTGTGCTCCCAGAACTAAAAACACAAATAGTGTACTTTTAAGCGAGAGTGTACTTGCTAGTGAAACTTTCTAGAGTTTCTTGGCCAAGCCCGGGTCCTCATTTGGTAGTTTGTTTATGGGAAGGAGCCCTGATTTTTCCAACTCACATTCTTTATAAAGTTGGAACTTTCTGATGTGATCCGAAGCCTCACAATTTCTCTTTTCCCACAGAGAGTTGATAGAAGTTGGGTGTGAGGATAAAACACTTGCCTTCAAAATGAAAGGCTACATCTCCAATGCCAACTACTCGGTGAAGAAGTGCATCTTCCTACTCTTCATCAACCGTAAGTGCAGAAGAGCAAGGAGGGAGGTCAGTCCACGGGAGTTTTAGGGACCCTGGGGAAACTCCCGATCCCGGGTCTGCTTACACACAGGCGCACCTCGTGCTGGTAGGGGGTTTGATTAGGAAGTGTGGATAATCACTAATTTCTGGTCTAAGTGTGCTCATCCCTCTGAGAAGTGCCCAGGAGAGGGCGTGGCAGGCCAGCTCACCTTCGTCACCTGCTGGCATTGGAGCCTTTCTGAGCAGGCCCTAGGCCAGGGGTCGGCAACCTTTAAGACATAAAGAGCCACTTGGACCTGTTTTCGAAGGAAAAAAAAAACCTGGGAGCCGCAAAACCATTGTGACATTTAACACAAATATAACACTGCATATATTGTTTCTTACCTTAATGCTATATACCGGATCGTGCAGAAAAAGGATTTTTTCACTTAACAAAAAGAGCCGCATGCGGCTCCGGAGCCGCAGGTTGCCGACACCTGCCCTAGGCAGCTCGGTGTTCTCTCCGTAGATGGAGGGCCGCTGCTTGAAACTGCTCAGCAGGGCAGAGGGGTAGGCAGTGTTAGTAAAGAAATTGAGTGCTAAGCCCCCGGAGATCTTTCTTGTTCAAGAGTGAGAATTCTTTATAACGTAAAGCACAGAACTGAAAATGTGAGAGAAAATTAACTCGGGGAATTTGGAGTTTCTCAGATTCCTTTCCCTCTTCATCTCTCTGCTGACGTAGTGTTTACACGATTGCTGCTGATGAAGCCGCCAATATCACTGTGCATTCTGCCTCTTATCACTTAATTGCATGTTTGTTACATGGTTTTGAGAGACGGGGCAATAGCAAGTAATTCCAAACACGATATCATTCCGTTTATCTTTTTCTATCCAGAAACAAGACAAATCTTTCCATTTGTTCAGTTCTTTCCATTTTTATCCCATAGGTCCTTTATCTTTAGCATTTGAAGCGATTCATAATTATGTTATAATTTTTGTTTTGTGTGCTTGCTACTGGAAGTGGTATAACACCTCCTTCCATGTATAGTGATAACCAGTGATGAATGTCCCCAGTAATACTTATATGACAGCAGCTGTTCAAAACAATATAGAAACAGGAGAGAGCCAGTATTTTATAGCCACATTCTGTTAAGCTGGTTGGTATTGGCAGGGTCTTTCCAGCTTCGTTGGGAGGGGGTTAAGCTAGAAGGACTTCTAGCAAGCTTGCTTCCACCAAGACTCAGAAAATGTTTTCATTTGTTGTTTCCTGACCATGAAGAGTAACTGCTCTGTAACATATGTGTTAGCCACCGAACAGACAAGCAAAGGTCTCTGTGAGTGCCGTCTGAGTATGTCACGTCCATGCTTCCGGTGGGCCGTTTACCACACAGGCCCTGCGTAACATGAGCGAATCTGGTCTTGCGGCCAAGCTCCCGAAAGCAGAGAGGGGTCAGGCTCTTACTCGGTTGCCTCACACGCTAGGCTCGCTCAGTTGGCGGGACACAGAACAGCCCTATGGCATGTCTCAAATTCAGAAGGCTCCGCAGAGGGCCTCCAGCTGTCCCTCCGTCAGCGCCCGCACCTGCTCCAGCCTGTGTGGGCAGGACACGTGAGATACGGCACAGTGAGGTTATTGAGGGGGATGTCTTGAGCACCCAGAGTATAATTTCTCCCCTGATAAAATCAGGCCACTCTTTTGATTGGGATTAAATTGACCACTTACACATACAGTGCTCTAGTAGTGCTGGGTGGGGGGAGAGTAAAGAGAGGGAGAGGTTTACCTGCTCACTGTCTCTCAGCACAAGTCACACGTGACTGGTAGCCAGTGGGTATTGGCAGGATGAGAAGTCTGAGGGCTGACTGGGGGGAGGGAAGTGGGCAGGCTGGATTCACTGCCACTCTGTGAGAGGAGAGACGCCGGGCCCATTGTGAGATGCTGGAAGGAGCCGCAGGGAAAGGGGGCTCTTCCTTCTGGGGGTCTGATGTGGGAGTCACCCCAGAGGTGGTGATGTGACCGTTCACCTGTCATCTCACCCTTCAGGATGGTTGTGAGTTGCTTCCTTCTCTTTTATTTTTTAGATCGTCTGGTGGAATCAACCTCCTTAAAAAAAGCCATTGAAACGGTGTATGCAGCATATTTACCCAAAAACACACACCCGTTCCTGTACCTCAGGTAATGTAGTACCAAACTGCCTGCCCATGAGGCAGGAGAAACAGAATTCCATCACGCTGTCCTCTCAAAGAGATGGCTTGCCAACAGCTGCTGGGCGTGAACCCCAAGCCCCACCAGCAAAGGGTCTTCCGTCCCTTCTCACAGTGCAGGGCGCTGTTTTCTTTCCTTTGCTCACTCCCGTAGCACGATCTCACCGAGAGCCGCCCGTGTGCCAGGCGCTGTGCCTGTAAAACTAATGTGAGCTTGGCTCCAGAGCCAGGCAGAAGCGGCCCCCAACCTGGCAGGGAAACCCCTTCCGCCTCCTGGGGCTCTCCAGTGCCCCCTACTGACAAAGGTTCATATTGCAAAGCTTCATTATCAAAGAGCAAGTGATGAAAGATGGATTTGAAGCTGAGGCATAAGTTGATAGCTTGCAAATCTCAGCTGATTTTTTTTTCTCTTTTAGAGAGTAAGGGAGAGAGAGAGGGAGAGGGAGAGAGAGAGAGAGAGAGAGAGACATTGATGTGAGAGAGAAACATTGATCGGTTGCCTTCTGTATGCACCCCAAATGGGGATTGAACCCACAACCTGGGAATTGCCCTGTCGGGGAATCAAACAGATAACCCTTCAGTGCACTGACCAGGGCTAAACTGACTTTTGTATTACATTTTAGTGACAGAAAGTTTTCTCACATATATTCCTGTTTTGATCTTCATGTAATACCAACCAAAAATAGGAGACAGGTTCATGTTTACAGATGAGAAAACTCACCCAGAGAAGTTAAGTGACTTGCCCCAGGTCACATAATAAAAACTTCCACTAGTTCTGGAATGATAATAACAGCTGACATGTAGTAAATGTGCCAGTTACATTTGAAATGCTTTATATGAGATTAATCTCCACTAGACAAATGAGGAAGCTGAGGTAAAGAAAGACCATGTAACCTGCCCGAAGCCACACAGCTTCTCGTAGTGGAGTCAGCCTTGAACCCAGGTCACTCAGACTTGACCCTGAAGTTTTGACCATTTTGTCATCTGGCCTCAAGACATCTTGCCACCACATATACGACGTATGAAAACCCCTACCCCCAGTCCTCCGCCATATGAGGTAACTGACTCTCTTTCTGCCAGTCTAGAAATCAGCCCGCAGAATGTGGATGTCAACGTGCACCCCACGAAGCACGAGGTCCACTTCCTGCACGAGGACAGCATCCTGGAGCGGGTGCAGCAGCACGTGGAGAGCAAGCTCCTGGGCTCCAACTCCTCCCGGACCTACTTCACGCAGGCGAGCTGCTGCCACCCCTTTCTCTGCTTTCCTGAGGAATAGTGCGCGTGCTGGATTGGCTGCTTCTTCGTCGTTTAACGTCTAAGTCCTAATCCTCCATGTTGCCTATGAAACGGAAACTCTAGAGGCATGATTATATTCAGAGTAAAAAACTTGTTTTTGCAGGAATTCTTGGTGGAAGAGGCCATGCACTTCCTATCGCAGCCCAGCAGGAGGTGCACACTGACCTGTTCTGTCATTTTGGTGACCCGCTCGGCTGGTCAGAGTCTGATTCCTTCGTTGTAAAGCACCTCCCTAATGGTTTCACCATCATGCGTGGCCGTAACCTGAACCAGTTATTTCATTTGGATTGCAGATTATGATTTCCTGATTTTATCATTTTTTCCCCCCTGTTAATTCATTAGAATTATTCTGTGTGGAAGAACTTTCCCTCATTTGTTACAGCTATTTGGTTTTCCTGAAATACAGTTCATACTAGAAAGTAAGGATAAATCTGAATTCTGTCCCTTTAATTATCATTTTGCAAAGGAGTGAGTTGGTGTTCTAGTAATCTCCAATATGACATTTAATGACTTTTTTCTCCCTTTTTGTCTCTTCCTATTAATTATGGTTATTCCTCTCTCTCTCTCTCTCTCTCTCTCTCTCTCTTCCTCTCGTTAAAACTCAGCCAAGGATATTTTTCCCATTGATTTTTTTAGAGAGAGTGAAAGGGAGGGGGGAGAGGAGAGAGAGATATTGATGTGAGAGAGACACATCAATTGGTTGCCTCCTACACATGCCTCATCTGAGGCTGGGGATCAAGCCTGCAGCACAGATACATGCCCTTGAATCAAACCAGCAACTCTTCAGTGCGTGGGCTGATGCTCTAATCACTGAGCCATGCAGGCCAGGGCTCATTTCTCTCCTTGATGTTCCAATTATTTCATCTGAGACCAAGGGAAGCCCCTTCAAGCTGATGTTCGTATCCTTCTGACCCAATTCCATTCGTCTTTGATAGCTTATTTGTTCCTGGAATGACAAGATATTCTAGGTTCTCTTTGTGCTTTCCCAGTCCATTTCTCCAAGGAGCTCTGATTTCATTTTAGAAGGGAATGGTACTTAGAGACTGTGATCTGGATTGAGGGTCCTCATTACTCCTGGGTGGTCATTGCTTTGGGCCTTTCCATGGACAGAGCTAGGAAATATGTATATTTAAAAGTAAACAGAATGGTGGTCGCCAGAAGCTGGGGAGCAGGGAGAATTTTGAATGTAAAGGGCACAGGGGTCAGTTTGGAAGGATAAAAAGTCTGAAGATGGCCCTAACCGGTTTGGCTCAGTGGATAGAGCATCGGCCTTCGGAACAAAGGGTCCCAGGTTTGATTCGGGTCAAGGGCATGTACCTTGGTTGCAGACATCCCCAGTAGAGGGCGCGCAGGAGGCAACTGATCAATGTTTGTCTCTCATGGATGTTTCTAACTCTCTATCCTCCCTTCTTCTCTGTAAGAAATCAATTAAAAAAAAAGTCTGAAGATGAATGGTGGTGATGGTCATACAACAGTGTGAATGAATGGTTAATGCCACAGAACTATATACTTAACAACAGTTAAGTGGTAAATTTTGTGTTACGTATATTTTACCACAATAAAAAAAAATCCTCTTATGGCAGCAGGAAAAACCTAAAATTATTAGAACTTTTCACTGATATTTCCATTTTAAGCCAATTTTAACACTATGAGGATTTGATGAATTTTTGACTTTTATATTTGTATATCTTTATTTTTATACTTTAAACTTCAGTCCGATTTGCTCCTGTAATAGTAATTCTGTCATGATAACCACACCTGGTTTGAGCTTTTCCCCAGCACTGCTCCGCTCTGGGCCCTGGACTCCTGGACTTCGGATTCTGAATCTTCCCTCTGTCTTCTCTTTTGTCACAGACGTTACTGCCCAGTCTTGCTGGCCCCTCTGGGGAGGTGGTGAAATCCACAACAGGCGTGGCACCTTCGTCTGCTTCTGGAAGTGGCGACAAAGTGTATGCCTACCAGATGGTCCGCACTGACTCCCGGGAGCAGAAGCTCGATGCCTTTCTGCAGCCTGCGAGCAGAGGCAGCCAGCCCCAGGCCGCTGTCCCAGAGGACAGCCCGGGCCCCGCCGAGGCCAGGCCGCAAGACGAGGAAATGCCCGAGCTCCCAGCCCCTGCCGACCTGGCTGCCAAGAGTCAGAGCTCGGAGGGGATCGCAACAAAGGGGACTCCGGAAACGTCAGAGAAGAGAGGGTCCCCCTCCGGCCCGGACAACCCAAGGTATGCCCCTTTAGGGAAAGTGCAACTTGCCTCCTTGGTTCTGTAATAAAACTGCCTCTAACGTGGGCTGTGCATGAACCACTTGTATCTCCTCTCCCCCTCGGCCTCCGATGGGACAGTGCTGGGGCTTTGTCCACTGTCTGCCTTTGACCATGTCTTGAGAGGCACCCATCATAGTGGCCTTGGAATTGTCTTAAATCTCCATGATCCCAAGCATTAGTTAAAAATATCAGGGGAAAAATCTGATTTCCCCCGTAATGTTAGTAATGACTTTTGATAAGGCCTCCGCAGCAGCGGTGGCTAGAAAGAAGCCTAACATACCTGGAGGATTCTCTTGCGTCCCACTCAAACCCGCTCTCACTCCTGTCAGAAGAAACACTCTCAGTTCAGGTTAGGAACCTCCCTGAAGCACGTGCGGGCAGTGAGCGAGGGTAGAGAAGGCAGGCAGGACCGGGACTAATGACTGCCATTGCATTTTGAGCATTTCCAGTTCAATCTGCAGCTTCCTGAAAGACACCACGCTGAAGTCTGTGAGGTGGATAGTCATTGTTTGTGTTCAGGCACTGAACCCCCGGAGCTCAGGGTCATCTGCCCAAGGCCCACATCCACTGGGGGGCCAACCCCCCGAGCTCTGGTACCAACCGGCCATTGGAACTTGGATAAATTCTTTAACTCCTGTTTGCTCATTTCTGAGTCAGTCTAGTGAGACTGTGTCTAAGGGTTTCCCCCCCCGAGAATAATGAAGGATGCTAACTTTTATTGAGCACCCACTTTACATATATTATCTCATTTCATGCTTTTATAGCCCTGCCCCGGAAGTATTCCATTTCTGTTTATTACTTGGGAAGCTAATACCACAAGCTGTTTAACCACACAGCAAAGGAAATCTTTTAAAACCGGAAGTCAGATTGGATTGTCCCCTGCTGAAAAGCAGTGGCTTCCTGTTGCCCTTTGGATCAAACCCCTGCCCTCCCTCCGGCCCACCACTTCCCTCTCCCGCCTGGCGTCTGGCCACACAGCTCGGGTGCGACCTGCGCTCACAGAGCTTCGCCCCCCTGCGCTCTCACTGTTCCCTCGGCCGAGGAACACTGGCTTCCCGTCAGTCAGATCTCCACTCACATGTCGCCTCTCATCAGAGGCCTTCCTTGTCCATTTAACCTAAAGTTTAAAGTTCTCTCTCTCTCACTTCCCCATCATTCAACGATGTTCCCTTGTTTTATTGTCTTCATAGCATTTGTTGCTACTTAAAACGATTTCTTTTCCATTGCCATTTGACTGCCACTAGAAAGCAAGGATCGTGATGGCAGACCCCTTGTCGGTCATGTTCATGGCTGGGTGCAGTCGGTTAATAACATTGTCTGATGGGAGAAAAACGGAGCGCTGAATGAATGAGACTTGGGAAGGTCAGCCCACCTGTGGCTCTGCAGGGCCACACTAGACTCCAGATGCCTGCTGCACGGAGGCCCGGGCTGGGCCCTGAGGGTTGGCAGAGAAGCAGCGTGCCAGGGAACAGACTGGCCTTGCTGGCCTGCCGCCGGGATCCCTCCCAGATGTGCAGAGCCAGCACAGAGAAGCTGCCCCTTCTCCAAGATGCAGGACATCAATTGGGCTGATCTATTAGTATTTTTTTAATTTAGAAAGAAGAGTAGTGATCTGCCAGTTCCTTATCTCGTTGCAGAAAGAGACATAGGGAAGGCTCGGATGTGGAGATGGTGGAAGATGAGTCCCGGAAGGAAATGACGGCAGCCTGCACCCCCCGGAGAAGGATCATCAACCTCACCAGTGTTCTGAGTCTCCGGGAAGAGATTAACGAGCGGGGCCATGAGAGTACGTAAGTGCCGCGTCTGCCGGCGTCTCAGAGGGCCGGGGCCGCTCACGTCTGGTGTTTGGAAATACGGAACGTATTCAGGTTAGACGGCCACAGCTGTTCTGACATTTTCAGGTTTGAGAGAAGCCAGGGTGGCCTCCGTTTGCCTTTCTCATTTGCTCCCTCCTTTCCCAGCCCGTGGGCTTTTGCCTGCATGTAGGGAAAATCTAGGCCGTCTCCGTTGCCAGAGGGTAAGAGCTTCCGGTGACGAAGGTCTTGCCAGTTGTGGAAGTAGCTGCCCCTTGGCTTCTGCTGTTTGTTTCCATGAAGATGTGCTCTGGCTGCTCTTTCCCTGTTACTGGCGTCCCCGCTGGGAGCCCGTAAAACCACTTTCAATAATGTCAGAACGGTGGCTGTTACTGATGTTCTTAGCAGTTTTCCTGCGGGTGATTTTAATGGGCTCTCTCTGATCTGGAATTTGCAGCTTTCTTTACGGGTTTGTATCTCTGGTGCGAAGCAGGCTATTTAAAGTTCAGTTTCAGTACATTTCTGAATGGGTGCAGACTGTCTTCAGCGCGGTGTAAAAACAGCGTGCGTCAGGTTTGATGCGGTTCGGAGTGCATTGCTGAGGCTGAGATGATGAATCTGAATACTTTGAGATTGTGGATACCTACACACCATCTCCTGTAAGTCTGGAGTAGTCTGATTAGGGGAAGCAGGTTGACTTTGAGGCGATGCTGTACAGAGGTTTCTGGGAAGCTCGGATTTGGTGAGCGAGGCCCCTCACCTTCATGGAGCCGTGCCTGCCCAGGAGAGACGCAGATCCCTCTCCCCGTGACCACCTTCCCGTCGCACTGTGTGGGAGGCTGTCTCAGCAGGGCAGGGGCTGTGCAGGGGTCACGTCTGTCGAGCTCACTGCCTCATCCTTGGTGCCGGCAGAGAGCTGGGCACGGGGACTCAGTAGGCGTTTGCCAGAGGAGTGAATCAATGAGCAGAGCTGCCTGGGAGTGAAGCCTGAGTTTCTATTCTGAAAGGATGTCCACGTTGAACGCCCATCAGACAACTCCCTGGTGTCTGGTGGGTTTACCCATTTCTGGTGGCACATTCGTCATATGAGGTCAGTTTTTGGCCCCGCATCCAGTGACATGTTCCACCGGTTTGGGCCCATTTCCGGTTAGTAATGCCTGCACTTATGTACTGCTGGTTCCATCATTCCAGTCTGTAAGTTAATAAGGACAGGAGTGTCCTACGTTGTTTGCTATCATTTGAATGTGAAAGCGTGCTTAACATCTTATCCACAATTTTCTTTTATTTTCTTGGTCTTTGGTGAAAGTCCTGGGTCTAAATGTACATGCTCATGTTGTCTGTCCCCGGATGAGTTTCTCTGGTAATGAAATCAGCCAGCAGACATCTGTCAAGTGTCTTCTCGGTACAGAATGTGCCAGGCCAAGGCCTGAGGCAGGGAGGGAGCTGAGTGAACCACGGGCCCTGCCACGGGTGCCGTGGGACCGCTCCCAGAGAACGGGGGCAGCTGAGGAAGAGGGACAGACCCTGGCACAGCGCCCGCCCAGGCAGAGGGCCGCGGGGCGGGCTCAGAATTCGCCTGACGTCGGGGGCTGCTCCCGCCCTGCACGGCCCTCGGGAGCTGAGCACCGGCCCCCTTCCCTGGCCTGGCTTCCCTTGCTGCTCCGGGAAGCATGCTGAGACCAAGGCCTCCATTGTGAACTCAGATGTGTGGTTTGGCTGGGAAGCGTAGAGGGATTTTGTCCCGTTTGGCTGCTGGCGGAACGGCAGGGACATGCCCACAGGCTTCTCGCTCTGGGGAGTTTGGGGGAAGAATAAACAGAGGCCCTTCAGGTCCTGCGAAGAGGCTGTGAGGGGTCCAAGGAGCCTCATGGCACCCGGTGAGAAGAGCCGGCCTGTCTTCCTGGTGGATGGGTGCCTGCCGGGAAGCGGCCTGGTGCTGGCAGGGCCTGCATTAGTGTGTGGGAACCGCTGCCTCCTGCCCCGCACGTTCTCTCCTCAGAGCCTCATCAGTCAGGACCGTTTGATGTTCTCCAGCTTTTAAAATAATCATTTTCTGCCCACGCAGAACATCCTGCAGAGACGCTGAGTTGCCAGTGGGAACAGAGGGGAACACTTATTCTAAAAATGAAGAAAACAAGCTTTTTTTTTTTTTTTTTTTAATGGGGGAGCAGCGAGTGTTGCAAAACTTATATAACAACAGCTGTGGTGCCCAAGCTTTTTAAAAAAGCATAGTAAAGACGTGATGTACAGGCTTACTGCTGTTTCCTGTTTCCACACCCTAGCCCTTTGCTCTTATATCTTTCTTCCCTGTCCCATCCCTTGTCCTCCTCCCTTGGAGTAACCATGACCCTAAATTTTATTATTATTTTCTTTCTTTTTATTCTAGTTTTCTCACCCATATTTGTAGCCCTAAAAACCCCCTACTTTTATAAGGTTTTTTTTTTTTTTTAATAAAGTTCTTTGATTGTTATTTATTTATTTATTAATTTTTAAAATATATTTTATTGATTTTACACAGAGAGGAATTGAGAGGGATAGAGAGTTAGAAACGTTGATGAGAGAGAAACATCGACCAGCTGCCTCCTGCACCCCCCTCAGCCCCCCACTGGGGATGTGTCCACAAACAAGGTACGTGCCCTTGACCGGAATCGAACCCGGGACCCTTCTGTCTGCAGGCCGACGCTCCATCCACTGATCCATACCGGTTTCGGCTACTTTCATAAGTTGTAAGCTTTATATAAACACGCTATATTTTAATGATAGAAATATATCTATGTACATATGTTCCTAAAATTCATCCCTCTTGTTATGTATGCTCCGGTTTACTTTGGCTGTAATGGATTCCGCTTCCTGACTATGCTGCATGCTTCCTCATTTGTTAGAGGACTCACATGGCCTCACCTTTGCCTCTCACACCCCATCCCTTTTCCACTCCTGAGAGGGCCCAGAACTAGGCACACGGGTTGGGAAGCTCTGCCGTGGGGCATCTACTTAGGAGAGTTCCTGCCGGGCCGGGCCATAAGAGACGGTGGTTTTCCAAAGGGGTCGGGCGAGTGTCCAGCCCCCCAACAATGGGAAGAAGTTGCATTTACTCCACTCTCCTCCAGTGTCTGACCTGGTCTCTGATGGTTTTATTTACGTTTCCTTAGTTACTGAGGAAGTTAAGGAAGTATATTTCCTCTTCTGTTAGGCCTGTTTGGTCTCTGACCCATTTTTCTGTTGGGTTTTTGGTCTTTTCTGATTTTAGGAGTCCTTTATATATTCTAGGTAGTAACCAGATACCTGGAATTATCTTCCTCCCCCACATTCAGGGCGCATCTGGTATTTTTTTCTTATGAACACTTCTTTTATGAACAGAAATTCATAGATTTTATGAATTGTGCTTTACAGATTGGCTCTTTTATCTTATGAAGGAAATGATTCCTAATTCTGAGATAAATACATACTCTCCTAAAATGCTTATACCTAAATCTCATTCCATCTGGAATTCACCTTTGGTGTATGGCATTAGATTCATGTTATTGTCAATGTGTTTGGATTTAGCAAATACCATTTGCTCATAATTCTTTCTCTCTGACCTTTTATAATCTGCCCTAAGCACATCCTTCAGTGGGGCCTTTGGTAACGGAGTTTTGCTTTGTCTAACTCATTCTTCTTTTGAAAAGGTTGTCTGTGTTTTGCTTGGTTTAAAATTCAAGATTATAAATTATTATTATTTTTTTTTAGTGCATTGAAGGTGTTATTCTACCATTTTTTGGTTATTGGTGTTGCTGTTGAAAATTCAGCCATCAGTCTTATATTTTATTACTCTGGGTCATTCCTCTTTTGTCTCTGAGTGCTCTTAGTACACCTTTCTCAGCATCTCCGTGTGCCAGGTGTGGATTTTGTCGGGCCTTGTGGAGCTGAGACTTGGTGTCTTGCATCCCTTCTGTTTTCTACCTCTTTGTCTCTCTGTGCTCATTCTAGATAATTTCTTTAAATTGGCTTTCTAGTTAATTACCTTGCCAACTTTGTCTAATCTGTTCTTAAGTCTGTCTTGATTTTTAATTTCAATTATTTTTTATTTGTAGACATTTTATTTAGTTCTTTTGGAAATCTCATTGATCATTTTGATACTCCTGCTTCTTCTGTTCTGATACCTCTTTACTGAACATACTTATTTTATCTTCTTTGCTGATATTTCCAGTCTCTGAAACCTTTGCAGGCAAGATTCTGTGATTTCTTCTGGATTCTAAATCTTTGAGTTTTGTAACTCCTGAGTGTTAGTTCCTGGTACTTTATCTGTGAGGAACTATTTGAAGCCTGGATTGGAGATGGATTTCCCCGGAGAAATTTGCATTTGATTCTACCAGGGACCTGGAAGAACAGTCAGCCCTGGAATCTCTTTAAACTAAAACCTGCACACAAGGTTTTCCCATACCTGCTTTGTGGTGACCAGCTTATGGTTATAAATTCTCAGGGATGTAATCTTTTCTTTACTCCCAACAGCAAGGCTTGAGGCAATGGGCACTTTGCTTACTGCCCTTTGAGAGGGCGGGGAGTGGACGTGCCGGTACTTCTTTTCCTTCACACGCGGGTGCAGCCTTTGGGGTCTCAGCCTCATGCATTGGGGAAGTGAACTCCTGTTAGGCTTCTGTCCTCCTTTCTCCACACCTCAGGGCCTGCGGAAACGAGAGCTCCACTCACGGGGACCCTCCGGTGCCTTTGGATGAAGCGGGCTCGAGACTCTTGTCACTTCTCTGCTTCCTGCTGTCTCAGATTGTGATCTTTGATTATCTCATCCGTTGGCAATTCCGCATTGCATTCTGAAAGATTACCGTAGTTATTAGTTTTATTCCTCATTTGTGTTCTGTCTCCAGTTCGGGCTTGGTGCTTTGGCCTTTGGTGGAGTTGGTGGGATGGCACCTCTTACCTGTGCTTTGTTTTCCAGCCCTGCAGGAGATGCTGCACAACCACTCCTTTGTGGGCTGTGTGAACCCGCAGTGGGCCTTGGCACAGCACCAGACCAAGCTATACCTTCTCAACACCACCAAGCTGAGGTACGGCAGTGAGCGGCGAAGGGAGCAGAGCTCCTAGGAGAAAGGTCCTGGGGCCGCAGGCACAGAACGCCAGGGAGAGCAGCGGCTTGGCAGAGTTGGAAAGGCCTAGGCTTTGAAGTCAGACAGACGTGGCTTCAAATCCAGACTTGGCCATTTACCACTGATGTGACGGTGGGCGAGTTTCTTTCCAAAACTTCGCCACAGACTTCTCATCTGTAAATTGGGATGAACTTGCAGGGGTTTGTGTATAAGAAATGACGTGAGAAGCCTGATGTTTGGTAGCTAGCTCTGGATGTTGGCTGCTGAGACCCAGGTGTTGAAGGCAGTGCTGGAAAGGAAGTCTGGCATCTGCTGTGATGGCGGATGTAAAGGAAAGCAGGCCTGATGGCTCCATTCTCCCGGCGCTGGTAACGTAGCGAAGGCTACAGTCACCACCCAACAAGCCAGGGGGTTGAGCACAGAGAGGATGATCCCAGCAGAGCCATTTGCTCAGTGCAGAGCCAGCAACATCTATACGGATTGTTCCCAGGGACCTTGATGGATGAGCTCCTGTTGAGTCTAGAATTGTTTAAATAAATACGTTGTCATATCGGTGGTACAGAGGGGAGGGTGCTGCCACCTTCTGCTACCCGGCATTACTTGTCCAGTGTGGGGCCCTTCCCACCACGCCTGCTGTGGTCTCACAGTGCTGCTAGGCCTGTGGGTGGGGCGGCCACTCTATGTTGCTTGGAGTTGCCACATGAGGGTTGATGCCCGTAACCTAGAAACCGCCCCAGGCCAGAGCTCACGGTGGGCCACATTCCTCCTCGATATGGGAACTCACTCCTTCGCGCTCTTCAGCTCGTCTTTGCTGGGAGCTGCTTGTGGGGCTCGTCCAGAGGCCTGGCTCTTATTAATTTGTTGGGAATTTTACTCCCTTTGTTTGTCCTTTCCCAGCATGTCTAAGTGCACGATTCCCCAGGCTCCAGATCACACCTGTGTTCAGGTTCTTTCCGATACAGATCCAGGGTGTCAAAGGCGGGTGGGGACGGCATGGGCGATAGAAGCCAGGCTTGGTCTTAGCGTCTGTGTGTGGAGGCCCGCCCCGCCGGCCAAAGCCCTGGCCGCAGCGCCTGGGATCCCAGCTCTGGAGGGAAAGGAGACCTTGGTAGATGGTTAACAAGGTTCCCCAGCAAGGCAGAACCGCCTGTGTCCCCACCAGGTTTCCAGGGCTAATTCTCCTTTGTTCCTACCCCTTGGCTCTCAAGCATGGATTCAGCTTTTCCTTAAAGTCACTTCATTTTTATTTTCAGTGAAGAACTGTTCTACCAGATACTCATATATGACTTTGCCAATTTTGGTGTCCTGAGGTTATCGGTGAGTTTTTTTCCTGCTCTCATTCCTGAAATTTCAACAACTGGTCATTTCTGAAAATACCTTCACCCTAATATCTTATTTGTGATGTGGTAAATTTTTCTAAATATGCTTAGAAGAGGTTTTGTATTGTACCATTTGTATATGGAGTTATCCTCAATTATAATACAGATTTATACAAAGAATAGTAATTTGGTAGCCAACTTAAACAAATGTTTATTATTATAGAAATTAATATAGCTACTTAAGAAAAGTTGGAGATAAAAATAGAAATAAACGTTTTCTAAAGCCTATGACCTAAACACAACCCCAAATGACAATTTTAATCATTTCTTCCAGGATATTTTCATTGCCTAAGTTTAGACTTAAAATCGTACTACATATCTTCTTTTTACATGTGACATACTCTAAAAAAAAAAAAAGCCTTCTAGAAATTTTTATTGGGGTGGAAATCTTTTGTTAGGTTTGTCCCTTAATATTTCACATCTTTTGATGCCATTGTAAATGGCATTTTTAAGAAATCCCAATTGTTTTTTTGCTATATATAGCAAAGGAACTTGTCCATTTAAGTTTTTTAATTTATTGGCGTGAAATTGTTCATATTTTTTATTCTTTTTCAATTTTATTGATCTCAAATACTTACTTTTGGCTTCATTAACTTTTCTCTATGTCTCTGATTTTTATTTCATTGACATTTGTTCTGATCTTTATTTAATGAGATCTTTTATGGCCCAATATATGGCCTATGTTAGTAAATGTTCCATGTACATTTGAAAAGAATTTGTATTATTGAGTAGAATGTTCCTTATAAAGGGCATGTACATCAAGTTGATAGTGATGCTCAAATCTTTTGGATGGTGGCTTTTTCTACTGGTTCTGCCATTTATTGAGGAAGGAGTATTGAAACCTCTAACTGTAATTGTGAATTTGTCTGTTTCTCTTTGTAGTTCTGTTAGTTTTATCCTTTATATTTTAAAGTTGTTATTGAATGTATAAACATTTAGGATTGTTAGGTCCTTTTGATTGACTCCTCTATTGTTATATAAAAATAAGAGCAGTGTACTGTGGGTTTATAACATGTAAGAGCAAAATGTATGACCACAGAAAGGGAGAAATGGAGGGAAATTGAGGCATTTTATTTTTAACGGTAGATTTCAGTCTTTCTAATCAGGTGATTGACCTGAAATGTCATTTAACTAATTCACCCTCCCCATAGCTTCAGTTATGGGTAAGGCAGTAGAAAGACAAAATTTACTTAGTGATTTGCTAGAAATACGGAAGTGGTGTCCTTAAAGCTACACAGAAGCAAAGTGCCTCTTCACCGCCCCACCCTGCCCATCTGTTCAGGAGGCTCTCTGTGTGGCACATCTCTGTTGAAATGGCCAGAGAGGAGGAGGAGGAAGAAGAGGAGGAGGAGGAGGAGGAGAAGGAGGTTTTATTGTGAATGTTGTTTTCCTGGGAATGAGTGTGAGATTTGTGGGTTCTCACCTCCTGTTGTGATCATGGTTTTGTGGGAATTCGCGCTTCATTTGGATGTGCTCACACTTGCTCCTTCCTCCTCTTGCTCCTTCCTAGGAGCCAGCCCCGCTCTTTGACCTCGCCATGCTCGCTTTGGACAGCCCCGAGAGTGGCTGGACAGAGGAAGATGGTCCCAAAGAAGGACTTGCCGAATACATTGTGGAGTTCCTGAAAAGGAAGACTGAGATGCTTGCAGACTACTTCTCTTTGGAAATTGACGAGGTGTGTGGTGGCTATATTTACGTCTCTGTAGTGTTCTTCAGATGAGCCAAGTTTTGTATTTGGCCCAAAATCAGGCTGAGACTCGGCATCTGCATTCCTGGGTTAGACAAGTTTTTCATTCATTCATGGCCATTCCTGTCCCCAGGGTGAAGGGCCCTGACATGAGAGGCTGTGTCCCAGTCCCTGCAGGCCAGGGAACCAGCCACCTGCTCTCCGTTTCTTCCTTTCTCCTTGATCTTTGGGACTCTGCTTCTTGATATGCTCTTTGGTTGATCCAAAGAAAAGGTTGTTCTGCTACATGTCAGGACAGAAAGCTCTGAGTATTTAGATCTCCTGGCCCTTGTGCCCAGCCCAGTCAAGCTCATGGTCACCAGAATCACAGATGTGAGGACAACAGCTGGAGGAAGCTCTGGGGAAATGGGATTGGTTTAAATCACACAATAATAGCAGTATTTCTTTTTCCCCTGACCTGGTCTTTTTTACCACAAGCAGGAAGGGAACCTGGTTGGATTACCCCTTCTGATCGACAACTATGTGCCCCCGTTGGAGGGTCTGCCGATTTTCATTCTTCGACTCGCCACTGAGGCAAGTGATTGAGCCAGTTCTGAAGTAGGTGGGCACGTGAGTGTGCTGGGGGAGAGGGCACAGGGCCCACCCGCATTCGGAATGCTAAAGGTGAAAAGGGTGAAACAGCTAAAGGCCCTTCTCCTCCTCACCTATCCCAGCAGGATTCAGCAGTTCCCATTTACCGCTTTTAATGTCTAAAAGGTCGCATTCATCTTAACGTCGTTGGTGATCTCCACTTAACAATGAAGTGTGTTTAAAGAACATATTGATATTGTATTAAATTCTTTTTGGACCAGGTGAACTGGGACGAAGAAAAGGAATGTTTCGAAAGCCTCAGTAGAGAATGTGCTATGTTTTACTCCATCCGGAAGCAGTATATATCTGAGGAGTCGACCCTCTCAGGCCAACAGGTACTGTGGTGATGCTGCTGGCAGCCCAGGACTGGGATGGGCCCTCGTACCACCTTTAGGAAAGTTGCTCATCTCTAAATTCTTAGGCTTTCATTGCACATAAGGGCACAATGGTCAGTTTTTATTCATGAATTTTATTCTCTTCTGCTGGCCTAGAAGGTACCTCCAGAGTGATCTTACTGTGAAATATAAAACCAGCCAACACAGGGAGAGATGGGAGGTTGAGTTAGATTGTCCAGGACAAGTGGGTCCATATCCCCCATTGTTAGCAGAGTCTGGACCCTCCCCCGCCTCTTTTAGCTTTTGCCTTACTCTGCATCTGACCAGGCAAGGCTGTACTGAGGTCAGGTCCGCAGCTCTTCTTACGGAAGGTCAGCTTAATAGAAAAATGTCCGAGGTACCTCATGTTTCTGTGTCACTTTTTCCAGTCCAGTGAGAATGCTTCCCAGTCAGCAACTATTTCGGAGAGGTTGGGTGGGTGGGGGCAGTGGGGTTGAAATGGTCTGAGAATCAAGGGTAGGGCAGCAGCTTTACCTGGTTCATGACCATCCTCAGTGATTACTTAGTCATCCTCAGGGGAAGCCACACACTCCAGTTTCATAGGGAGGAAACTAGGGGACAGTTGGCATGCTCGAGGGTTCCAAGCCTATAGGTATTGAGTAGCGATTCAGTCTGTTGCCAAAGCCCCATGGGAATAAATATCTCATGGCAGTGAAGGCGGTAAGATAGCACACTTACCAAACTGTGCTGAGTATCTCATTGGATAGGAGAAACGTATTTCAATGAAGAATGGATGAGAAAACATTTCCTCTTACATGAATTATGGCTCAGTAGGAGAGGGACGATGGAGCAAAATAATCCCCATTATATTTAATTTCATTCTCTGTGGAGCTTCTAGGAAAACAGGGCTACATTGAGACCCCCAAATTTAGTGGTGAATTAGAGATTTACTTTCTACTATTGCTGCCCAAACAGCATAGTCAGGATCAGACGTTATGTTAGATCCTGCCACAGTAACACATTCCCCCTGGATGGAAACAGAGGCTCCTGGGGAGAAAAGCCTCAAGAGGGTCTGGCTTCACTCCTCATCTCCTCTCTCAGGTTCAGACCTATAAGATCTGAGAGGCTAGCATACATGCTTCACGAGCACCAGGTAACAGCCTGTTATAAAGAAACAAGACTTTGCTGGTCCGGGGCAGGTCCGCTAGGAAGCCAGGATGTACCGGGATGCAAACGGGGAGACCTGACACCTAACGTCTTTTCCAGATGGAAGCGCCGGGCTCCGCTCCAAACCCCTGGAAGTGGACTGTGGAACACGTTGTCTATAAGGCCTTCCGCTCACACCTCCTGCCTCCCAAGCACTTCACAGAAGACGGGAACGTCCTGCAGCTTGCTAACCTGCCCGATCTGTACAAGGTCTTTGAGAGATGTTAAACATGGTCACTTACGGACACTGGGTGTGCTGTTCTTCCTCTGAGGCCTGGTGCAGCAGGTCCTAAGGCTGAAGACTCACATTTGCCTTCTGAATAGTAGCACTCCTGCTGCTTGGTGAATCCACTATAAATAAATGTCAGATGTGTCCTAAGAGTTCTTATTTAATTTCATTTTACTTTAAAGTTTCTCTATATTGATTTTCACCTAGTATATACCTGGTAGTGTTAAAGAATCTCAAAAGCAATTTGAAAGCCCCCTGGACATCTGCTAAGAATTCTAAAGAAGCCTTGAAGATTTCATAGATCATGCTTTGATTTGATTTTTTATAATGTCAGGTGATAGATACTATGTTATTGGGTCGGCAGCTAAGTAATTGCGGGTTTCACACATATATGGCTTCAGTTGAATTTTTAGTTTGCAGACGTAGTACAAATGTAAAACACATTTTGTTATTTGATAGTTGGCTATTCAGCTGTTAATCAGTAAAAAAAGTTTTTTGATCTGTTTTGTAGTTTTCGTTTGGCGTTCGTTGAAAAATGGAAAATCAAAAGGAACATTTTCGTCATATTTTGCTTTTTTATTTCCGCAAAGGGAAAATGCATCGCAAGCTCATAAAAAGTTATGTGCTGTTTATGGTGACAAAGCCTTAAAAGAACGGCAGTGTCAAAATTGGTTTGCCAAATTTCGTTCTGGTGATTTTTCACTCAAAGATGAAAAACGCTCTGGTCGTCCAGTTGAAGTTGATGACGCCCTAATCAAAGCAATAATCAATTCAGACTGTCACAGTACAACACGTGAGATTGCAGAGAAGCTTCATGTATCACATACATGCATTGAAAATCACTTAAAACAACTTAGCTATGTTCAAAAACTCGATACATGGGTTCCTCACGAACTGAAAGAATCACAGTTAACGCAACGCATTAGCAGCTGCAATTTGCTAAAGAAACGTAATGAAAATGATCCATTTTTAAAACGACTGATAACTGGCAATGAAAAATGGGTTGTTTACAACAATATCAAGCGGAAAAGATCGTGGAGCAGGCCAGGTGAACCAACTCAAACAACATCAAAAGCTGATATTCATCAAAAGAAGGTTTTGTTATCAGTTTGGTGGGATTACAAAGGAATTGTCTACTTTGAACTCTTACCACCCAACCGAACGATCAATTCTGATGTCTACATTGAACAACTAACGAAATTAAACAATGCAGTTGAAGAAAAGCGGCCCGAATTGACAAATCGAAAAGGTGTTGTATTCCATCATGACAATGCAAGGCCACACACATCTTTGGTCACTCGGCAAAAATTAATGGAGCTTGGTTGGGATGTTTTGCCACATCCACCATATAGTCCTGACCTTGCACCATCTGATTACTTTTTGTTTCCATCTTTACAAAACTTGAATGGTAAAAATTTCAATAATGATGATGATGTCAAATCGTACCTGATTCAGTTTTTTGCTAATAAAAACCAGAAGTTTTTTGAACGTGGGATTATGATGCTGCCTGAAAGATGGCAAAAGGTCATTGATCAAAATGGGCAATACATTACAGAATAAAGTTATTTAGTTCCATGAAAAAATTGTCTTTGATTTTCTTTAAAAAATCCGCAATTACTTAGCTGCCGACCCAATAGTTCAGGTACCATTAAAAAAGGTCCTAAATATATAAAAGGCTCTGATGACACAGTCTATTGAGAAAGATGAATTGATAATCTATTAGTACCTTCAATAACCAAAGAATTAATTGATTCTTAATTTTAAATAAATTTGAGAAAATACTCCTTATCCAGGAGTACTATTCATACTGTAACTGGTATGAATTCTTAAGGAAGCCCACTTTGTTAATGACTAGGACTACTACCAGCTTAAGATGATTAAAGTTCTAGGTATTGTTGTTTGAAGGATGATGTAAAATTACAAACTATAAGTGTATTAAAATAAGCTACTTTAATATTAACCTGCATTAATAGAAATGTGCAGTCCCCACAGGGAGGAAGAATGCCTGTATTTCTTAGGTAAAACCCATATTCCAAGACTCAACGAAGAAAGTTCTGTTAGAAAGAACAGAAAACGATCTTATGAAGAAGTGGAGCCATTCCATGTGGAAAAGATGGACGACAGACAGATCAAGTTTAACGCTTGGAACTCCTCTCACTTCTGAGAGTCCGTGAGCCTGGGAGGCGCACAGGCGGAGTGGCCGTGGTGCAGAGGAGGAGCTGGACCGCAGTCTGTTTCCACGACTGCCAGAGCCGGGCCCTGCCTGTCCGTTCCAGCTGTGGGATTCTCGGATAAATCTGCTTTTGAGAGCATACCTCCCCAACTAAGAAATCCTCTCAGTTCAGGAGACCGGTTTCCATATTTTAAAAATAAAGGGCTAATTAAACAATAATGTATTCACGTCTGAGTACCCTTTATTACCTAGTTTCAGGTCTGACTTGATTCTCATGTGATCCAGGCTTCATTAGACTTTCCCTGATACTTTTTTGTGTAAACACACTGAAGATGCAGTAATCATTTCCATAAAACCACCTTGGTTCTGAGAGCAAGAGTATCACAAATCCTATAAAATGGCTACACTCGATGATAATACCTTTAAAAATGAAACGGCAGTTCTTTTAAAAAGACAAAGTTCTTCATTTCAGAGCTTTCCTTAGGGAGGAGGGGAAAGAAGAGGGGCAAGGTAAGGCACGGTTGCCATGGTTTGTTTTAAAGGCTCCTCTAACAAAATGAATGTGTCAGTAGCCAATTGTAGTCAGCCAAAGGGTGTGTTTAATAGACTCCAGGCAGATGTCCCACCTGCCTATCTCCCCCCCTCCCACCCCATTGGGTTTGTCTGAGGTTTCATTCCACAAAGCAGCAGCAGATGAAATACCTTAAAAGATACAGCACAGTTGATGTTGAAGACTAAGGATCCTACTCTTACTTTAAGAGTATTAGACCTTGGATTTCCCTGCCCCATGCAATAAAGCAAGTTTTATATACACTCCCCATATCTTTTTCTAACATTTTCTTATATAAATTTAAATATTTTACAAAAAAGGCTTTTTTTCTCCAAACATATAAATTTTAGTGAAACATATATTCCCCACCTGTGAACTTGTTTTTTCACTAAAATATAAATGCTATGGGACATGAGGCTCCATGTCTTTGACCACTGGAGATCACTGAAGTCTGGATTGCACTGTGGAGAAGGCACTTGTGTTTCCTCTGAGGTCTCCGGCAAGTAGCTCGGTGAGCACTCAGAATCGCTGTCCTCCCAGCCCGGGCCGAGGCCACCGAGTGCCCAGTCACTGAGGCAGCTGGGGGCAAATGGTTGGTAAACTTGAAGCTAAAATTACGGATGTAAAAAAACCAAAATAAAAAGAGCATGGACCAGTTCTTAGTCTAGAATTAAACTACAAACAAAATCCAAAGTGTTCATTCATGAAGATTCAAACCTATTTCATTCTCTCATAAATTATAAAATACAAGGGTGGCTATATTAACGACAAAACTCAAACAGTACTGAGAGGGGTTTGTCAGTGGGCAGAAGTCCGTCCCGCTGGGTGGGGCCCAGAACGCCCAGGTCGGTGGTGGCAGCCCTATTGCTGGGCCAGAAGTGCTGTCCTGTTGGCCTTCATCTTCTCCAGCCGCTTGGCCAGGTGGCTGTTGGTCATCTCCACTTCCTCGATCTTGTCCAATGCTGTTCGTAACTAGAGACAGGAGAGCTTGGTCACTTACGGGGTCAGAAACAAAACCAAGTGCCACCTTATTTTCAACTTTGCGGGATGTGGACGCACTGCTGGCTGATGGGCTTGCATAAGATCCCACAGTCTACTTTTGTTTTCAATCAGCCACTCTTAAACAGTGATGTTGAGTATTAGTCACAGGCAGGACCTACAGACGTTGAAGAAATAGACCTGACCTAAAAAATAAAGTATTCCTTTTCTTATGTAACTGAACAAAACATAAAATGGCAGTCACTGTGTGGGCCAACCACCAACACAGAGTATGAGACTCCACTGCCATTTCCTTCAGATCGGACCCAGGATTAAATTCCTTACACAACAAACAAAGAATTTACTTCCCAAGGATATTTTCCTTTTGGGAATGTTTTCCAGAAAGCATATTAAAAAACAAGTACCTCTCGTTGTAGCTTCCTTTTTTCTGCTTTCAGTTCGTCTTCCACTTTCTCAGCGTTCTCAGCAGCAGTCTTATATCTCAGCACCTGTCCCTCCAGCCGGCTAATCTGTGAATATGAGAACACAGCCTCTGGGACTGAGCACTAGGAGCCATCACTTTTTTGCAGCCAGGATAGAAATGCAATGTTATTAGAACTCTAAGTAATCTAACACTAACAAGTCCCCTAAGGGTGAGTCATAGGTCCTCTCAGAACCCACATGCTATTTATAAATAAAGAAATGTCCCCAAAGGATTACAGCTGTAGAGTCATTGTAGGCCAATTTCCCATGTTAAGTTTTATGATGACCATAGTGTTTAAGCGCCAAAGTAACATCACAGAAGGAGACTCACTGAATGGAAAAGTTTTTGGACCTTTGAAATGTGCAATAAAGCATTTTGTTATAAACTATGATCTCTCTGGATTCTCATGAAATATCTACAACTAGAATCACAGCTACAGTTTTCGGTATTTTTACAGGAAACAGAAGGCGGATGTGCCCTGCCAGATGCTCTCTGCTGGCTTTCCCATTTTAATAGAGAGCTTTTCCAGAGATCCGAGTGTAAAGGCAGCCCAGAGGCATCCATGGGTTAGCCCTTCAGACGCAGGAGGCAGGTGTGTTTTAAGGGAATTTAAATCATTTGGCACCATTAGACGTACTTACACTTTGCTCCAAGGTGGTTATATCCTGTTCTGCTTTTGAAAGCTTAAACTTGTATTCACTAATTTGTCTATTAGCATCTCCTAGAACAGAAGAGAATAATCAGTCGCCTCTGAGAGGTGAAGGTGTGACCCCCCAGGCAATGATGCCCTCTGTAGCACAGGAGAGGACCATGCGGTCTAAGAAGACAAATGCACACAGGGCGACCATGGCTCCTCCGGCAGCCCAGCCCTGGAAGTGTGGACACTACAGAAGCTCTAGCACTTGTGTCACACAGTATCCCTGGGATCGGAGTTAGAGGAAATTCACTCTTCGCCCACTGATGTGAGTAGGTAGAGCGCTGAGCAAGGAGCCCTGTTAGCCAGCTTCTCTGCAGCCCTATGGCCCAGGGAGCCTCGGTGCTCACAGGCCTAGGCCCTCCACTTTCCCGGACCCCAGCCCTGAACATTCCCACCGCCATCCTGCTCCCCCATACCTCAAGTGCCCCTTGTTCCCCACCGCGATTTAAGTCTTAACCAACCTCCAAGGTTATGCTCAATTTTCACCTCCTGTATGACTCTCCTAAATTAACCATAACTTCTCTTGCTCTTGTTGCATTCTCCCTGAGTTCTTTTATAATAGTTATCATGTTTTCTTAACATTTATTTGTAAGGTTAGAGGCCTGTCTGTCCTTGAATTCACCTCTGTATTTAGCCAAATGCTTTGCACACCATGTATGCTTAATATTTGCTGAAACAAATGCTTTTCCATAACATATGATAATGTGGTATGGGTAGAGCTATATAAATCAGTAGCTATACATTTGACCTAATAAGTAAATCATTTAATAAAAAGTTTATAAGTGATGGGGGGAGGGGAAACCCCTTCAACAAGCCAGATTTAATAAAAATCTCCCTCTGAAAAAATTATAGGATAAGAATTAAAAGGCTTATAGGAGAAAACCAAATATAATCTACCTAACTCAAGAACTTTTGTGCTGTTCCACATAGTTAAAGTTATAACTTCCTATATCTCCTCAATGCAAATAGCTGTTCTGAGTGGACAGTTACTGTCACTTTAAAAATAATGGGGTCATAATACCCTCTCCCAAAAAGCCACCCCTGGGAGTCAGAGAGAACGATCCCTATTCCTGGACTCTAAAACAGAAGCTTCACGATCTAGTTTTCTAATCCTTCACCCAGCAATTTGTTATCAAAATGTGCTGTGTCCTTCTCACTCTCCAAACCACCCATTCCTTCCTGTTTTCAAAAGCCTAACTCTGTCGTCTCAGCCATTTCATCTGTTTTGAAATTCCATTCCACAACACCATGCTTTACAGCCAAGGCACTGTCCAGACCCAAGAGTCACAGGGTCCCTTTCCTGGTTTTCTGGTGCAAGAGTGCTGCCTGCTCTTGTTTTCTCCAGCCAGGCCCAGCCTGCCCATCCTGTCAGCTCACCTCCATGTACAGCTGCAGGTGGCACTTCTCCCCACCTTTCTGTAAATACCTGTGACCGCCAACCCACACTGGGACTCATTCACACATAAGTCTAGCCCATCTCCCTCAGGATGATTCCTCTTGATTTTGCTGCTTTAGGCCAATCTCTTCCAAATCTATTCCAGTCCCCTCTCTAAAACTTGACAGCCATTATAGTGGTTCAGCTCACCATCACAGCCTCCTAACCAATCAGCCTACCTCTTGTCACATCCCAGTCCTCATCGACCCTCCATGCCAAAATGACATTTTAGGAACAAATATTCCCCAGGAAGTATCATGAGGGTTGTAACTGATATCCAATAAAGCAGTGGTTCTCAACCTTTCTAATGCTGAGACCCTTTAATACAGTTCCTCATGTTGTGGTGACCCCCAACCATAAAGTTATTTTCGTTGCTACTTCATAACTGTAATTTTGCTACTGTTAATGAATCATAATATAAATATCTGTGTTTTCTGATGGTCTTAGGCGACCCTGCTAGTGGTTCTCATCATCCCTGAAGCTCGCAGGTGAGCAGAAGCTTCTGTTCGGCTCCATTACTGCTCTCATTGCTCTTCTGGACAACCTGAGGACAAGCCAATCCTCTTGAGAAATGTGAATTACATGACACTGGCAGCCAGTTTACAATCCTGCTTCTAGGACACAGCCCAGACAGACTGACTGGCCTGTCCCATCCCCCTGCACTCACTCTGCATTTCAATGAACTGCAGGTCCGAGCCGTTCTGCAGCCCGGCCAGGTCACCAGCCGCTGTGCCATCGCCCCGGGAGCACTTCTGCCGCTCCTCCTCTAACTGCAGCTTCAGTTTTCTAACCTGCAGGGGAGTCAAAGGCTCGTCAGCAAGATCCAGTTTGTCAAGGGAGGCAGATCCTCGTCAGCTACACACATCATTCATGAGCAAGTTCCTTGAGTGCCCACCAAGGGGACACACTACTAACGGTGCTAGGAGAAGCTGTGAGCAAACAGCGAAAGGGGCGAGCACGAGGACCAGCACCCATAAAAACAGCTCTGTTTTATTATTCGTGTATGGTTTTGGAACATCACTTTTCAGTATTATTTGTTACTTTTATTCAAAATGGAAATTCTATGGGCAGTTAGATACTTTTCTTTTGTTTTAGAGTTAGGCTAAATATTCTTATTTAGAAAATTTTCAATATTCAGAAATACATTAATAAAGTATGTTCAGAGTAGCTTATTCATAATAGCCAAAACTAAAAATAATCCAGATGTCCATCAACAGGAGGATAAACAAATTGTGGTACATCTATACTCAGCAAAAAAGGGGAAAGTACAATTGACAAGCAACAACATGGCTGAATCTCAAAATAAGTATGTGAAAAATGTACTCCAATTATATAAAACTCCAGAAAGTGCAAACTTATCCAGAGGGACAGAAAGCAGGTCAGCGGTTGCTTGGGAAGGGGGAGGGAAGAGGGTGCAGGAAGAAATGTTTACCAAGGGTGCAGAACTTTGACACGTTATGAATACTGTCACTCCCCAGGTTCATCAGTTGAAATCCTCAGAATATGATCTCATGTGGAAATAGAGCCATTGCAGATGCACAGAGTTAAGCTAAGCTGAGTTCATATTGCAACAAGAGAGGACCCCTAAGCCAAAATGGCTAGTGTCCTTATAAAAAGAATTCCAGTTGAAGAGATACGCAGAGAGGAGATGATGTGTATCTATAAGCCAAGGAACGCCAAAGATGACCAGCACACCACCAGGAGGCAGAAGAGAAGAGGGGACAGATGGCCTTTCCAGGCCTCAGGAGGAACCAATACAGGGCTAACACCATGATCTTGGGCCTTTTGTCTCCAGAACTGTGAGACAATACATTTCTATTGTTCCAACCACCCAGTTTGTGGTAATTTGTTATGACAGCCCTAGGAAAATAATAAAGTTATGCACATTTGTATACTTTATGTGCAGCCTATTCTACACCAATTATCCTATCTAATAAAGAGGGAATATACTAATTGACCCTCACACCATCGTAAAAGATGGCAGCACCCACAGCCAATAAGGAGGGAATATGCTAATTGACTGCCCACCCTCAAAGATGGTGGTGCCCACAGCCAATAATATGATAATTGACTGTCATGCACTCAAAGATGATGGTGCCCACAGCCACAAGATGTTGGCGCCCAGTCCCCTCAGTCACCCAACATTGGCCTGAGGCGCAGGCAAGACTCAGATGGTGGCTGGTTTCCCAGGCCCCCCAAGGCTCAGGTAACCAGGGCTTGCTAAGGCTTGTGCTGCCAACTGTGGCAGCAGCAGAGGTGTGATGGGGTTCACCTTCCCCTGATCACCAGGTCGCCTCCTGCCCCTGAGGGCTCCCATACTGTGAGAGGGGGCAGGGTGGGCTAGGGGACCGCCCCCCTCCAATGCATGAGTTTTCAGGCACTGGACCTCTAGTACCCTAATAAAGCTGAAGTTTTAAAATGTGCAAAATAAAGAAACTAAAAAATAAAATGAAAGGGGCTCTGGGTTGGAGAAAAAAAGCAAGGCTCAGTGGAGAAAGGAGGGCCACGTGTGGAAAACAAGGAGATCAAGGGAACAGAAATGTACTGGATTCTGAGGCTTTCAGACCACACTCAGGTCCCACAATGCAGACAGCTGGGCTGTACCCTGAGGCAGAGGACTGAAGCTCTCTTTGGAGCTCTGACTAGCCTAAAATAAAAGACCGACCTTTCCACACTGAAGGCTCCCAACTAAACCCCCAGCCACATCAATCTTCACAAAAGCTTGGACAAGCCTCACCCATTACCTCAGAGCTGCCCATCAGCTTTCTAGTTCCCCACTCTTACACTGAAGACCAAATAAATATGCATAAAAGAGCATCTGGAAGGAAACAAACTGCAGACAGCAGAAAACAAACCAACCAGCCCGTCGATATCCTCCGAGATTAGTGAAAATACCTGCATCCTTGAAATGACTGCAGAAACAGAAACCCAACAAAAGTATTAGAAGGTAAAGCTGAGAAACTTTTAAAAAGTAAAGCAAGAGACATAAAGAGAGGTGGAAAAACAGGAGAGAAACAAGAAGTCAGAACGTCAGTGCCCGAATCTGTCTCCCTCCTTCGGAAACCAGTCATGTTTCTCCAAATGCCTACAACTCTTTCCATCACACAAACACAATTCAGAGCAGTCTTCACCCCCACACACCAGGGGAGGTGCCTCTGGGACAAAGGGATAAAGCCTCCCATGCCTCTTTGTCCTTCAAGGGTCAAGGTGAATCTGCATGCACAGAGTTCGAGATGGCCTCGCCAACTGTGTCCTCGACTCCATCCGCAGGAGCCAAGGGGCAGCCTGAGCACCGGGAGTAAGTTCGCCACTCCCCAACCGGGGAAAGTCCCAGCAAGCGCTGCCCTGGGACTAAAGCCATGCTTCCGAGACACCTCTGTCCTTGCAGCACACACAGGGTCACCACTATCTGCCTTGAGTGAACCAAGACTAATCTCAATATCCCCAACACTCTGTTTATGTCCATCTCAAAAAGGGTCACAGTTCTCTCTCCTACACTCTTCCCCAAAAGGCTCTGTACAGCTCTTTGTCTTCACCTCCTAATCTTTCCCAAAGCCTGAAACTCTTCCACTGTGCCCTCTGGATTACCATTCTATCATCAGCAATGCCCCCCGGTCCTCCATCTCTGCTCTAAGCACTCCCTTTACCCCAGTGCTCTAATAGGATCCTGCTTCCTCTGCAGCCCTCTACGTACTCCCACAGCCCTACATTTCTCCCACAGCTGGGCCCAAGAATGGAATGGGTGTCCCCTTGGTTTTTTTATTTGCGGTTGCCAAGCTATTCTCCCTCTAACCTCCCTAAAACTCCTAATCTTATCTCTTCCAATTATACTCACTACCCCTCATCATTGCCATCATCCCACTCTTTCTTCACTGTTCTAGCTCCCGTCTTGCACTCCCTCAAAACTATTCCTGTCTTAATTCTTGGCAATTTCAAAATACACCTAAGTAGTGGATTTCTTCTACAATTGATACCTTAGTTTCCGGAACACATACTCTCTAAAGATCTTGGCATCTGTTCCTTCTTGCCCTCAGCCACTCACTCCCACAATCAAGTACTATAGCTCATCATTTAGATCAGCGGTCACCAACCAGGGGTCCGCAGACCACTGGTGGTCCATGCGGTCCAAAAGGTTGGCGACTGCTGGTTTAGATAACTGCAATCTCTACATGCATCTAAACCACATATCTTCTCTCTAACCGCTACTCCAGATCTTCCCAGCTCATTCTCTCTGGACCCCAACTCCAAAAATCATTGGATGCCACTAGCACTGTAATCCACTGCTCCCATTTCTTTCCAGTGGGCCTTGATCTTCCTGGATGTCCTCTCAAACCTTCTTACCCAGTTTAATTTCTAGGTCCATCACCACTCTGTTGCACACACCCTTGCATCCTCTGCCCTATTAAACTTGTCTGATAAAAGCTAACTGCCTACTCCACATCTGCACCAATAAAGTTTAATGTGGCTGGATAAACACAATAAATGCATTCACACAAATCTCTAACATAACACATAATTTACTATATATCTATATATCTATATATCTATATATCTATATCTAAGCCTAAGTGACTGGCCAACCAGCCAACCAGCCAACGGGCCAGTAGCTATGACGTGCACCAACAACCAGAGGGCGAAGTTCAACACAGGAGCTGCCGAGCTGTTGTCACTTGGCAGTGGCAGTTCTCAGGTGACGCACCCAGAACCAGAGAGGTGGTAGCCCAATTCTGGGGTGCGCCACCTGAGAACCGCCCTCCCGCAATCCGGGACCCCTCGGGGGTACGAGAGAGCTGGTTTTGGCCTGATCCCCACAGGCCAGAACAACGGGCCCCACTGGTGCATGAATTCATGCACCAGGCCTCTAGTTAATTATATTTGTTGTATACTGCTAGGTCTTCTACCACTAGAATGTTCGATCCACTAGGGCAGGAATTTTTTTAAACTATTTTGTTCATTGAAATATCTCAAATGCCTAGAATAGTGCCTACTAAATAGTGGACTTAACCTACCATTGGAAAGTCTACAGCTAAATTAGTAATACACATATAGAAAAGCAAGTGAAAGGAACAGAACAACATTTGCTTTGGGGAAAATGAAGAGCTGTGGAAGAGATGAGAGGCAGTCCTAGTGCTACAAGGCTCCACTGTGAGGAGTGTTGACAAAGTCTATTAACATGAAAGGACTGGAAGGACACTGTTCCCTTACCAGGCAGATGTGGGGATAGGAGGTATATGTGTGTGGAAGGAACAGGGGATGAAAGAAAGCTAAATGCTCACCTTCCACAGGTGGATGACAACAGAGAAGGCCAAAACCAGAACAATTGAGAAGCAATGTAAGCATGTTATTTATATGCAAAGAAACAATGGTACACACCAAAGAATCAGGTAAAAGCACCAAGCAGGAATGATCTGGGGTAAGGCTGGGGGGCAGGAAAGAGCACTTCCGGCTTCATAGCAAGCTTTGTAGGACTGTTCGACCCTCAAGCTATGTGTCCTATACATTATTTTTTAAAAACAATAAGAGGTAAAATATGAATTATCTTTTTATCTTTCATATCTGACTTGAGTGTTGATATTTAAAATAAGCACATCTCTTTCTAGTGTACAATAGTTTGCTAACATTTTACCATGTGACTTAGTTACAATTAACATTACCTGTGATAGTAGCTCTTCCTTCTCTCCAGCAAGTTTTCGTAGCCTTACATCTAAAACAAACAAAAAAGGTTGTAAACTAAATCTGTCATAATATAGTATATGAACAATTAAAAATAATTCTACAAATTGAAAAAGAGCAAATATCTGATACACAATTTACAGCTCTGACTATCAAGACATGAAGGCTTGATGGTATAAGGAAAAGTACTTCATTATTCAACACGTATTTCCACACAATGGATATTTATCAGGGCACTAAATACACGTGCTCCCTAGAGCAGTGATTTTCCACTTAAAGACAAACTAAAGTACAAAGATCATTTCCTTGTTTCAAAACTTTGCAAGCTCTCACTAGTAGAGAGACAACTCAAATGCCAAGGGTGCTCCCACAAGCTTAATTAAGCCCTTAGCAGGAGAAAACAAAATATGGGATAGAAGACAGGGGTCAAGAGTGGGACTTAGAGAAGCTGGAACAAAAAAACCAGAGGAACACAACGCTGGAAGAAGCAATGGCCCACCACAGCTAGTGGGGGGAGGATGGGCCCAGCTCTAAAATGCAGGCCATCAAGGGCTAATCAGGCTTTATAGCAGGGTCACTGGGCCTGCTCCTAGCCTGGAGGGAGAAGCACATATATTAAAACAGGCCCTTGGGCTGAGGGGATACCCACAGACGAGTAAAAGCAGCATCTGACACCTAGCCAGCACCTCTTACAACCAATCAGGGTCCCAGCTAAGTGTAAGTTCGGGTTTCTTCAGCACCTTCCAAGCAGAGGAAACGCTCAGGATCATACCCATTCTCTAGAGCAGCTCTCTCTCGCCTTCTAGCCTCTGTTGCTTCATCAAAGTGCTCTACAATCACATTTCTGTAAGTCTGTACATTCGAGACTGTGTTCACTAACTTCAGAAGATTCCCCCCCAAGCCCCACTCTTATAGCCCACTCTTCTAGGAAACCTACACATCTACAAAAACATGAAAAAAATATTTTTTAAATAAGTAAAAGTAGGCTGATAATACAGTATCTATTGTATCTAGATCATTTTTTTTTTCCTGTAGAGCAAGATTCTTAGTGGAGATATTATAATTGGTAGACATCTATGTGGTTTCCTGAGAGAGGTGTCTCTAGAATCTGTGTAGTTTCCTGAGAGAAGTATCACTATAATAGAATCTCAAAGGGTTAAATTGAAGAGGCTTAGACAAGAGTCTCAGAAGCCCTGCTCTAGAAATAACACCGATATCTACCCTCTTGGTCATCTGTTTCTTGCCTTAAGAAACAAGGTGGCAAAGAGCTGTGAGAACCCTGGGATAAGCAGAACACAGAACCAGATGCTCCAGGAAGAAAATACACTTGGAAAGTCGCCTACCAGCCCACTGGTTCCCTGGGACCAGAAGGTTTCTATTTAATTGAAAAAGCAAAGTGCGATCTCTAAGTGAAAAAGCAACGTGTGTATACCGACAGCTTCCAGCCAGGGGACTCACAATGACCCAAATGCTGGTCTACCACAGTCAAGGATGTCTGAAGATAATGTGCCCCCATTTCTTCTCATTAAGGATCTAGATAAGACTCAGCCGAAATCGGTTTGGCTCAGTGGTAGAGCGTCGGTCTGCGGACTGAAAGGTCCCAGGTTCGATTCCGGTCAAGGGCATGTACGGTGGTTGCGGGCACATCCCCGGTAGGGGGTGTGCAAGAGGCAGCTGGTCGATGTTTCTCTCTCATCGGTGTTTCTAGCTCTCTATCTCTCTCCCTTCCTCTCTGTAAAAAAAAAAAATCAATAAAATATATTTTAAAAAAAAGAAAAAAGACTCAGATAGTCTTTGTGTAGTTTTTGTTTTTCAAGATGGTAAATGAACAAGCTGGAAGTCTAATAGCGTCACCTTAACCCAAGTTAAGGTAGTAACCAGTGTCTTACCTAGAGGACCCTCTCCTGCGGACTCCAAGACCTGAGCAGCTTCCTGAGACACCACAGTGATGGCTCCAACCACTGGTTCATGATTGACATCACCGTTGGGAGTGCCGTCGGGGATTATAACTAAGCCATGTTTCTGTGGGGAAGAAAAAACCCACCATCAAAAAGACGGCCCACACGGAGGGGGCATGCTCTGTGAGGTGACTCTGACAACAGGTTTGCCACAGGTGAAACCGGGCAGAGCTAGTTACATGGAACACAGCTCTGTAGAAGAAATGACTTAAGCCTACCAAACTTGGATTGAAGAACGATCACTGTGGTTTGTACTCATGCCAGGGAAGATGACAGGATGAAAGGAAGGAAGGAAGAAAGCGCTGAGGGACATGAGTTGCAGGCTGATGCTAACATACCTCTCCTGTCTTCACCGAATCCTTCAGGTCAGCCAGCTCCTCTCTGAGCATATCTCGCTCATTCCTAAGGCAGGCAATGTATTCCTTCTGCTTCTCTAGGGCCTGGTTTTAGACAGGGTAGCAAGGGACAGAATGGCACAGAAAAAAAGCAAGTGAAAGGGAGCAGAGAAGTACCCGAATCAAATAAAGATAAAGGCATAAAAGACAAGGCAACGTTAGGAGCTGGGAGGAAATAGGAAGTTAGATGGATATATATCTCCAGAAGGGAGTTTTAATAGCAACTGGTTAATCGTGCAGAAATTCGACAAAACATGCTTATCACATCAGGCAAGAAAACGAATCTTTCTTTTCCAGTCCATGAACAAACAGGAAACGGAAAACGAAGGCAGCAGTAATGGTGAAATAAAGTTGACCTTACTGATCTCCTAGTACCTTTTCATTTGGTGAATCAATCAAATAAAACCCCCAGATTTCACCTAAAATAGTTTATTCAAGAATATACTTGATTTTAGAAAAAGTTCTGGAAGAAAAAAGATCAGTATGCACAAGGTATTTTAATTAAATGTAGGCTGCAGTGATTTTTCTTCAAGTAGCATGGCAAAATATTCCTCAAATACCGCTTAATTAAAAATGGCTAATCTCCAAAGGGATTCTTGAGAACCCACTTTGTTAATGTAATTAAATACAATTAAGAGTAACTTGGTTTTCTGATGTACCTTCAAAATGTGAAAAGCAAAAATAACACACTGACAACATAAATACAGCCCACCTACGGAGTGTAGCAAATATGGGTTTTGGAATCTGGCTTTTGAGTCCTGGCACATACTAACTTGTCTTTGCCTCAGTTTCCTCATCTGAAAAGGGGCAGGGCTAACCTCAGCTCCCACAGCGTGGGCTCAGGCTTCAAGAGGCCCTCAGTGGAAAGCCCCACCAGCCATGCACGAGACAGGGAGGGCTCAGGGAAGCCAGCTGCTGTTCCCATTTGCATTTTCCTGCCACTGCCTGAATCTCACGGCTGTCAGAACTGAGGACAGTGCAGAAGCAGAAATGCACTTTGATCCTTGGGCCTCAAAATAATACCCTCGTTGGGCAGTCTATTCAGGGGCCTGACCGCTGGACTATTTGAAAAAGCCTTTCTCCATCCATTTGTTCATATAGTTAATGTTTTCTGCCAGCACTCCCATTAATCTGAGTAAACCACAACAGGTTACTTTCTTCTCAGTTTATTGGGTTTAGAAGTGGTCAATTGCTTAGTGACTGGTTGCTCAATAACTGGACAATTTTTAAAGCCATTATAATCCTATTCTGCAACCAAACTGGAAGTAAGGGATAAGAGCAACTACGATTTACACAGCTCAAACTACAATTTGCGTAGCTCCAACTACTATATAGACAGTGTTATATACACATAAATAAGTATATCTATATCTACATAATTTCTCCCTTATATAATCTGTATTTTGTCTTATGCCCATTTCACGAATCAGAAAATTGAAGCTCAGAGAAGTTATATATTTTTGCTCAATGTCACAGTAAGTGGCAAAGCTAGAAAATGAATCAGAAGCTCTTGCATATTTTTTCTATATGGCAGCACCATGAAGGCCACAATTCTGTTCCCAGATGCTGCTGGAAAAGTGGTCCACAGGTCAAGTCCTACTCCTCACTCAAACTGCAACATCAAAATCTAACTTCCCTTCAACAAATCACACTGTATGACATGTCTGGAGTCTGCCTGTGAATTAATAATGATTTTCTAATATCATAAGGCATTAATATTAACACTCCACTGCATTAATAACAAACGTAACACTAAGACAGCAAAGCACAAACAACACCCTTGTTGACAGTTGCTGTTCTGTCTGCTGGGTTAGACAGTTGTGGTTACGGGTGTGTCTGCGTGCGCAGGTAGGCCGTGCATCAGCACACGTACTGAGTTAGCGATCACTATCACAACATGCTCTGTATTAACACCACCACCAAACAGAAATGATCTCTTAGGAACAGACCAATTTGAAACCAGGAATTCTAGCAAATGCTCGAATATGCCATTTGCTCCTCTTCCACATCTTACAGCAGTGAATTTTATCTTACTTTTGGACTTTTTAATTTTGTCTTCCCATAATTATGGATGGGAAAATAAAATACATCCTGTAAGTGCTCTCATTTCACCACAAAGTTTCAAGAGGACTGAAATACTGTATAATTAGACCACATGTATTCACGCTGAATCTGAAATCTTCTGTATTACCTGACCATCTAACCACTACCCTTGTGTCTGCATTCAATAATAGTTCCTACAGTGAAATTTTTTTTAGGCCAAAAAGTACATGCTTGTGACAGTCTAAATAATTCTTTATCCCTGACCTAACCTCAAATTCCAGTGTCAAGAAGGCTTAAAGATATGTATAACAGGTTGAACTTTGGGCAACAGGTTAACTCTCCATATAATTGCACAGGGTAGTCAGAATGGGAGTGAGTCTTATACTGGAATATGTGGACATATAGGTACTTTGTATATATATTACATATGGCCACCTGGTGCTTGGAATAGCCTTGGGGATAAAGACATGAGCACTAGGATCAGTGAAGAACTAAAGAAAACAACTTTAACAGGAGAATAAAGGTCATGCTCTTCTATTAAGTTACTAAATTTAAATCTTGAAAATGAAGCTAGAGATGAGTGATAAATTAGGTAGTCATTGGCCATGTTGAAAATGTTGTAAGTGAAGAGAGGACCACATCACATATATTAGGCTGCTATAAACAAAACAGAAAACATGTTGGTAAGGATGTAGAGAAACTGGGACACTTGTGCAGAATTGATGGCAATGTTAGTGCAGCTGCCATGGAAAATATGGTGGTTCCTCAAAAAATTAAACCTAGAATTGCCATTTATGCAGCAATTCCACTTATGGGTACATACCCAAAAGAAATAAAAGAAGGGTCACAAAAAGATATTTACAAACCCATGTTCACAGCAGCATTATTTGAAACAGCCAAAAGGTGAAAGCAAACCTAGTGCCTATCAACAGATGATAGGATAAACAAAATGTGGTGGGTACACACAATGGAATATTATTATCTTAAAAAGGGACATCTGACATATGCTACAGTATGATAACCTTTAGGATATATGCTAAGTGAAATAAGCCAGTCACAAAAAGACAAATACTAATGATTCCACTCATAGGAGCTGCCTTGAGTCAAAGTCATAGAGACAGAAAGTAGATGGTAGTTGGGAGGGGTTGGGAAGAGGAAATGGGGAGTTGTAATTTAATGGGTACAGAGTTTTAGTCCTATTAGATGAAAAGGGTTCTGTGGATAGATGGTGGCGCTGAAAGCACGGCAATGTGAATGTACTTAATATCACAACTAACTCTACACCTTAAAGTAGTAAATTTTATGTTATTTGTACTTTGTCACAGTTTTTAACTTTTTAATTTTTATTTTTAAATGACAAACTATTAATACATGCAACAACTTGGATGAATCTCAAGGGAATTATGCTGAGTGAAAGAAAGTAATTAAAAAAGTTATATACTATATAATTCTACTTATATAACATTCTTAAATGGCAAAATTATCGAAAAGGAGAACAGATTAGTGGTTGCCAGAGCTTTAGACAGAGTAGGGGAGAGAGTAGATATGGCTATAAAAGGGCAACAGGAGGAATCCTTATAACAGTGATGAAAATGTTTTGTATCTTGACTATTTCAAGGTCAATATCCTGGATGTGGTATTGTACTATAGTTTTGCAAGATGTTGCAATTGGGGAATATCTCTTTGTATATTTTTCACAATTACATGTGAATCTACAATTATCTAAAAAATATTTTAAAAGTTTAATTTAAAAAAAAAATCCAAAGGAACACATTATTATATAACACATAGAAGCAAGAATCCCTTTATTTAATAATGCCAAGAGCCAAAACCAGTTTGGCTCAATGGATAGAGTGTCGGCTTGGGGACTGAAAGGTCCCAGGTTCGATTCCAGTCAAGGGCATATACCTTGGTTGCGGGCATATCCCCAGTGGGGGGTGTGCAAGAGGCAGCTGATCGATGATTCTCTCCCATTGATGTTTCTAACTCTCTATCTCTCTCCCTTCCTCTCTATACAAAATCAATAAAATATATTTTAAAAAAATAAAATAATGCCAAGAAACGTAAAAACTCAAATTTATATCTTGACCATCAGCTCAGCCTTTTTATAAGGAAAAAAAAAAAAAAAACTTTTAAAGAGCTATTTTATTGGGCTGAGAGATTTAGAATTTTTCTCTGGCCAGACCAAAATAACCAGTTTAAAATACTGAGATGATTATGCAAAATAGGAATCACAGGCTTGCTGATAGGTGCTAAAGAAAATTATTTAAGATCCTAAAAGAAACCCATTCTAGACAGTGACCAGATTTTAAACTTTTAAATTATGTACTTTGTGCTACACATTTTTTTTCCTTTTTTTAAATTTAAACTCATTTTAAGTTGGTTCGTGACAAACATGGATACTATTTTTCTTTCTTTTTTTAAAATATATTTCATTGATTTTTTACAGAGAGAATGAGAGAGAAATAGAGAGCTAGAAACGTCAATGAGAGAGAAACATCGACCAGCTGCCTCCTGCACACCCCCCACTGGGGATGTGCCCGCAACCAATGTACATGCCCTTGACCGGAATCGAACTTGGGACCTTTCAGTCCGCAGACCGATGCTCTACCACTGAGCCAAACCAGTTTCGGCTGTGCTACACATTTTTCACATCTCATTTTAAATTTCCCAAGTAAAAATTTAAATAAGATCAGTAGCTCACAATTTTAAAACTGTTAACAGAGTTGTTAATTTATACTGCAGAATGCTCTTCTAGTTTTGGGTAGAATTTTAGAAACTTGGTATTAAGTATTAGAAACTCTGAAAGGTAGCTTTATTTCTTTAAAGCTTTTGGTCTACCAAACTCCTCAGAAGGCATCTTGTTTCCCAGGTGCTCATTCTCATTAATGACAGGATGGGGTCACTGGAGGTGTGAAAAGAACTAGATATTAAACAGACTCCCCTAACAATGGAGGGTGTGATCCAGAGGGTTATGTCTATCACAGGTGCTCTTGGGGATCTTTGCTACCTTTCCTTAACCCACCTAACCCGTTTCCCCGCCACAGCCCATCCCTGAGAAGGTAAGCCCCTGGCAATTATGGCTATTGGGCCCCAAATGCGGAACAGATAGCTTGTGCCATGAGATGGGGCTGCCAGTCAAAGGGCACATGGGGTGAGCTGGTGGAAATCTTTTCAGCCTACTGTGCACTTGGGATCTACTTAAAGGGCTTAGCAAAAAAGCACTGAAGACTTTTCCCTTATCTGGGCCCCTGCTTTGGGGAGTTATGAGATTATAATTAGAGATGACCTCATAATTTGGCAGTTCTAGCAAATCTGACATTCCTATTCACTTCCGTAATTAAACTGATCTTAATCTCTTCCTATTTTACTTACCAAGGATTTATGGAATGCTAATAACCTTTCCCTCAGCCCCACTCCTTATCCTCTTGCTCCTTATCCAAATTGTTGCAATGTAAGGATATAAAGCTGCCCACAGAGTCTGGATTAAATGTCTGTGGCTGCTTCTGGATAAGAATCGTGAGGAAATAAAGAACAACTTCCTTAGACAGTTTCTACTGGTAAGTTTCACGAGCCCAAAGGCAGCTAGAGAGTGGAGTTCTTTCCAGGCATAGTATCAGGTTTTCCCCTAAAAGTTTGTCTTCTACTTATTATGTTTCATGCTGTTTAAATGCTTAAGAAGAGTCAAAAGGACAGATTTTTGGAATCTCTAAGTTAAATTATATTGGTCTATTCCTTGTCGATGAGCTTGGGATAAAGCCCAATTTCACTTCATACCCTAATGATTTTATCTTTCCAAAGAAGTGTCTCCTGGAGCTCAAACAGCTCTTTTGTCATGGTGTCTACTTTCTGCTGCATACGCTGATTCTCCTGCAGAGGAAGAGGGGAAGAGAGGTAATGAAAGAGCAGAAAGAAACAAGGAAGGGGGTGAGAGAGGAAAAAGAGAAATAAAAGAAAGATGATTTTAAAAAACAGTAAAAGGGGACCGGCTGTGATGAACAGGAAAAGCAGGAGTTGCTTGCTGAAAGGAAGGCAGACATCCAGCGGCTGGGAGACAGGACTCGCAGTGGCTCACCGCTATAGAGCAGGGAAGGGACTGGAATAAGTTCCAACCACAGCTATGTGGCAGCAAGCCAGCTAGGGTTTCTGTGTGCATCCAGCCCCACATGTGGACTCTTCCTGAGAACTGCCTTTTCCAAACATGGACAAACTTACATTTCTAAAGAGGAAAATTCAGATTTGCTTATGATCCTTATCATAAAGGACAACCAGTAGTTTTAAACTTTATTTTCTAAGCAAAACTAAACACACACACACACACACACACACACACACACAAAAACAAACAAAAAAAAGAGAGACATATCTTAGCTTTGTCATTTTGAATTTTTGTTAGAATCTATGCTAGGAAGAAAATCATGCATTATAAATACACCAATGTTTAGAAAAACTAGAAATTAGTATATAGTCATTCTTAAACAACTCTTCTGTTTAGACAATGATGCTCAATTATCCTTTTATGTTTAACAGGCTTTGTTTTATGCATTATTGGTAAATTATGATCTCCTACTTTCCTTAGTCACACATTTCTTATTTATTTTACCATGTGATTCTGCAGACCAAAAAGCATTGTTTTGTCATACTCAAGAATTTTCAGTTATGCATACACAGAAATGGCATGTGAGGTAGTAGACACAGGAGGATGGTAAATGCTTTCAAAGATCTCTTGGTGGACCACACTGCTTCCCATTCCTAAAAGGTTGCCAACACTGATGCTCAGAGTCCCTCCACCAGGAGAAAGTTGAAGTCAGCACTGGCCAGCCTTTGCCTTTTTGTATATAAGGTGCCTCCACAACTTCTTATTTGCATCTACCTCAGTGAGGATCAAGCTTCTTATTCCCCCAGAACCATGTCCCCAAAGACAGCATTCACTACATTCCAAAGAACGATGTACTCTGTAATCCTTCCTTTACCCATATCCTAAGATGTCTGTAGAAAAGAATGTGCTTAGGAATAAAAGCAATTACAAAAGCTTCTATTATTAAAAAGGGGACTGTTTATAGGGTTCATAGTATTAATTGTTTAAGCCTTTATGGTTCACGTTTGTGAAATTGTAAGGTACAGCTAAATATGAAGAGACAAGTGGTAAACTCTTTGCAGTATTTTAACTCCTTTCCCTCCCAATGCATACCCCCTCCCATTCAATGTATTTTTTCAAAATTCAGTATTTCCTCAGTTCATGTACATACCTCAATAAGCTCATCTCTTTGCCGAAGGCCTTCTTTAAGTTCATCCATTTTATGCTGCAGCACACTACACATATGTTTCTGCCTTTCTAACTCCTGTTATTAAACAAAAGATACAGTTTACCCAGATAATGGCACACAGCAAAATGAAACATGTACAACATAATAACACAGAGGCTAAGTATGTCCTCCAGAAACACCCCTGAACTGCCCATTCAGAGTAACTTAGGAAAACTCTGTGGTCTATGGAAAGGTACAGAAATTTTTCATTTTTCATCTTATAGGAATAACCCAAACTAATCAATGGCAAAATTACTTGAAACAATGAGATGACTTAGTAAAGTAACAGGTTAAAAAATTACCACATGAAATTAAAACAAATAAATTTAAGAAATACATTCATGTAAACTTGCAAGAATATATAAAATCTATCTGAGGAAAATTATATAAAACATTTGTGAATGACAGAGAGCCAATGGAAAGGCATTTCATCTTTTTGGAAAAAAAAGACTCAACTATCATAAAAATGTCAGTTCTCTCTCAAATTAATCCATACATTTAATTAGAGCAAGAAAAGTTGATTATAAAGTACATCTGGAAGAAAAAATGGACAGAAAGCATCCTGAAAAAGAAGAAAGCCAGCCTTATTAGATATCAGAACATATTATAAGGCCCACATAATGAAAACGTTGTTGTGATGCCTCATGAAGACAAATCAATGAAGCAAAATAGAACAACCAAAAATAGACCCAATTACAATATATTAAGTAGAACCAATAGACAAATACATTGAACAACAACAAAACTAAAAAAGCATCTCAAATCAGTAAGAAAAAAAATACTTTAAATTAGTGTTAGGATTACTAGATATCTGCATGGAAAAAGAAAAGTGAGACCAAACCTTGCACCATACATCAGGACCAATTCCAAATGGATCAGAAATGTTCAGAAAGAAGGAAGGGAAATGGAGAGAGCAAGGGAGAGGGTGAACAGTTATAGTACTAAAGAAAAGATGAGTGAATTTTTATAACCAATGAATGAGGAAAACATTACTAAAAGTGGCTAAAATTTTGTAAGCAAGAAGGTGAAAGAGATAATAAATTAAATAAAAATAAATTTAAAATAAATTTTAAAAAATAAATAGCAAAGACTAAAAATAGAGTAAAATGATTGCAAAAAATAGTTACAACTTATATGAGACAGAAAGTTACTCTCTATTATAGTCTCTAAAACTAGAAAGAAAAAAACACACTACTATATAGAAATATGGATTAAAAGGTGGAGAATTCACAGGAAAAAAAATTGTTTTGAACATGAAAAGATCATATTAAGAGAAATAGAGATAAAAATTGTATTTCTCATTATAACACTAGTAAGAGTCCAAAAACTTGACAAAATAATTCAGAAAATTACTATGAGATAGAAAACAGGCCCTCTCACACATTTTGGTGGGAATACAAAATGTTATAACTCTTATGGAGGGAATAATTCGGCAGAATCTAGCAGCCTTACCATACCTTTTGAGCCAGGTAAACCCACTTTGATAATGCCCCAAAATTAAAAAGACCTATGAGTACATCATTTTTGCAGGACTATTTTTAACAGTAGGAGACTATGAACAACTTGAATGCCCATTAATAGGGAACTGCTAGAATAAACTATAGTACATCCACACAATGAAAAATCTATACAGTGATTTTAAAAAATGAGGAAGATCTCTATATAACACAATCATAAGGTGGTTAAATCAAGGTGCAGAATGGTATTTACAGTATGCTACCATTTTTTAAGAAAGGAGGAACAAATATATTTGCAAATATTTTTTGAATGACAAAAATATATATCTTCTTAGATTTAAAAATGGAAGAATAAACTAGAAATTTAAAATTTTAAGGAAGGAAATTTTTAAGGAAGGGTGAAGAGAAAAGAGCTAGAAGGTTGACTTCTTTGAATGTGTTTTTTGTTGATTTGACTTCAGATATATATAAACATTTTAAATAACTGTAAAACAAAAATAAAAAGCAATTCCTTGGGGAAGCAACCCAAATATCCTCTGATATATACATGGATTAATGTAGCATAGATAGATAAATAGATAGAGAAGTCTTATTCAGGAAGGAAATCCCATTATAAGCTACAAAATGAACGAACCTTGCTTGAGAGCATTATGCTAGAGAAATAAGTCAGTTATGAAAAGACAAATATATGAGTCCACTTATATGAGCTATCTAGAGTAATAAAACTCATAGAGACAGAAAGGAGAATGGTGGTTGCCAGGAACTGGGAGGAGGAGAAAATGGGGAGATATTTAGAAAGTACAAGGTTTTAGTGTTACAAAATGAAAAAGTTTTGGACATATGTTTTACAACAATGTTACCAGTCCAGAACTATACACTCTAAAATGATTAAGATGGTAAATTTTGTTTTATATATATATTTTTTTACCACAATTAAAAGTAAAAATAATTTAAAAATAAAAAGTAAAAAAGCCATTTCTAAATATTGAAATAAATGCAGGGAACTATATAACCAGTTAGCAACATAAGCACAGGGACAGAAACTATTTCAAGTAACTTTTAAAAACAAGGGTTGGACTATACGTAGCCTAGCAGTCAAATAACAACCAACAGAACAAAACAAAAGACATAACTATTTTAAGTAATTATATTGTTGGTGGTAATGTTGTTATTCTGGGTACTGTGGGATAAAGCAATGAGCATAGAATATAACATAATTACTATCATCCTCAGTGACTTTAAGAACTGAAAGTGGTAGTGTGGGGAAAAAAGGGATGTACATATACTAGTATAAGGAAGACTCTAAGTAAAAACCCTAGAGTCCTGAACATGAACTAGAACCATGAGCACACACTCATATTTTGACTTTAAAAACTTTTGTTTTTAAATTACTTTTTAAAATATCCCACATACATGTTCACCTGATGCTAAAAAAGCTTATAATCAGCAATGAACTTGGTGGCAAGTGCAACCCTGGCAACCATAGTAAGCTATATTGTTAAAATGTGCAGAGGGGAAATTTAGTTTCACTAAAAGAGAAGTAGGGTTCCTTGGACAAACAGCTGACTCAGATCTGTGCAGGAAATGTACCAGATGAGCCTGGAACACCTTCTTGTGTTAGACAGCAAAGAAGCAATCAAAAATAGACTCTTGAGCCCTAGCTGATTTGGCTCACTGGATAAAGCATCAGCCTGTGGACTGAAGGGTCCAGGTTCAATTCTGGTCAAGGGAACATGCCCGGCAGTGAGGGCCTGAAGTGGAGGGGGAAGGGAAGTGGGGGGAGAGAAAGGGAGGAGGGGGCGGGCTGAAGGGGGTTGATGGGTGGGAAAAGGGGACATATGTAATATTTTCAACAATAAAGAATTTAAAAAAAAATAGATTCTTGTCAAAACTTGGGAATCAACCTGAAGAGGTTCACATTAGTTAAAGGTAGGACAACTTGAAAATTAGTTAGAATCAATCTATCTATCTATCTATCTATCTATCTATCTATCTATCTATCAAAGCCTAATATGTAAAGTGTCTCTTTGGGAGTTCTACCAACCGGGACTTCAATCGCTCACTATGATGTGCACTGACCACCAGGGAGTGGCATGGAACAAAGGAGGACCCCGGTCGGCTGCCCACAGCTGAGGAAGGAAGGCCCTGGCCAGCAGCCACTAGGGACCCTACCCATACACAAATTTTGTGCACTGAGCCTCTAGTAAAATCTGTAATTGATTAAAATCATCAAATGTTTGAATACTTGACTTCATAATATTTTTTAAAAAGAAACCAATAATGGATGACTATGAAAGAATGCTAAACAACCAATTCTTTATTTTGAAAACTCTTTATCTTGCCCTTCCTATTTATTAAATATATTTTATTGATTTTTTACAGAGAGGAAGGGAGGGGGATAGAGTTAGAAACATCAATGAAAGAGAGACATCGATCAGCTGCCTCCTGCACACCCCCTACTGGGGATGTGCCCGCAACCAAGATACATGCCCTTGATCGGAATCGAACCCGGGACCTTTCAGTCCGCAGGCCGATGCTCTATCCACTGAGCCAAACCGGTTTCAGCAATCTTGCCCTTCCTATTTTAACTGTCTGACCTGAGTAGTAAGAGATGAGGGGACATTTGCTTTAAAGATGGAGTTACACTTTAATTTTCCCTCTGTAATTTTAATAACATAGTTTATAGAGCTCTAAAGAAAACATACATATATTTCTGACCCATGTCTCCATAATGCTGTTTCTAAATTACTGATTAAAAATTTTCTCCAATCATTCAGAAAACAGTTTTTCTTGAAAAAGAAAAAACTGAACCATCACCCTGCAAGTCTTTGAAGCTTTGTGAAGTTCTAGCCAGTCAAAACAGGAAGAAATAAGTAATTAACTGTAACTGTCCCAATTAAGAGATAGAAAATAAAGATAAAATTTGAGTTATATTTTCAGAAACTAAAGAAGGCCATAAGCTTCTCTTTAGTAAAGTAAATCTTATAAAAACTTAAAAAGAAAAATATTTAGGACCTGCTATGTTCTGTCAATTTCCTTGGACCAACTGGTTTGACTGAAACATCACTCCCAGGTATGCTGCATGTTTTCCATTAAGCCCAGCACTTTTTAAATGGCAGATTTTAATTTTCTGATCCAAAAGAAAAGTGCAATACAAGATGAGCAGTTACCTTTGATTTTTCTTCATTTTCTCTATAAAATTCTGCCATCTGTTCCTCTTGTTCTTCAATAACATCCTTGAGGGTATCTACCTGGTAGATCAAATTGTTCTTCTCGTTGTCTAACTGTGCATTAGAAACCATGGCTTTCTTGTATTTTTCTTCCACTTCAGACAGAGACTCCTAAAAGAAAGTCCAAGTCATGAGCCTGCTACCTAAAATATCACGTTCACATACATATACTATATACAATATATAACAGGAAAAGACAGCACTGGCACAAACACATGAAGATGCACTTTTGCAAAATACAAGCAGTTTGGGGAACTCCTTGTTTAGTAACATGCACACACAACAGGGGGATGATAAGTCACAAGGCCAATGAAGGGCTTTATATGCCCTCTGCTATCCAAGGCGAGAAAATCAAGAGCAATGTTGCCTCTGAGAGATGAAAAGATGTGTAGACAACGTGTATTTGTCAAAGAAACAAAATGAAGACTCACTAAGGTTTTCAGAAATGTTACTCTTATAGTTTTAACAACAAGCTGTTTGGTATTCAGAATGCAATGGTACAACAGAATACAGCCGCACTTTATACAAGTAAACTTCATACTCATTTGAATTTTGCTACTTCCTAGACATTTGTTTTCAGTATTTTCCTGGACTGCATAATGGTGCTAATGTAAATGTATAAACATTTATTTCTAGCAATTATTCAACTTTTAGTCATAAGTAAGTAAACAATTAAAAAAATGATTTCTAATAAAAGAGTTACGATGCCCTGGACAGTGGCTCAGTTGGTTGGAGCATCATCCAAGGTGATTATGTTCAATTCCTAGTCAGGGCACTTACCCAGGTTTTGAGTTTGATCCCTGATTGGGGCATGTGCGGAGGACAATCGATGAATGTATCAATGTTTCTCTCTCTCTCCCTCCCTCCCTTCCTCCTTCTTCTCTCTAAAATCAATTTAAAAATTTTAAAAAAGAACTACCACAAAATGCTTGAAATTTTATATTCTAAGTTTTCTGCCTAAAATAGCTTATAAGTCTGTTCTTCAATGACTATGTCTAATTTGGTAGATTACTACCGCCTAGTAGCTTTTTTAAAGCTAAAAAGAAAAAATATTTCACATAGAAAAAGTCATCACTGTTGGAAATAAATAACTAGTGCAAATGTTGATCAATGCTATGGAAATGAGAGTCCAGAACATTTATATTTATGATCAACTGATTTTTGACAAGAGTATTCAAACAAGTCAATGGAAAAAAAATAATTTTTTCAACAAACAGTGCTGGGACAATTGAATATCCATATGCAAAAGAATGAAGCTGGACTACTATCTCATATCACACACAAAAATGAACTCAAAATGAATGAAAGACCTAAATTAAGAGCTAAAACTATAAAACTCTCAAAGAAAACATAGCTATAAATATTCATAAACCTAGAGTAGGCAATGGCTTCTTAGACATGACAATAAAAGCACTATCAATAAAAGAAAAAATAGAACATAAAAATTTTTAATGGCAAACAATACCATTAAAAAAGTGAAAAGACAACCCGTAGAATGGGAGGAAGTATTTATAAATCTTTTGTCTGATAAAGGACTTGTATCCAGACTATATAAAGAATCCTTACAGGTCAATAATAAAAAAAGACACATAATTCAATTTAAAAATGGGCAAGGATTTGAATAAATATTTCTCTCAATGTACAATAAGAACATAAAAACATGCTCAACATCATTAGTAATTAGAGAGATGCACATCAAAACCACTCCAGACCTACTGGGATGGCTATAACCTACAATGAAAACAAAAACAAAAGCAAAACAAAACCAAAAACAAGTATCGATGAGGATATGGAAAAACTAGAATCCTCTTACATTGCTGGTGAGAATGTGCCACTATTTTGGAAAATAGTTTGGCAGAGTCTCCAAATGGTAAATATAGAATTTTCATATGACCCAGCAATTCTATTCCTATGATTCTACCCAGGAGAAATGAGAAGATATGTGTATATAAAAACTTGTACAAGAAAGCCCACTGTGTGGGAGAACATATTTGCAAATGATACCACTGATAAAGGTTTAATCTCCAACATCTACAAACAGCTTATACAACTAAATAAAAGGAAGATGAATAATCCAATTAAAAAATGGGCAATGGACCTAAATAGAACATTTTCAAAAGAAGATAGAAGGAAGGCCAAAAGGCACATGAAAACATGCTCAAAGTCACTAATTATCCGAGAGATGCAAATCAAAACAACAATGTGGTACCATCTCACACCTGTCAGAATGGCCAACATCAACAAATCAACAAACGACAAGTGTTGGCAAGGTTGCGGAGAAAAAGGAACCCTCGTGCACTGCTGGTGGAAATGCAGACTGGTGCAACCACTGTGGAGAACAGTGTGGAGTTTCCTCAAAAAACTGAAAATGGAACTCCCATTTGACCCAGTAATCCCACTTCTAGGAATATATCCCAAGAAGCTAGAAACACCAATCAGAAAGGATATTTGCACCCCTATGTTCATAGCAGCACAATCTACAATAGCCAGAATTTGGAAACAGCCTAGGTGCCCGTCAGCATATGATTGGATCAGAAAACTATGGTACATCTACACAATGGAATACTATGCTGCCATAAAAAAGAAGGAATTCTCATCATTTGCAGCAACCTGGATGGAATTGGAGAACATCATGATGAGTGAAATAAGCCAATCAATGAAAGAGAAACACCACCACATGACCTCACTCATTTGTGGATAATAAAGAACATTATAAACTGATGAACCAAAAGATAGATATAGAGACAGTATATCAACAAGTAGACTGTCAAATTACAGCGGGGAGGGGAGGAAGATCTGGGGGAGATAATAGATCAACCGAAGGACTTTTATACATGCATATAAGTACAACCAATGGACACAAAACTCTGGGGAGGGAGGGGATGTGTGGGAGGGAGGAAGGGGGGCAAAAAAAAAATCAATAAAATATATTTAAATAAATAAATAAATTAATTAATTAAAAAAATTAATTGTAAATTTTTATGACATAACGCTTTTTATATCAATTATTTTAATTATTTAATAAATGAATATCCAAAAAAATAAAAAAATAAAAACTTGTACACAAAAATATTCATAGCAGCATTATTCAAAAATAGCCACAAATTGGAAACAACCCAAATGCACATCAACTGACAAAGAGATAAACAAAATGTGGTAAACCCAACAATGGAATATTACCCACACACATGAAAAAAATACAAAAATACACACAGATACCACAGATACATGTTACAACATGGATGAATCTTGAAAATATTAAGTTAAATGAGAAGTCAATCACAAAAGACAGCATATGGTATGATTCCATTTATATAAATGTCAGAATAGGCAAGTTCACGGAGACAGAAAGTAGATTAGTGGCTACCCAGGGCTGAGTGTGTGAGTGGGAGATAAGAAGCGGGAAATGACTGATAGAGGTTTCTTTTTGGGAAAATAAAAATGTTCTAAAATTGGACTGTAGTGATAGTTATACTACTCTGTGGCTCTGCTCAAAACCATTGTAAATGAGTAAATTTTATGGTATGTGAATTATATCTCAGTAAAGATACACACACATATACTCTTAATGATGTTTAATAAACTAGGATTCTATTAACAGGCAACATTTATTCTAGAATTGGGAATAAATACAATCCCAATAAAAAATACAAGCAAAGTCAATTGTATAGTAATTTAAATATAGTAATATCTTAATATAATGCAGAATTTAGGATGATTCTGATCCATCTTAAAGGCTAATAGCATCCAAAGTCCTCCTCACCACTTAATCCATTTAAAATGAAGCATAACTGCATGAACACTGGAATCGAAGCAAGTTCAAGCAGAAATGCAAGATGCAATGTATAGCACAAGAAATCTGACATAAAACTTACGTAATGTACTCTTCCTTTAAACAAGATCACAAACAACTGTTTTTAATTTAAATATCAAGGTAGTGTTAGTGATCTAGCTAACACAGTGAGACTCGTTAAGAATTAGTTTTACTTAAATACACATAAGTCAGTGATTTTCAAAGTGTAGGTTCTGTAGGAGCAGCAATAGCATTATCTGGGAATTGAATAAAAATGCAAATTTTAATTCCCATCCCAGACACATTAAATAAGAAAAGCTGGGAGTAGAGTCCAGCAACCTGTGTTTTAACAAGACTCAGATAATTCTGGATGGGGTAAAGTGGGGGAAAGCACCCAAAGACAGACATACTTAAAAAACAAAGTCATGACATCCTTTTTTTTTTTTTTTTTTTTTTTTAATATATTCTATTGATTTTGTACAGAGAGGAAGGGAGAGAGACAGAGAGCTAGAAACATCGATGAGAGAGAGTCATCAATCAGCTGCTTCATCGATGTTTCTAGCTCTGTCTTGATCCAAGATATTTCCAAAAGTCATGTCTAAAACCTTGAAAGCAGGGCCAGATTAAATCCTGAAAATTACAGCAGTAAGACTAACTGAGCACAGTAGCGTTCTAACCCTAATTCTCCTCATGCTTACTGACAGCCTCCCTTTGCCACACCAGCAGCTCCTCACGGGCAGTCTCCATAGGACTGCCCACGCTTTCTGGTTAGGAGTCTCACCTCTAAGTTCCTTATGGACAATAATCACCTGCAGGGAGATTTTGGCTGGTAGCCGGGCTACTTCCAGTCACACCAGGGAGGCAGATGAAACCCTTGCCCATTATCCAGAGTCAGCTTTCTGAATGCCTTGCTTATGCTTTTTTAGAGGCCTGTTGTGCTTTCTGTTTTATAAACCGGGATATGTATATGTTCAGAGAAACTTAATCTCCTCATATTAGGCTTGAACTTTGTAATAAAACAGAGGGAAGATAACCAAGCGCCATTTACAACCAAAGTATCTGCCTCATATGAACACTTATATTGAAAACTGGCAGCCATTCTTGCTTGGACAAGATAAGGCCCATTGACATTGATCTTCAAATTCTTTAAGGCACTGAATCTGTGTAATCCTTTTTGATCTACAGGTTAAAAACAAGAAAGCAAGCAAGCACAGGCCTCATGCTTCAGAGTCCTTCCTCCAGAGAGAATATTTATAACAGTGTTCTTAGATCCTTCCTCCCCTGCCTTTAACAGAATTCGGTGACAGACACAGGCAATACTCTCTCACTATTTACTTTGGAAAAATTTTAAGGTCAATTATCAGTTAAAAAAAAAAACCAATTCTTAGAATACTTTTTAGGTGTTTGCCCAATTCAATTCTGTATGGCTAAGACACTATTTTACAAGGTTTAAAAACTGTAAGGTATAATATTACTGAATAGTCCAAAAATCATACACTAAACATTTAAACATAAGCAGAGATTGGAAGTTCGCCTTTCCTATGCATTGCAGGCTAAGCACATGCTTGAAAGACGAACACTGTTAGTGAAGCTATGTGCAGGGGGGTTAACAGAACTCGGGAAGCCACCATTACCAACACTTCTGCGTACAGACAGCATGCTTCGGCTGCAGAGGGGGCCCTGATACCTTTAGTTCTTTAAGCCCCTGCATGTATCTCCCTTCTACATCCTGTATCTGGTCCTTAAGGTCATAGATATCCTGCAGGACATAGGAATGAACCGTTGCATAAAACCATCCACAAACATATCTTAAGTCTCAAAGAATTCAGATGAAAATGTGAATTGCAGTTGAATATTCCACAATAAAAGCCAAAAAAATTAGAGTACACAAATGTAACTGCCACTCCCAACCACTACAAAGGGCAAGCAGGTCAGGTGACAGGGGGGCTGGAGAATGTATCTAAGAAGTTAAACATTTTCTTGGCATTAACCCATGTTGAAACAGCATTAGCAAATGGGGGTGGGCTGTATATAGAAAAAAGAAACTACATAAATTATAACATTTTAACATAAATTTTAGAATTTTATAAATCACTTAAATATTTAGCATAATCTTTAGCTAGAACAAGTAAAATATGTAGTACATTCATTCTAAGCAGCAAATTTTACTGGCTTGTGCAGAAGCCTTTTAAAATGTAATAAATGGATATGAACAGGTTTTTTTTTTAATAACTTAGTTACCGATCACAATTAATTTGGGAGAAAGAAAGTAAATGGAGGGAAGTTAAATATAAAACTTTCAACACAGCCAAGACCGGTTTGGCTCAATGGATAGAGCGTCGGCTTAGGGACTGAAGGGTCCCGGGTTCGATTCCGGTCAAGGGCATGTACATTGGTTGCGGGCATATCCCCAGTGGGGGGTGTGCAAGAGGCAGCTGATCGATGACTCTCTCATTGATGTTTCTAACTCTCTATCTCTCTCCCTTCCTCTCTGTACAAAAATCAATAAAATATATTTTAAAAAAAAAGATATCAGATAATAAAATGAGATTTAAAAAAACAAAACAAAACAACTTTCAACACAATGTCAAGTGAGAGTATCCTAAGGAAACCAAGCATTTGCTCCAAATGTTACCAGAATCCTTAGGAGGAAAGTGAAGCAGGTTGCATTTTAAATGGAAAATACTGTTTCTCTTAGTCATGGCCCTGTGTGGATGCTTGATTTCGGTGGGAAATAACTGCCACAGTGCCCTAAATACAATTCTGCAATACAGGCAGGAGCAATTATCCAAGGCCGATACACACAGTTTCTGTATTGTACTTCCTCTGCCCCATTCAAGTTTTTCCTCAGTGGGTTTGTCTGTCTTTTATTCATTGATTCATTCAACAGACATTTATAGAGATTTTGATGGGAGCCAGTTACAAAAATCTCATTTCTTTCAAGGAAGTCATTCTCTCGAAGAAATACAAGTACAGAGCAAGCACAAGAAAAGTCTGAGGCTTGAAAGAGAACAGAAAAATTAACCATTCTCCTTCATTTCAGACAAAAGTCACATTCTTAAACTGTATTAATAATTTTCTCTGAAAAAAACTCATACTCCTTTTCTTTCTACTGCATCACATTAAATGTTAAATAGTTTCAGTATACTCGTATACTGCAAAGAAGCCAAAAAAATTGTTTCTAAAAAGCCACCAAAAATTGTGGTTTACCCGCAGTTCACTTAATGAGGTGTCTGGGTCTATTAAGCTGCTGGTGTCCCCGCTTCCTCGTCTGGATGAGTTTCCGCTCAGAGGGGTTGTTGCTGAGGCAGAGTTTCGAGATGAAGGCTAGAGGAAAGAAATATGACACTCTTAAGTCTTGTTCCTTTAAAAATGTTTGCTGTAGAAACTAAAAAAGGCAGAGTGGTGAAGGAGATCTAATAGTGTGGATGAGAAGTTACCCAAGTGCAACCCCAGGCAGTTCAGGTTGGCTTTGGGGAGGGGCCCCAGAGAAGGGCTCAGCACTCCAAGCATAACTCCCGTCACTCAAAACATCTTCATGGAACCTAGAACTCACAATGACTAAGAAGGTTTGTTTTCTAAGTTTATCTTTGCTACACTGTGAACATACTGGGGTGAACACATCAGGTTAATTTTTAGATTTAGAATTTTGTAATTGGTATGCGAATTAGCAGTCCTCTAATTTATTTCCTGAAGCTGCTTCTTTAGAATCTTTTCTTTTTCTAATATTTTGTTAGAGTCGGAGATGCTATCTGCAGCTGAGAGCAACAGTATTATGCATCACTATGATTTAGACTGCGCTTCCCACAATTAGTTTAAATGGGCAATTATGCTGTTGGATTAAAAAATGGCATAGATCTATGTTGTCCAAAACAGTAGCCACAAGCCCTGTGTAGCTACTGAGCACCTGAAATGTGATTAGTCCAAATTGAGAATTTTTTTAAGTGCAAAATACATACCAGATTTCAAAGGCTTAACGCAGAAAAAAACAATATAAAATATCTCAATAAATTTTCATGTTGATTACATTGAAAATATTTTGGATATTTGGGCTAAATAAAATATATTATTTAAATTAATTTTACCTGTTTCTTTTACTATTTTAATGTAGCTACTAGAAAATTTAAACTTACATACATGTGGCTTACATTGGTGGCTTGCACTATATTTCAACTGGACAGAACTGGTAAATCTCTTTTGGATACAGCATAAAAGTAATCCTAATAATTTCCTTAAGAAGACTATCAGAAAATACTTCTGGAAGAAAGAGACTTTGACACAAAGCAACTCCCAGAAAAGAAGTTATTTTACTTCAAAGAAATAATTTATCTTAAAGGGGGAAAAGATCTTAGCGGGTGTCACTACCATTCCTTAAGACACTTCATCTGCAGTGTCTTCTTCTTGGGATCAAATTCTAGAGGAATGAAAATCAAAACAACAGCCAAAAGCTTAGGAGGTGACATTCAGGGAAATAAAATGCAGTGTCTTTACTCTTCCCAGTGCTTCACATGATTCAAACTCAGAGGAATTTGGGGGTCAAGGACAGGAAATACATGAAGAGAGGAAGAGGAAAACCATCAGCTCAACTGTAGTAAAATCAAGAATGAAAGTAAGTGTAATTGACCTTGAGAGTTTCATTCCCTTAGGACTTTATATACTCACTCTTGTGTAATTTTCAGCATACTGTTTGTCAGATTTCTCATCCAACTAGAAAAGAACAGAGATAAAAATCAGAAAAGATGCTCAGGCATGTTGATTTTTTTAGGGGGGAAAAAGAAGTGACCTCATTTGAGTTCTCCAAGTTCAAGTGATGTTTGGAACCTAAAAGTAAACATGCTAAAACTGAAATAAAAGCTGAAATATATAAGACAAAAGGTCAAGAACTTAAATTCTTACCCTAAGGGAGACATGAAGCAAGCAAGCAAGCAAGCTCTTCTTTAGCAAAAGTTTACAACTTTTAAATAGATTTTCTTTTCATGGAATTTGAACACATTAATGAAAATTATACATAAACTTCAATTTTAGTATTGCAAATGTTAATACAAAAAAACTTGTACACTTCCACAGGAAAAGTCTGATACAACCAAAAGTTAAAAACTTTATTTCCTAAACATTATTAGGACACAGGACACATAAATAAGACTAGTAAATTTAGCCAAAAAAGTTCAGATTGGACTAAAGCATGTTAAATATATCATCAAAAAGAATTTCCCCATAGCATTAAGGATTCAGTTGTTTGTCTTTTTGTTTTATTTTTGTTTTGTGGTGTTTTTGTTTTGTTTTTTTGTCATACATACAAACAAACATTTTTCTTAATCAAAGAGCACAACAAAAGAGTTTTCAAAATAAGCCTTTTTTCCCACTACATCATAACCTGACCTCCAATTCTCAATCCAAGGGCAACCATCTTCCAAGTCTTTAAAAAAGTCTAACAATAATGTCCCAAATACATTCTATATCTCCTTTTTTCCCTTATCAAGTTTCAAAGATTAGAGAAAGTACTTCATTTTCCTTCATAGCATTTATTGCTTCCTGGCTGATATTTAATAATTTATTTATGCCTCTTTCTTTGACGTAAGCTCTATGTCTGTGTTCTTTTCTGTAATCCTAACACCAAAAATAGCACCCGGCATATAGAACTCAAAATTTGTTGGATGAATGAAAAACGACTTTTACCCCATCTTTACTTGTAAACTGACCTCTATTTTAACAGTTGCATATGCACTAATATGCTGATAGGTTTTCAGGCTGTTTTAGAGACAGTGTTTCAAGAAGTGAGGTACCTTGCCCTAGCGGGTTTGGCACTGTCTTTAGAGCATCAGCCTGCGGACTGAAGGGTCCGGGGTTTGATTCTGGTCAAGGGCACATACTTAGGTTGCAGGCTCGATCCCCAGTAGGGGGCGTGCAGGAGACAACCCATCAATGATTCTCTCTCATCATTGATCTATGTCTCCCTCTCCCTTCCTCTCTGAAATCAATTTAAAAAAATTTTTTTTAAAAAAAGAAGTGAGATACCTTAAAGGTTTAGTAAAAAACCCTGACTTTACAGCTGAGGAAAGAGAAATTCAGAGGTGAAAGGTTGAACAACTACAAAATGCCAGAACTGAATGCAGATCTCAGTTTTGTGAATTTTAGCCTAAGGCCCTAAGCATTCGTATTATTTACTTCTATATACTGTCCCAGTTACAATTGATGCGAAAAAATTCACAGAGATTTAAGTAAATATAAATATACCCAGATTCCAGCTACCGAACCAACCGTCCCAGCCCAATCTAGAAAAAAGATTTAAAAACTTTTCTTGGTTAATTATTTAAACACAAAACGTCATTATTTCTGGCTCTTTTCAGACCACTTCACTCTAACTTCCTCATATTTTAAAGTTTTTCTGTTCTTTTTCATTACATTATTGCATTCAATTGCTCAGTAAATACCTTTTATTATGAGTACTATATCAATAATATTAGTTCTACCTTAGACTTTGAACTCTTTTTGCTACTTCTTGCTGTAATACTCCAAAAAGGAATTGATTTCAGTTAACTCTGATTTTTTAAAACTATATATGAAATGTTTTATAACAATCAGGCAATGACGGTAGTTTTTATATTGGCAATCTTTGCCATAAAAAAGGAATAACCTTCCATTACATAGCCTAATATTTAATGTGTTATTCTTTAGTGTGAAAGAAATACTATACCTAAACTGCCTTATTTTCCTCAGAGACTCTCCCAACTCTCTTCTACTAATGAATTAAGAAGAAAAACAGCATTCAGACATTTTTCTAGGTCAATTTGAAATTCTGTCTCATATCTCCCCTCCCACAAAAATGACCCCAACCCTCCCATTCTTTAATAGTCAACTTGGAATAAACTTACATTTCAGAGGTTGCATCACTGACCTAGTCCATCGCAATGTTGATTCTACTGCTTTCACTGTCTTCTGACGGATCCCAATTGTCGCAACATAAACTGGTGATGTGCCAGACCTCAGGGATTGTAAAGCCAGCAAAAAATGCTAGAGCAGCCATGCCGCAGTCCAGTTATTTTAGCTGCAGTGACTTGGCCAGAGACTCTTCAGTTTCTCACTGCTCAGCCTTTGTGCTGTATTATGTGCTGCGCTTCATTTCAACAGCATGCTAGCTGACCTGGTATTCTAAAGCCCAGTGCTCTGACAGCCAGGAGGTCTACATAGAATAGCTGCACTGCCCAAAGAGTATGCCAGATCCTGAAAGGCTTTTTAAATGAATAAAATGTAATTGTGTTTACTACAATATATTAAAGTATAAAATAGGGAAGGATTTGAAAAAGGGCACAAACCTTCAGCTAAGAGATGAATAAGCGCTGAAGATCTAATGTAAAACATGGCAACTAGAGCTGATTTTAAAAATTGTATATAAGTAATATGGAAAAAAGATATGCACTAATATGAAAAATGACTAAAGATTAGTGAGAAATCAGAAAACAAAGGTTGTATGTACTATATGATCACAATTTGGTAAAACAAGCAAATTAAACTGCAATAGTGAAAATTAATGAAAATAATCAAACTGCTAAGAAAAAAAATCAAGTGCCTAATAAAAAGGTAGATTAAAAAAAAAAACTAAGCAAAGCTTTTATTTTGCGCTAGAGTAAGGCGTTGAGGACTTGTTCATTAATACTAACTATAGCCAATTATTCTCAAAAAATTTCAAGTAAATATTATGCCACTGTGCTCTTAAATAATTAAATGGGTAATTTTCCCATCAAGAAAAAGTAATTTTTCTCCTTAGTGGTTGTAAATAGAGAGTCAGCTAACAGGCTTGTAATATTTCATGTAAGTATTAATGTACAAAAAAAAGAGTGTACATGATGGCAAACTTTATATTGCAATTAGTCCCTGTCAGGAATTATCTTTCTTTTAATTTTTTTTTACCGTTTCACTTCATTACTGCTCCATGTGAGTGAAGTAGGTGCTTATGTAGGTGGGTTCTGACTTATGGCGAAAATCACTTTACGTCTCGCCATAGGAATGGATCTTTGAGGTAACCCGAGGACCTACTGTATATGTTGTTAAATCTTTGAAACTCTGCTTCTTCTTCAAAGATTAAGAGGACCTTTAAACTTTACTTTAACCAATGGCTAGTTAGTTAACAGATAATTTAAAATATACTATAGTTTGTTTAATATAATCATTATATATCTTTGTTAACTTCTAATTTACATATACTGACTTGATAATGCTATTCAGAAATTCTGTTTGGGGGAAAAAGAAAAAAAAAGATCAGATTCTCCAAGTGTAAGAGTGAAGGGAACAATTAATTTAATACTCTCCTGAAAGAAAACAGGCCAAGAATTCCATTCAGAAATGGTTTAATTATTAACAATCAGTAAAACTGAAATGAGTACATTTACATTATTTTCCTTTAATCCAGCCTGACGTACAGGATAGAAAAGAACACAATGTAGAAGAAAAGACAAGAGGCTGGAACAACATAATACTGTATAAAATCAGGGCCTGGCACTCTTTTTAAGAGTCTCCTAGCTAGCGGTCATAAACTAGCTGACTACACACATATATTTGATCCACAGTGGAGAAGCCAGAAAATACCATCAAGTCCACTTTTTATTTGTCTACAATAACCTAAACTATAGGATACCCTTTAAAGGAAATATTAGAGACAATGTTTTAGATGACAATAGAAAGATGACCAGCAAATATTTTAGGCTTTGCCAAGAGGCAAAATTAAGGATATTATATGTGTAGGTTCTTAGATAACCACTTAAAAATATAAAAACCACAACACACTGAAACTTTTTGAATGAAAACAGAGCATTGTAGCTATAGTAATGGAAAAAAAAATGTATATATACACACATATATACCATTGACTCACAAGCTATAAAATTTACAAGGAGCTGACCTGATATGCAACCTGCTCTAGAGAATCTTTCACTTATATGATAAGGTGTACAGCATGATTTGCTATACATACAAGCTATGTATATTGTGTGTGTTATGTCAAGTCATCGTATTATAAACATTAATTAAATATGTACAATTTTTATTTTAAAACTTGTAAATAAATCAAAATAACTACCTGGGGAAAGAAAAGTTATATTTAATTAGTAAGTGTATGGGAATTTTTTTTTTTTTTAATTGTTAACCTCGCCGAACCAGTTTGGCGCAGTGGATAGAGCATCAGCCTGCAGACTGAAAGGTCCCAGGTTCAATTCCAGTCAGGGGCATGTACCTTGTTGCGGGCACATCCCCAGTAGGGGGTGTGCAAGAGGCAGCTGATAGATGTTTCTCTCTCATCAATGTTTCTAACTCTCTATCCCTCTCTCTTCCTCTGTAAAAAATCAGTAAAATATATTTTAAAAAATAAATAAAAATAAAAATTGTCAACCTTTCACTTCTGTGTAGTCACTAAAATAAATTATCAAGAAATACATGTAATAACTGTATGACCACTAATTCAGACATCACAAATTAGAGGCTAGAAGTAAAAGTTTTTAAGAGAAAACGTAAACACAATAAATTAAATTTGTTTACATCTTGATAAAAACAGGGAAGGTACTAAGTGAATCAGAAAAAGGCTTTATTTCAGGGGAATCCGAAAAAGGCATTATTACCGTCTTCTGTGTGAGGAGATTCCTTGACCTGACGCAGGATGAGCTGGGACTGTTACACAGCCATGTTTGAGAGCCACCAATGCAGAATACTTACAGACCACACTCAAAATTACTTTCTGTGGTTAAAGTCATTCAGAAATAGCTATTTAAATACATCCGTGACATGCTAAACATAAATAATTATCTCTCCATTAAGAAACTGTCTAACTTTCCTGTGTAGAAACACTGCCTCACATCTGCTTCAAAGTGCTTGACAATCAGGAGTGTGCTGGTCCCAGGGCAAAACAACACTGAAGTAATGCCAGCCACGGAGAGGAGGTGTCAGGGGTAGAAAGGCTGTTAGGTAAACCAGGCAGAGTTGCGGGCGGGGTTCCTTCATTAAGACAAATACCCCAACACATCTACTGGACAGTCTTCCCTAACTTAGTCCATGATGAATGTGAAAACAATGGATAGGCATTTCTTCACAGCAATGCTATACTCCAAACATTTAAGATCTATTCAGATTCTTCCCAGTTACCATAAATTAGTGACACTTTACTAAGTAGTACATTTTATTGTTCAACCTCCAAAGTTTACCCAGAACTTTATAGATTCATGAAAACAAAAAGGAAAGAAAAATTTTAAGATAGATCAGAAATATCTAAATATGGGCTAGGTATTAGACGGTTTTAAAGAATTGTTTTAAATTTCATTAGGTAAAATAATGGTATAGTGAATATGAAAAAATTCTCAAAAGTTCAGTAGAGAGACATACTGAACTATTTATTGGGAAATGACATGATGAGTGGGATTTGCTTTAATATAATTCAGGAGGGAAAGGAGGGCAAGGGGAGAAAAAGATGAAACACAATTGGAAAAATACTGCATTGCTGCAGCTGCTGATGGGTTTTCTTTTTATGGGGGAAATTTTCAACAGAAAAGTTTTTTAAAAATCAGAACTTATCCATATATACATTCCAAAACAAAACAAGTAACTGTATTTCATGCTAGTGTGTTGAAATAAACATCTCTTGGGCAGTAAGTTGAGTTCCTAGTTTTAAAACAGCTAACATGTTAGACTTTAGTTACATGCCTGAGACAACATAAGCACCCCATGCAGTCCACTCACGCTGCTCAAATCCAGGACACTGGCATCATCCACCTCAGAGACAAAGCTCCCCCTGCGATTGGAGCGGCTGAAATAGTCAGCAGCAGAAACCTTTCAGTCAGGAAAAAATGAGATGCTTTAGAGGTTAAGAAAAGAGAGAAGAGAGTAAGAACATTGGCATATAGGGGGATATAGTATCATGAAATGAAATGAGGAAAACTACTGCAATTAGCCTACTCTAAAAAGTAAAGAAGAAATGTAAAGGGCTTCCTAAATAAAACCCAGCTCCCTCAAATAAGCTTTATTCATCCCAACTGGAGTTCTAGACAGATCATGTGCTGCCTGAGGGCCAGCACACAGTCCCATGTTAAGACATGTATCACCAGGATGATTCTAGTATAATATCTACCTAAAGCCTCTACTACATTTCACAAATTTATTATCCATTATAACTATCAGCTCCTTTAAGCACATACATGCTTGAACGCAAAATTGTCTTTGCATTATCCAATTGCCACAGTTCCCTCTAGAGACCTGGAACTGTAGAACAACCTAATGAAATCCTCTGGCTCCTTAGGTTCCCCAAACACCCCGTCATTTCCCCCCTTAGACTCTGGCACTGACCGCGAAAGCTCTTCTCCCAGCTCTTCACGCAGCTGGTGCCTCACATTTCACGTCTCAGCTCAAAGGTCACTTCTCCAGAGAACCCTTCTCTATCCAGAGGGACAGACACACACACCACACCCTCAGGGCTGCCTGTCTTATCACCTGCTTGTTCTCTCCACACTCCCAGGGTTGCTTCCTTCGTTCCTTTCTTTACTAGTTTATTTTCCATTTCTTTACTAGAATATAAACTCCATGAAATCAGAAATCTGGGCTGGCTTATCCTTAGTCCCAGCACTTAACACAGTGCCTTGCATATAACAGGTACTTCATAAACATTTGTTGAATTAATAAATGACATTTTTCCCCTCATTCATCAGCTATTCCTTGCCTCAGCTTTGATCACCTTGCTTAAAAACGCCCATTCCCTTGGGACCCAGTGCCCTGAGTCCTCTGCGGCCCTTGTTGGGCCGCCAACAGCCGGGCCCACTGTAAATATATATTACATATAATGCAAAGAAAGATAAATGGACTTACAGAGGAAAACAAAACAAAACACCTCTTCCCTTCCAAGAAGGGAATATGGAAGCCCATCCACAGAGACAAAGAAGGCTTATAGCTATAAAGGTTTGCCAAGGGTTAATATGATCAAGCAGTAACAATTTTATTCATAGTAACAGTAATACTTGATTTAAAAATACCTAACATTTTATTTGTACCTACGGTCTCAGAATTTTGATAGTTATTTCCTATGTAGTAATTTATTTAATCCACATATTAAGCTTACCTACGAAGATATTAACATCCATTGTAAAAATAAAAAAACTGACATTACCCCAGCTGGTGTGCCTCAGTGGTTGAATGCCAACCTATGCATCAGGAAGTAAATGTTGGATTCCCAGTCAGGGCACATGCCCGGGTTGTAGGCTCGATCCCCAGTGTGGGGCATGCAGAGGCAGTCAATCAATGATTCTCTCTTATCATTAATGTTTCTATATATCTCTCTCTCCCTTCTTCTCTGAAATAAATAAAAATACATTTTTTTTAAAAAGAGAAGAAATTTACATTAACACACTAATAAGTTGTAAAAACGGTTCATGCCCAGGCACCATTATTTTAAAGTCCCTCTCTTTCTATAAGAAGTACAAATCAGGGCACATTGCCCAGGTTGCAGGCTCGATCCCCAGTAGGGGGCATGCAGGAGGCAGCCAATGGATGATGCTTCTCATAGATGTTTCTATTTCTCTATCCTTGTCGTTTCATCTCTCTTTAAAAATCAAAACATATTATTTTTTTAAAAAAACCACACAATTATAAAAATAATCATAGGGATGTAAAGTACAGCATAGGGAATATTGTTAATAATATTATAATACCTATGTATAGTGTCAGATGGGTACTAAACCTTTTTGGGTGATCAATTCATAAAGTAAATAAATGTCTAATCACTATGTTGTACACCTGAGTCAACTGTAATTGAAAATTTATAATTTTTTGTTATAAAAAATAATAAAGTCCCTGCCTTTCTACCCCATCACTTTTTAAGGTGCTTTCAGATAGATGTCTTGGATTTTTCTTTCTCCTTCAGCTTTGAGTGTGGACATTTAAACTGGCTTGCTAATGGACCATGACTGCCTTTAATTAGACAGCTGGGTTTGTTGTTTTCTTTAGAGGATATTTTTCCATTGATTTTTAGAGTGTGGGAGGGGTTGAAACAGAGAGAGCAACATTGATGTGAGAGAGACACACCAATTGGTTGTCTCCTGCATGCATCCAACCAGGCCTGGGCTGGGGAGGAACCTGCAACCTGGGTACATGCCCTTGATTAGAATCAAACCCGGGACCCTTCAGTATAAAGGCCAACACTCTATCCACTGAGCCAAACTGGCTAGGGCTAGACTGCTGGTTTTTTTTGTGTGTGTGTTTTGTGGGGTTTTTTTTTACAACAAATCTCACAAATACTTGGTGTTCCCTTCTCTATGAAACTTCAAGTTTACAATCTTTCACAAAACACAACTCATTAAATGGCCTTCTATTTTTCTTTAAGGAATTCTAGCCTCTTACTTATTGGGGTCTTTTTTTTTTCTAGCTCTAAGCTGACACATCATCCTCACCAATGTATTTTTCATATTAATTCTTAAATAAAGCAAAAATGTCATCAGTTCCATAAAACTTGCAGCTTTACTAAAAGAGTAACCTGAAATTATATAATTTGTATTTTAACACAGCTATTTGTTGTCTTTACAATTATTACTCTAATTGAATTCTAAGGCCAGAATTTAAAAATTTTGCCATCAGAAGCTCTTAAAAAGTTCATAGGTTTTAAAAGATGTATAAACAATGGTTAAATACACAACAAAGAAAGAGACTGATGGCCACATGCTTTATATTCCATAGTTATGAGTTTTATACAGTGTGGAAGCATTAACTTTGCTTGAGAAAGTTTTGTTTTTGGCGCAATGTGCACATAAATATGCATAAAACAACAACAAAGAATAAAAAGAAAAAAATCTTTCAAATGTACCATGACTAACACAGAAGAGGTGTGAAGAAGCAAGTTAGTAATGAAAGGTTATGAAGCCAGAGAATATGTACTGTCAGAAACACATTTTTGAAGGCAACTTATTCATTTAAGTTAAATCAGAAGAAAATGCTAATTTTGTCAGATACAAATTTCACTTTTCCCTCAGATGTCATATATGATCCATAATGGTGCGATGTTAAAATTTGTGTATGTTTGCATGCAGACCATGCTCACCGCATTCTCCCTTCGCCCGCGACTGGAACAACCAGAAGACGCAATGCTTGCAGTATCGTCGATAAACTATAGATATTAAATGCAGATAATGAAAAAGATGCAATTTCACTACAGGTCCTACATGATTGTAAGGACATTAGGTAAGGTTTGGGAAGCATTCACACACTCTCTATGAGCATTATAATTGGCACCACCTACTGTGCATCATTAAATAAAAAAGCTGTTGGAAGATATAATAAATAATCATTAAAAAATAAAAAAACACTTCTAATATGAGCAAAGAATAAAATAGTACTTTGTCTTTTATTTAAGTTAAAGAAAAAGGGAGTGGGGAGGCATGTGTAAACCAGCCAAATCCAGCTTTCATGCTTTTAAAAGCTTTAGGCTCTTTGGGATCCCATAGGATCAATAGATATATTTAAGGTTTTAATTTGAGAACTTTAAAAAATATTTTCAAGTGAACTAATATAAGTCAAAGACAGATTTCCTACCAGTATTACACTGAAATGATGTTCTTATTTTCTTTATTCATTCCTAAGCACCTAGTGGAGACATTTCTATCGTCACCCTACACTTTTCTTCCTGTTTCATCAGCAGTACAAAGGCTCATCCTCAGCATGTGTAGGTTATCTCCATTCTGACATCACTAAGAAACCATTCTGGTATCACTAAGATAATAACTCTGAACCCAACTTGCAAATGAAACAGTATCTTGCCAGCACACAAGGACAAGATTCTATACTTGATGAAAACATACTATAATAACTTTGTTTGCAAGAGGCCATCATACTTGAGACATTAAAAATGCTACCAGGCCCAAGAACTGCCAAGTAGAATTTTATTAGAGGGTGGATTAAAAGTACACTTCCTCATGCGAAAAAGCTTTTTTTTTTTTTTTAATCTCCTTAAACATCTCTGAGTAATTTTGTGTGTGTTTAGGAGAATTCTTGAGAAGTGCCATTTGGAAATGCCAGGAGGACAGGGCCAAGAAAGTATAAGAAAGCCCATATAGCTCAAATATTCCACTCAACCAAGTAACATGTGTTGACCATTAAGAAACTGCTTTAATAATTTCTTCAATTTCGACACTGCCAAGAAAAACAAGGTAGTTCCTAAAGTCATAATCTGCTGTTGGAACTCTAAGTTAGTACAGTCTTTTTGGTGGGCAATATGGTGAAATGTATATACTCTTTGATCTCCCCATTTTATGATTAGCAATTTACCTTGAAGATCTACTCATAGAAGTACACAAAAATATATAAGAATGTTCACTGTACAAGTGTTTGTAGTAGCAAAAATCTCACAGCCTGAATTTCAAACATTAGGAGAAATAATTTCTAAATGTATTGCCCACGTATTAATGGAATAATATACCACCATTAAAAAGAATGTGCTGGCCCCAGCTGGATTTGCTCAGTGGATTGAGCGTTGGTCTGTGGACTGAAGAGTCCAGATTTGATTCCGGTCAAGGGCACATGTCCAGATTGTAGGTTCAATTCTCAGTAGGGGGTGTGTAGGAGGCAGCCAATCAATGATTCTCTCTCATCACTGATGTTTCTATCTTTCTCTCCTCTCCCTTATACTCTGAAATCAATTTTTTTTTAAAAAGAAAAGAATGTCCTGACATAAAACTATTATAACTCTAAGAGGCATTCAGTGGAAAAAGGAATGTGGTTTACTTTTTAAAAAATCTTTTAAATGTTAAAAAAGAATGAAATTATTCTATATATTAATACAAACATACTTAAAATAAAACAAATGAGAAGCAAGTATATGTGAGTCCATGTACATACTGTTCAAATAAAGAATGCTTACATATGCATAAAATATCTTTGAAAGGACATACAACTACACAGGTTGTGTTTAAGGGATGGAAATAGAGGGGAAAGGTGAGGAGACTTTTACCCAGGACTTTAATTGAGCTAATATTACTTTTACAAATTAAGAAAAAAGCCTTTAATATTGAGGAACAATTAGATGATTATAATTGTTGCAGTTTTGGCTTTTATGAAACAACAGCTTTTATTTCTTCTCCCACCCCACCGATTCAAGTGCTGGCAAGCAAGTGAAATGGCTCAAAGCAGGAAACAGAGGTGCAAAGAGAAACACAGGGCAGCCGACTCAGATGCTGAACTATGACCACCGAAGACACAAGAAGTTCCACACAAATGACAAATAAATATAAATTTAGAAAAAATTCTAATGACACTGATTCCAGACTCATTTAAGAAATTACATGCTAAGTCACATTCATACAGAAACCAATAATTAGGACAAATTAGTACTTGTGTTTGTGTGCCGAACGAAAACGACAATCCATGCATCGGAGTGAAACACACCACATCCTCAATCTTCTAAACTGTGAGTACAGATTAACCAAAGGTTTCTACAAAGCATGCAGAGGCCAAGTGCTCACCACAGGACTGCTTCGGGCTGAACTTGTTCTTGATGAGTAATAACTGTATTCAGATGGCTATAAAGTTTCCAAGAAGAAAGGTTTTATAATAATGATCAGCTCCTTGTTCTGCTGGGAATATATTATGGCCTTGGACCTAACTAGCTCCTGGCTTTCAGGATTAAGGTTATTCCCTGGTCTGGAATTCCACCTCACTCCCACCCTCAAGATCTGCCAGCCTACGGGAGGAGGAAAAAGAGGGGGTGCGCCCTGAGAAGCACTACTCTCACCCTCTTCCTGAAGAACTGATGAACAAGAAAAGAGGGTCTCCATTATATCCCTCACACTTTAGAGATGATTTCCAGTGGGCGCTTTCTCACAGCTTGGGTGAGAGCCACAACTGGCCAGCTGATAGATCACAGCTTATAGAATAATTACAGTTCGGATTAAATTACCTTTTCTTTGTAAGTAAACTGTGCCCACCCACACAACACTCTCCTCACCACCTCCCCCCATTAAGACTTACAGTTCGAGAACCATAAGGGTTATATAGTCCACCATCATACAATGACACCTAAAGAAGGAAAGAAATACCATGTATCTAAAGATCAACGTTATTTTCAAAATGTCCCAACTTCTCTGCAGTGCTTGGTTCCAAAAAAGTTTTGAAGAATGTGTACAGTCTACCAAGGGGAAGACTGTGAAGGTGATAACATTCATTTACATGCATAAATTCCTGCACCAGTCTCATTAAAACTTCAAGCTCACACTTCATTTCAAAAGCACACTGGTTACAGTATTTCCTTTAATCAAACTGGCCACATGAAACTAGAAGAACTAACATTTATGAATTTATTCTTTCAAAAGAGGAAATAGAGCAGAAAAGGTGAGGTCCAAAGCATTTTGCCCCGTCACAATAAAATTAAGTTATAAAGCCTCAGGTTCCTAGCCCACTAGAACAGGCCGTAACACAACAAACAACAGCTTGAAAACAACCAACCCATAGCTCGCATATTACAAAGATTTATTGTTTTGCTTTTTTAGTCAGCTGCTTTATTAGGACCTAGTATTAATGTGGCCAAGACCATGGCTGTCCCAAAGAGAAATATGACATCCCAAGCATGGACAGCCATCTCACAAAAGTAGGCAAATGTAATGGGCTCGTGCATAATCTCTCTTCTCAATAGAAAACCAATCCTAAGCAAGAACCTACTAAAACGAGCAGTATCTACCATTGTGAAGAGAATATGCTTATTTTTACTCCCCTCAAGTTTTGTATTTTAAGCACGAGCAGCACATTCTGCGGGCCACGTAACATTAAAGCCACGTGTCCTTCACTATTTGGGAGGAAAGACGTCAAGCCAGAGCCAGCACTATGGCAGCGATACAAACCAGACTGGTACTTTTCAGCAGCCCAGAGTTTGCAATAGGGGAGGCCTATGAAAAAAGCACATGACTTAACCCAAAGAAAAACAGCTGGGAGCTCTGAAGACAACACACTCCTCAGAGAGTACTAACCCTGGTGCTCTTAGACGTCGCCAGAGGGTCACTGTACAGGGAAGAAGACTGCTGAGGAACAAAAACAAATAATTAAGGTTTAAGTGCATAGCCTTATTCAGAAACAGAGAGAGAATGAATTGCTCTCACCATCATGAGAGCAGAAAACTTTTGTTTACGCCATACTCCATAATTCATTAGCAACTCCTGAGTGCTTAAAGTACTTAAGTAATGCATAAAATGAGAAAATGTTAATCATTAGTAATCTTTTTAAGTAGGAATTGTAAGGGATAAGAAAGAAAAACACTGGGAATCGTTTTCTATGAATGTGTTTAAGTCCCATTGGTGTGAACATTAATGCTAGGAGATGGGACAGCACGCTAAGAAGAGTCTCAGGAAATGAGGGCCATGGCACAGGGCGTGTGGCAAACTGGCACATTTTAGCCACCAGCACCTCCCGGGATGTTTTCAGTAATCTCATGACACAATCCAAATGGCCTTAGCCTTTTTATTGGGGAACCAGAAAAATGAGCTCTGAGTTATCGCTATAAACACTCTTTTCCAAGTGTTTGGAAAAGATTAGAAAAATCTTTATTTCAAAACAAGCCATGGACATAGTGCCTTAGTTTAATCAGTTAAAATCACAATGAATTCCTACATTATCAAGGCACAGCATTTCTTAAAAAGGAATTAAATCTCTCTTCCTGATGTCATTTGAAGACACAATTTTTAGTTCTTTTATACTAAGCCTAAATAGACATGGAAAATAAGAGTATCTAAGTTGTGTGTGCAGGCCTGGACAATTGAAGTATTTTAAATGTACTGTGTGCCATGTATTTGAGGTATTTTAAATGTATGATGTGCCAAATGCCCTGAAAAACAAAAGACATATTCTAACATTGAACAAATAATCACATTCTTCCTATCCCATTGATAGTGTAAATTTTCACATGTAAGCTTTTACTAATAGGGCATCCATCCATGTGTAGTGATGCCTACAACTTATTCTGAAATTCATCCCCCCAAAAAACTAAATTAATGGATGGATGAATAGGACAGTGAGATAATTATATGGTAAAGGAAAGAGAGTAATATGTTAATTGTACAAGAGAATCTAAATGGTAGTTACTAAGTGGTTACTACATAATTCTGTGAACCTTTTTGTGTTAAATATTTTTCATTAGAAAAAATTGGGAGAAAATGGTACTCATTTGCAATCATGGTGATTCAATAGTTTCCACAGTTTAAATTTACACTCACACAGGCTATATGAATTCAGTTACCACAAACTAGTATATATACAACCATTCTCAGGTTAGTTTTAACTAGTCAAAATGCAAAATAGAAGATTACAAATGTGTTAAAGTTGGATAAAACACACGAAGACAAAAAACTGTGGACAAACCCGAGTGTAGTAGGCAGAGCTGGGTTTGCTATGTCTAAGACTGCTATAGTTTCTCTGGTCAAAGTAGAGGCCGCTCTGCAAAAACCGAATTAAACACATTTTTCTTAAGTTAAATGTTGTTAATTTAACAACATATAAAGGGAAAATCTAATATTGCCAACCCCTAAATCTCCAAAACCACGAGTTAAGGTTAACTGTTTGCAAACCAAGTACTTAATCGTTTTTACTGTAAAAACAAGATTATAAACGTACAGGCAAACTGAATGGAAATAATAAGTGATATATTCCCACGTCATACTCAGGAATGCCCTTGAAAAACCCAGGACAACTGAATAATTACCATTTTTTAAGTCCACTTGGCAATGACACAGGTATTATTAAACAGTAATTTTTTCCAAGCTTCTCCTAGTCCTATTATTTGTCAAAATAAACTGATCAAATTAAATTACCAGGGAGAAAGAGAGAGCACACTAAATATGGTTTGGTCTAAACCATCTACGGTGTTCATTTTCAATACACTATACAAAACAGTAATTTTATGTATTGTGGTGACTTGAAAGGGAGAAAATTCTCTTTCTAACTTCTCCAGCCATCTTTTTTGTCCAAGGTTAAGGAAATTTAGGCAATCCCTGACGCCTTCCCCACCCCTGCCACTCCTGATCCTACCTTCCTGTACCACACACACCTTCAAGGAGGCCCCATGACTCACCTCTCCTCAGAGCTCCCAATACTCCACCCTCCAGGACTTCTCACTTAAGTCCTCTCCATTAAATTCTTCCTTCCCTCCTTTCTACCAGCCAAGGTCTCCCGACCCTCTCTCCACACTAGCAATGGTCAGAGGAGGGAGCTTGGAACTACACTTCCTCCCCAAGTACTGTGCGGCCTAACAGGAAAGAGGTGTACCTAGCCCCCCAAATGGGCATTCTGGATACCCCCTTTCCTCCCTGACACCCGCCTCCCCCCAAGAAATGTTGCTGAGCAATGTGGCTGGATTGGAGAGCACTATTAGTTACGCAATTTGATTATATTTTAAAAGAGTTTTCTGCAAGACAGCATGGGAACTCTGCCATCACATGCCTTAATGTTTCTACCAGAAAATTCATTCCAACTTCCCAAAATCTGACCTACTAACAGACTTTCAGAATGAAACCCATTTGTGAGTTTGATACTGCCTATACTACCACAACTAAATCAATTTAAATTTCTAAAATAAGGATAAGAATCTCACTAACCCTATTCTTGAGGTATATTCCAGAGGACAGAACATAAATGAAACTATGCTGTCAATGAGCTTCTTGTGATGAGCACCTTCCTAACTCTAGTCCCTGGGGTTAACATATATTAACTTAATATTAATCCTTATAAATTAAAGCAAATTTATTTTTAAATAAGGTTCTGATAAACCATGCTTCAGTAGACTATCAAATTTCAATGATGCCTTAGGAGCACACCAAAGCAGTCATAATTCTTAAGTTCCCTAAAAGTAAGAGTGAATTTTACAGCAGTACAGCATGCTGCGACAGGAGACAAAACAGAACTAACCAGTGGGTCTTTATGGGAACCAGAAGATCTCTTCTTCATTCCATAAGAGGGACTGTAAGAATGATTCTGGAAGTATATTTTTTAAGTTAAATATTTGAAGATTAATGATCAGTGAATTTTGAGAAATAGTTTAATGAAGTTACAGACAGAAAGGTCCACATGAGATATAGAGTAATCTACATGCAATTCCATCTGTTAGTAAGTGATCCACTGCACTGGACTGGCTAAGGTATACCACCTCTACACATATGCATTTCCCCTCCCATACCCCATGCCACCCAGCTCAGTGCCTAGCGAAAAAGCAAAAACAAAAACTTAATTAAGACTCCAAGCCAGGCAGGATGTTTATGAAGACCTTCATTCCACACCTCATTTGAGTCCCTCTATCTTCTTTATGAAGGTTTAGGTGACAAGAATCGTTCTTTGGACCAACAAAAACAAGACTGAGATAAGAAAGGGCATGATATTGCATTGCCCCAGATAGTACTTTTAACCCTAGTGAGTGGTCCCACAGCATGTACTGCCCAAGAGTACAGAGCCAGATGGTATGGCTGTCCCGAGTAGCAGCATTATTAGATAATAACCTTCTTTGAGTCTTTTGAAGATAGCACTGTCTTGATACAGAACTTCCTGTAGGAGTACAGAGCCAAGGATGTATGTGGGATACAGGACAGCAAGAGTACTAAACAGGTCAAGTATAGACAAGAAATCCAATCTAGGTATGTACTGCTCGCCGGAAATGAGGAAGTGCAGCTAAGGTGTCCTACCTACCAACAGTTTGCTCTAGGCAAACCTACTGCCATGCACAGCTAGGTAATGTAATTATACATTCATTTCTCTTTTTTGAATATGTGTACCTTTCCTTTCATACAATTCCTTGGACATTTTAAAAGCTGTCTTACACATTTGAAAATTCAGACAATATAATGACATAATATTAACCAAATAAAAACATGCTATACTTAGCTAAAATGACATGCCATAAAAAAACACCAAGTCAAGAAAAAAATTAGTGAACATAACTGATGTTTCAGGAGTCACCTGTCACTGCTGGACTTTTTCTATTGCTAGCTGAGACACCTAGAGTTAAGCACAGTGAAGCCTGTGCTGCCACAGCTCAGCGGCTATCAAGATCCTGCTAGAAACATGTCTAATACAATAATGAGCACATGCCAGCTGAATAGTCCATCATTTTAAGAAAATATATTACTACCAATCATAATATTGAAGAGGGAAGCAAATAATTTTTATCTAATCCTGAGATTATAAAAGAAAAATATTATTCAAATGTTAAATATGCCAAAATTGCAAAACAACAGTTTTGCTTTGTGAGTCATATGTTTCCCCCCAAACATCATAACAAACCTGTGAAAGTTAGTCACAATCCATTATTAGCATCAGTAGGGGTTTATAAAGTAAAACTACATTTAACAAAGAGTCATGCACTACATACTAATGATGAGAGTCTGGATGATCTGTCCTTGAGAGGATCATACTGGATTTCAGAAAAAGATGAAAGTTGCATTTCCAAAATCAGAATTATAAAAAGGGGGAAAAAATAACATTTGCAAGTTATTAAAACTCCAAAATTATTAAACATAAAGGCCATTAAATGTGAATTAAAGAATAGCCCCCCACTCTTTCCTAGTATAAGTTATTGCTAAATTATATGTAAAGTTGCATGTTCTCTTTCAAATAGAATTCACAAATCAGTAAGATAGGCTTTAAATGCAGGAATTAAGCATTCTGGAGTCAAAAGATGTTTTACTTTGTATCATTGTGACTGTTACCATCATTTCCCATCTTATGAACAAGGCAAAAACAAGGCATGGACAGGCAAAAGCACATCACTAAACCAAGCTTTCAGAAAACAATGGCAGCCTCAAAATAAGGGGAATTCCCCTGGACCTGCTCATGGACACACTCCCGAAAAACTTCTTCCTCAAGAGCGTTCCCTATTAAAAACGCTGAACCAAACTAGAAAGCTGGTCCGTGCACAGCATGGAACACACAGTATACATACAATTGTGGCATTAAATATAAACCAAAGAAAAATATATAAAATTTGTAAGATCAGAAAGCCATATTTCATGTAGAATCTTGAAGGAAATAAGATGTCCTGGCAAGGTGGCTCAGTTGGTAGGAGTGTCGTCCATACACCACAAGGTTTGGGCTCAACTCTCAGTCAGGGCCCATACCTGGAGCTTGCAGGTTCTATCCCCAATAGGGCAAATACAGGAGGCAACCTTTCGATGTTTCTTTCTCTCTTTCCCCTTTCCTCTCTCTTTGTCAAATCAATAAAACATACCTTGGATGAGGATGTTTTTTAAAAAAAGAAAAGAAGATAATGTGAGTACCACTACATTTGAAATCCAAAAAAATTAGATTTGTAGTTTCCTACCATTCATTTGTTAAACATTCTAGTTTATATTTTTTAAGCAATCTTACCCAGAACAGCAATGCATAAAAAAAATTAAAAAAAAATAAAAAGCAATGAGTTAAGTTCCTCAGGTACTTTGGTAAATATATCTTTATTCTGGCCAGCATGGCTCAGTGGCTAAACACCGACCTATGAACCAGAAGGTCACAGTTCAATTCCTGGTCGGTGTACTTGCCTGGGTTGCAAGCTCGAACCTCAGTGTGGGATGTGCAGGAGGCTGATCAATGATTCTCTTTCATCATTGATATTTCTACTTCTCCCTCTCCCTTCCTCTATGAAATCAATCAATCAATCAATCAATCAATCAAATAATATATCTTTCTTTTGCAACTCTTCAGTAAGTGTCAATTTCTATAAGAATGTACCTATTACTCAAGCCTCCAGAACTCTGAGAGACAACAGTGAATGCATAATACTAACACTGCACATTTTTCTGGACTACACACCATGATCTCTTTCCTTTTGGGTATACTGGCTCTGCTCCAATGGGTCCCAGTTATGTCCTTCGATGGGCTCTTCAAAGGAATTAAACAGTGTAATAGTAAATGAAAAAACACAAATTACAAGCGTATTAAAATTATACTGAGGTCATTGACACATAACCAGGAACTAATATTATACATACAACAGTAAAAATCTCCACAGTGAGAAATACCAATGTATCCCTACTGCTCTGATGCAAGATTGCCTCATTTTCTAATTTTGGATGTCTACCTTACAGTAGTTCAGTATATAAAGCAATGACCAAGATGCTTTTTAAGGCAGATTGTTTTTTAAAGCAGCAAACTGTTTCAATTTTAAACTCAAGGCTTTCATTTAATCCTCCCTCCCCTAAACCTACCACTCACGGTTTTGAACTAGGTTTGCTCTTTTTATTTTTATACAGAACGCTTATAGCACTGACACCATTTCCAGCCCAAACAGCTTCTGGCAGACCACCTCTCAAGAAGGTAGTGACTTAAAGATAATTGTACAAGAAGAAACATCAAAGTCCTAAGAACACAACATAACACATCTGCTTCACAGCCCGGTACTTCTAACATTCATATATCAAATACAAAGTCCAAAGGTGTTAGACATTTAAATACACAGCTCATGAGAAAAATATTTTTTAAAAGACAGGCAGAGAAATACCAAAATACCAAAATTTAAGCAAAGTCCAATAAAATTTAGGTCAGTACTTTAGGCCATCACATTTATTTTTATAGAGAATAAAATTTGTCTACTCATTCAGCTTAATGTAGATGGTAAAGATAATTTAAAAAGCAAATAATATGATGAAAACTTAGACCTTTCAATATTATCTAGTTAAAAGGAAAAAACTAATCTTAATTATATCTTTTAAACTATGTTATTTGTGAGCTTTCAGACTTATTGTGTAATATTTAAAATGTGCTGATGCCCTGGCTGGTCTGGCTAAGTGGATAGAGCATCAGCTTGCGGACTGAAGGGTCCTCGGTTCGATTTCAGTCATGGGCACATGCCCAGGTTAGGGGTGGATTCCCAGGATGGTGCATGCAGAAGGCAACTGATCAATGATTCTTTCTCATCATTGATATTTCTACAATAGCTCTCTCCCTCTTGCTTCCTCTCTGAAATTAAAAAAGAAAAAAGTGCTGAATATACACACAAACAGTATGGTACTACAATCTCCTACAGTCTAAATTTCAATTTGTATTTATTATTATGTTGTATTAATTCTTACCCAAAGATATTTTTCCATTGATTTTTAGAGAGAGTGGAAGGGATGGGAGAGACAGAGAAAGACACATCGACTGGTTGCCTCCTGCATGTACCCTGACCTGGGCTAGGGATGGAGCCTGCAACCTAGGTACACGCACTTGACTGGAATAAAACCTGAGACTCTTCAGTCCATGGGTTGACACTCTATCCACTGAGCCAACCAGCTAGGGCTAAAATTTTTATTTATATTTAAATTTGCACACTGAATTTTTTTTTTATCGGAAATTTACTCTTTTCCCCTGAAGTAACAATTTTTTCATAATTATCATAATGAACAAAATAGCTTGAGAGTTTTAGTTATAACTTAAATGTATTTAATAATATAATTTCCATAAAAAGAAAATCAACTCATTACTCTATAGACACTCTGTATAAATAATTCCCTATCAGTTTACTTTAAAATTTCTTTTTTGTTTGCAGATTTATTTTAAAGGCTCCCAAATTAGGTTAAATTTGGATGATTTTATCAAAGGTTTAAGCAAATAAACCTTTGATAAAATGTTTTTATATAAAACTTATTATAATCAATTTTCCCTAAGAACACATACAAATTACACTAACAAAAGAGAAAGATGCATATTGACCGTAATTTCGTGATGCCCACCAGCCAATCAGGAGTGAGTATGCAAATTAACCCAACAAAGATGGCAAGTAATTTGCATACATAGGCACGGAGCAGCCAGGGATGGGATGCAGGTGTTCCACACCACCCCAGCTGTGCTGGGCCTCTGGGCAGTGTGGGAAGGTGGAAAGGCAGCTCCAGGCCTGGAGCAAAGGCAGAAAGATGGCTCTGGCCAGAGCGAAGGTGGTGCCAGCAGCCAGGGGAAGGAAGGCCCTTCTTGCATGAATCTTCATGCATTGGGTATCTAGTTTATAAATAACCAGCTTGATAATAACTGTGTGAAACTTCATCTATGAGTATTATAATATAAAGCAAAGGAAAAAAGCCAGACATTTTTAAAAAGGAGGAGAAAAGGGATTATTTTCAAAGCCCTCAAAAACAGTCAACTTCTAATCTTTTGTTGACTAATCCCTGTGTGATTCTTCTCAAAGTATGTGTGTGCACACATTTAGATATGTATATGTATATATATATATACACATATGGATACACACACACACACACACACACACACACACACACACACACGTATCTCCAGGGAGAAAGATGACAAACTTATTACCTTAAAGTTTTCCTCCTATAAAATCATTCTAAAACTGCTGATTAGATTTGTATAAAGGCTTGTTAATATTATTATAAATCTAAACGTTCATAATTAACCAAAATACTTGATTCAAAAACTGGCTTACTAACTTATCTAAAAAGACAGATTATACTCACCAAAAGTAATATAACCAGAGTAAAGAATTATTTAAGAATACAAACACATCAATAACTAACATACGGGAACATACTCAGCCTTATTACAGTATATTTTTAGACATTATATAAGATGGGAAGAAAATTAGACTTAGGGGGATATAAACAAATAGAGACATTAATATGATAGATCATTTTACTGATGAAACATCTTTGTGTTAAAAATACCAATGTGCACATTAAAAGAATTTCTTTAAAGTTTAAAGCACAAATCTTTTAAGAGAGAGATCACTGTCTTGGCACAATATGCAAGCCTTTTTAACAAGCGATGTCTCATATCTTAATAAACAACAATGCATGTTAAAAACTTGAGACATACTATCAAATGTTAATCAAAACGTTGAAGCATGATAATTTCTATAAACATGACAAGCAGGAATTTTTCAAATCAGTAGCTCAATTTTTCCATGTAATAAAACTATAATTAGTCACCCAAACTTCAAAATAGTTATCATTTAATAAATTATTTTAAAAATATATTAATCACTTCTTGGCCTTTAGGTCTATGCATCTGTTCTTATCAAGTTTAACATCTGATACATCCTCTATCCGAGGACAATGTATTAATGAATTTTTGAAGCAAGGAGAAAAAAATTTTTTCTAAATGAAAGTAGGAAAAATTTGAAAGAACCATGCAGATGTCATTCTATAAAATCAATCTTATTATTTTGCAATAATTTTTTTAAATCAAGTCCTTTTATAAAAAATAGATGAAAATATTTATGATTTTTAGCATTGATTTTTTTAGCAATAATTTGAGAGAAAGCATCAGTTTCCAATGAAAGAACTTTGCCAATATTTTCTTTAAAAAAAAAGGCAAAGGGAAAAAAAGGCAAAGGAATATATGAGCATAATCAGATTGCTTAGCAATGGTGCTGCAGAAAGCTCAGACACATAAGCTTTGCTATTGTGTAAACAAAATACCAACCCTGTGACTGCCAAGACTTCGAATGGACAATGCATCCTCAACTCCCTGATAAAAATAAAAACAAAAGTTTGTGAGTGACTGCGTTAAGTTAGTGAGGAAAAAGTACTAGAGGCAAGTTTATAGGTTATTACAAACCAGAGAAGGACGGTGATGACTGGACCGGTGGGAATACCTGGCCCTTTCTGAATCTTCCTGGGAAAGGAGAAAGTACATGGAGAATTAATCACTGAACAGAGGACTGTCTATCAGAACCACTGGGTGAAGGCAGGTCAGTTCAGAGCACAGCGCACATTCCTTACAGCAAGCAGGTATGAACAACTCGGTTTCAAAAGCTGAGTCTGGGGCAGCCACATGCTTCAGTTGGAAAGAAATTAGAGATCATCTCGGAAATGTTTTTATTTTAATAAGTTTATGTATGCCTGACCATTTGTAGAATGTAATCTACATATGACAAAAACAGCTCAATATACCAAGATAAAAATAAGAAAGTATTCTTAAACAGAAATTGAGTTTAGCATTAAAAAGTAGACTTTTTATCTGTTTTTTTTTTTCCCCATTGTGAATGTTAGTTTATGCAAGGCAAGAAGAAAGGTTTATTTGTTAGAGGTGTAGTAAGGAGACAGTGTATTGCTTTTAAAAAATTTGGGTCATAATTTTCTTCTCACTGCAAAGAATTTCTTTTTTCCCTTCTCTGGAAAAGAATAGCTAAATGAAATAGCCCCTGAATATGTATTGTTAATACAAAAAACTACTTATAATTAGAATTGGATAAACATTTTAGAATTGATAAAGTTAATAAGAGGTATGCCTTAAGAAGATTGCAAAGTAAACTGGCCATAACCTAACAGATGACTAAATGAAAGGCAATTCTCAACTTTTCCATTCAGTTATTAGCACTGGAGCATTAAATCCTGAGTCATGTGAAATCAAATAACTAGTCCCTAGAATCTAACCAAGTGAAACAGTACGAAACTTCTGATCTTTCAGATTTTCAAAGTCCAAAGTATTAAAGTGATTTGCATTGACTAAGGTATATACACAATTGGTCCAAATGAGGTCATAGTTGATAACAGTGATGAATCAATATCTCAAACACCCTGTGGCCATACAACATGATCATTATGCAGGTATAACAAATAGATGTGGCTATGTCTGATGATTCATTTCAAATACAGAAATAGGAATTCAACTAAAACACCACAGTTAATGCCTTATTTTAGTCATGACTTCGAGTATAATTGCAAAACTCTCCTGTCTGTCATCTGCTGTGTACATTGACACGTTTGATCAAATCTGTTCAGAAGTCTATTTATAAGCAGCATATGATTCAATAAGTTAATATCCAATGGGATATTTTGATCTTTAGGAAAATTCATCAATGATTTACATTTCTGTTATATAACAAACACAGGTAATCTATAAGAAGCCAAGGAAAATTCTTCCCTTTCTTCAACTATCAGGAGATACCACAAAACTTTTGGGGCATATGCATTAGCCCAGCAGAAGAGATACAGTTTACTAAGTAGTGACTAGTTCTAGACTAGTTAGCTTGGTTAGTTTAAAGAGCCTGTGCTACAAAGGTAAATTAATTCTACATGCCCCCTCCCAACATTATTTGGGATACTAGCATGACATACATGGTTTAATGTGCAGCCTTCGTTTTATTCTATCCTTTCTTTTTATTCCACCTACTACACAAGAGCACTTTTTAAAAACCTACCTCTAAAAAGCACATCCCACTAAAGATGTAAAGTGAAAACATAGGTAAGAACATTAGGACAATGTTCACATACAGAACACTCAAAGTAAGCTTCATTCCTGAGCCTCATGCCCTTGCTTTCCCTTTTCACATTTCAACATCCAACCCCTGCACACACAAAAAAGGATGAAAATTAGAAATGTTTTCATATGGGAAGATTCTCCTTTTAATAACTGACAATCCTATTGTGTGTGTGTGTGTGTGTGTGTGTGTGTGTATAATTTATTTTATTACAAATTTATTAGTAATTTATGTTTCACTGTATCATATGCCAACTTCTACTACAGGTTCATTGACAGAAAGTAGCTAGAGAGACTAAAATAAGATAAAAAATGAGATGAAATATCAGTTTGAAAGGAGTAAAAGCAAGTGTCAGAAGTGATAATTACCCTGTCTGACACTAAATCCCATCTTCTCTGCATACCCAAATCTGAGCTATCATTCAAAACTTGGGTTGGCTGCCACCTGCATCTAAGCCTCTAACCCAAATTGTTCCCTCTTCCATGAAAATCTAGCACACTCACTGCCTGAACTGCACACATTTCACAGAGATGAAACTATGTTTATCCTCATTGCTTCTGAATATAGAAATCAAATATTAAACTTTTAATATAGGCTTTTTGCTTATAATGTTTTGGTCTGCCCTAAGATATTAAAATCTTAGGCAATTTAATTTTAGAACTATAATACATAATTAAAAGAAGAAATTAAACTACTATTTCCATAGAAAATTTGCAAGCAAAAGTGATTTCTTTTATTCACACAAAATATTCTCAACGCACCATTAGTAATATTAATCCAGTTACATGCAGAAGATACTTTGCAGATTCCATTCCCAATTAATCAAACATCTTTTTTCTCTCTTTCCTAAAATACCACAAGGAGAAGTATGACAAAGTTTTAAATTCATAGGTCAATATAATCATAATTATTTTAATTCCAGTTGTACTCTAAAATGCTGCTATAGAAGGAATTTTCTTATAAAAGTTGCTGACTTAGCAATAATTAGATAGTAGTTCTTAACCCTTTAGGGATCACAGTCCTTTGAGTATCTGATGCAAAAAATACATATATATTTCCCCCAAAAGAATTTTGTGTGAGATTTTATGGCTTTATGCCCCAGCGTATTCATAAACCAAGTTAAGAACCCCTACAATAGGAGACAACTGGGGAACTCATCAACATTGAAAAAAATTCAATATTAGGAATGATTCACAGTAACTAATATTCACAATTTGCTCTTGTAGCGGGAGTCGTGGTAGAAGACTTGAAATGAAAATGAGATTACTGAAAAATTAAGAGTAATTTTCAGAGGAGATTGAAGAATGACTCTCAGTGAAAACCCTACTAACTTAGTGTATGAGAGAGAGAGAGAGAGAGAGAGAAAGAGAGGAGAAGAAGAAAGAAGAGGAGGAGGAGGATTAGGAGGAGGAGAAAGAGAACAGGAAAGGAAGGAAGGAATAGGGAGCAAGAGTCAGGGGGAGAGGAGGAGAGAGGGAGAGAGGAACAATTGAAGGGAAAGAAGAACAAACCCATAGAAAGAAAAAAATATTCATCTACTCAATCTTTCTTGGTCAGTAGGATTCCTTAGACGAGTGTGAGATTGTAGACTACAACAGAAAGGGTTGGACTCCCAAGTACAAATTTTGATCACTAAAGACAGAAGAGAGAATCTCTGACCTTTAGGTTCAAATATGCCAACCGCTTCGCTTCTACTTTGCAAACTATTAGTCAATGTTTTACTTCAAGATTGCATTATTTCAGCAAGTGATCACAACATGCAGGACAGGCAATCCTGGCCTACCAGCCACTTGTGAATCTGTCCCCACTTCCGATCAGAGGAATGATGAGAATGCTACAAATGCAAAAGTTTCATAAACTAAAGAGTTTCCAAGAATTACTGTGTTCTCTGAAAAGTATTAATCTTATACATTTGCCCTGAAGTGCAGATTGATGACTCAAAGTTACACATTCAAAATACAGAAAATTACTAAGCTAAATATGTTCAATAATAAGAGACATATGTTCTCTGTTGTTTAGAGGACCATAAATAAAAGTTATATTTAATAATTATCTCCTTATAATTTACTATAATTTTAGGAGTATAAAAGAAAATGCATTGCAACATTTTTGTTTCAAGCCAAGAACTGCATTTAATATTTAAAACTATATATGAGGTTAAAAAATATTACAATATATTAGCAATTTTGCTTTGGTTTTTAGCTGTAACAATATGGAAACTATACACTTCTCTTAATCCATTAGCAGAAGATAAACCACCAATGTCAAAATAAAGCGCTTAATATTACCCTGTAGGTTTTTCCCCCTTTGTATTAATACAGCATCATAAATATTTTTATGAGAATTTTCAGAGCTAGGTCAATGTCAGAGGAAAGGGTAAAAAAAAAAAAAAAAAGAGCATTTGCTTCATTTTTAAGAAGCCAAATCTCTATATAATCTATTTGTAAATTTTGATTTTGATTTTCTTTCTGATGATAAAAGCATACTGAAATCTATTAACTATGGAAAAGTATAAGAAAGTAAAATCAATCATACCATCACAGACAAAGTATTGATAGTAACCACTTCTTTCTAGTAGTTTTTGATCCTATATATGAGTACCAGGCTGTGTAACACAACACTGGAGTACTACAAATCTTACAGTTAGTTGCTTTGTTGTTTTTCATTTTCTTTCATGAATATTCTCTTCTGTTATTAAATATGCTTAAAAACTATAAGGTTGAGTAATGTCTCAGTGCTTTACTGTTGTAGATATAATATAATTAACTGAAATTCTAGATTTAGAACTATAGTGAATAACATAGCAAGAGTTATATGTGTTTACTATTATTTAAAACAAATATCACATTTAACTTGCTGATGTATAATGGATTGTTAAGATATATACAACACGTTACACTCTTCCCAGTGTTTCAAAGGAAATTAGATTTACTTCAGAAGTAAATTAACAAAGTGTATATATATATATATATATATATATATATATATATATTTATTTTATTTTATTTATTTTTTTTTTTTTGAGACTAGCAAGAAATTAGTTATTCCCCCCAATTACCTCTTTTTGCTGCCGTTCCAGTTCTCTCATGCGTATATCTCTTGCTTCTGCCCGGGCAGCCCGTTTTGCTGCTAGTCTTGCCTCTGCCTGAAAAGTAATATAAAGATTCAGCTTTGTTTAAAAAGAGCAACCACCACTACTTCTACCCCAGGGTGGAGAAAAGGAGCACATAAGACATGACTTTCTTATTTGGGGTGTGGATAGGGGAGGGCAAGATATCCGCTATCAGCAATTTGACCGACTTCAGTCAACTCCTTACACACTCATTTCTCTCTCTAGGCAGAGTCTCTCCTAAAATCTAGGCCTTCACCTTTAACTGCTTGCCTTGACTACTCATTCTAAACATTTCACACAATTCATTATGTATCTCTCCAAACTTGCTTTTCCAGAATGTCTTTCCCTAGCAATTGAATCATACAAACTAGAAACATCAGCATAAACCTCTATTTCATTTTGCACATTGCCAATGTTCAGTGCCCAAGTATTGTCAATTCTCTACCACTGAGTTTCTCGCAAACCTAGCCTGGCTTTTTTAAAATTCTGCTGTTTCTGCTTGTTTCAGGAACTCTTCATATGTCTCTCTCTTTAAATTGAGATATAATTCACATATTATCAAACTCACCACTTAAAAATTTGGTTCTGTCGTGTGTTTTTTAGTATATTCACGAGGTTGCACAACTATCACTACTAATTCCAGTAATTGCCCACATGTACCAGTTGCTCCCATCTGGGGCCATTCCTAGGCTCTACTGGGCTTTATTAAGTCTCTCTTCACAGACTGCTTGGCAGGAGGTATTTTCTCCTATTCAGCTAAAATAGTACCTTCTATGAAGGCCCGATCCCCTCTTTCATTGAGTTATACTGTGTGCACATGCCTCTATTGTGGCTTTACTGTGCTGCATTCAAGTGACATGCTCTGCCACCCCACAACTTGCGTGCCTCAATGTCTGCTAAGTAAACAAAAGGATTGCAAGCCACCAGCCAAAGTCTCAAGGAAATGAGACCAGGAAATAGCTTGATGCACCACATGAAACAAAAATCTTCTCTCTGGTTTCTAACTTGTAGTGGTTTCCTCTGTTTTTGGCCACATCCTAACTCTGATTTCAATCTCCCCTTCTGACATCTATGGCAGTTGTTTCTTCTCATTGGTTATATCCGTGTCCAAGCCTCATACTAAGAAGTGGCTCAGCAATGTTAAAAGGGTCCACTGTGTGTAAGCTATTAAGCCAGATGCTAAAAATACAGAATAAGATATGACATCTCTGCCCTAAAGAAATTCACAACCTAACTGAGGGAGACAGAAACACAATGTTTAAAAGGAGAGAAGCATGCAAGAGGGAGCAATTAAGTTACGCCTGGCAAGGTCATAGCAGGCTTCTAAGAGGAGGAGACAGTTTAATAGTTAACACTTATTCAACTACCCAATTTTGGAAATTTCCTAGTCTGCTTAACTGGCCTTTCAGTAGCAAAAACCCTAAGAAGTTACTTAAGTCTACCAACCTCAAGGTCTAAACACTGACATAAATTTTACATTGGCCTCTCTATCTTTTAAAAACCTATATCCCCACCCTGGCCAGTGTGGCTCAGTTGGTTGGAGTGTCATCTGTATAACAAAAAGTTGCAGGTTCGATCCTCCGTCAGGGGGAATATGGGAGGTAACCAATTAATGTTTTTCTCATATCAATGTTTCTCTCTTTCCCTCACTTCCTCTAAAATCAATTAAAAATGAAAATAAGACTATCCCCTCACCTTCCTTTATATATTTTAAAGTATGCCCTGCCTTCTCTATCCCTCTATGACTAAGCACCACTTTATTACTAGAGTCTGTATTTTATAGAAAAAGACAAATCTAAGTTAGTTAGCAAATACATTTTTAAATTACAAAGTATCATTTTCCTGGGAAAAATTTTCAAACCTCTTTTTTTAACTGAAGAAAGCCATAACAGTGTGTAGTTTTCAGTTCCATGTATATTAATTAGCTTTGTACTTGTAGCCTCCCTTAGAAATTTATCAAGAAGGCGGATTTCATCCTTCTAATATCTGTAGCCAATTCTGCACAATAGATACTAAAACGGGACTTTCCTCAACAAACCATAATTATAGATCACTGAAATCTATTCTTGAACAAAACCACTTTCACAAGGAAAGGGAGAGGAACCTGACTACTGTGTAACAGAAAGAACGTGGATTTCGGGGCCACAAAAACACCCTTTCCCTCCCTTTGTCACTTAGCCAACTTGCTCAAAACTCAGATGTTACTTCCTTTGCACATGGTCCTGAAGAAGGCCCCTGAACAGCCTGGTTCTGTAGACAGATGCTACCAGATGCCTAAGGCAGCGCGAATAGGAGAGTCCAATCTAGCAGACAAAATGCGTGCTCTATACTTACATTCTGTGGTTTTCAACCTCTTCTATCTCAAGGCACACATAAACTAGTTTTTAAATTCTGCAGCACACCAAAAAATATGTTTTTTGCCAATCTGACAAAAAAGTAGGTATAATTTTGATTCATTCATTGTTGTGTTGGCTGTTGTCATTTTTTATTTGACAATCTAAGAAAAAGAGGTCAGTGCTCCTGACTAAATTATCAGGTGTTGTAAGTTTTAAAAATTCTTGCAGCACACCAGTTGAAAATTGCTGCTTATAAAAAGAAAAACAAACAAAAAAGCCAACAAAACAAAACAAAAAGAAAATTCCTGTTTATAATGATACATTTTTATACAGACCGATTATAGCTACACAAAGCATACTTCTAGGTAATAACATTAGAATTCTCCCCTAGGAATACAATAGCATGAAAGAGCTGCTAAAAATTTAACACCTACCTCACAAATGTAAAATAAATGGGACATCACAATAAAAGACCACAAAAATTTACCTAAGTTCAAAACAAAGTTGGATAAAAAATTAAACATGGAATTGCCATTTGATCCAATAATTCCACTTACGAGTACCTAGACCAAAGAATTGAACGCAAAGATTCAAACAAATATTTGTAAACCGATATTCATAAGCAGCATTATTCATAAGTCAAAAGGTGGAAACAACCCAAATGTCCATCAACAGATGAGTGGATAAACATGTGTTAGACATGTGTATGCAAAAGGGTGCTGTAATAAACCATAAATTCCTTACTGAACAGGTCATATCATGGTGGGTAGTCATGCCCCAGCCCTGTAACTCCTTTAGTCAAAGGTTTTTAAGCAAATCCTATCTATTGTTCTTGCGCATCCAGGTGAACATACCTTTGAAATGCGAGAAGTAATACCCTCCAAGGCGTGTAACCTCGCTGAAGAGAGCACATAATCGGGTTAACTATCATGTAATCCAATCCCACTTTGCTTTCTTCCACCTTCACATAATCTTTCTTATATTCCCTCCTTAATTCTAAATGCATAGAAAAAACCGAAACTGTTACTCTGGGGAGCATTTGAAATCTTGCTCCCCAGCATATGTTATTAGTTTTGACTCAAACTCAAAAATATACCATAGGTTTGAGTGTTTTTACATAGCTATACAGACACGTAGAATATTATTCGGCCTTACAAAAAAAAAGAACAGCTCAGCAGTTCCTCAAAACATTAAACACTGACAATAATATCCAGCAACCATTTCTAGATATGCATCTAAGAGAAATGAGAACATATGTCCACACAAAATCTTGTACATGAATGTTCATTAGCAGCATTATTCATAATAGTCTAAAAATATTAAAACAAGCCAAATGTTCATCAGCTGATGAATGGATAAACAAAATGTGGTATTATCCATACAATGGAATATTATCCTATCTAATAAAGAGGGAATATGCTAATTGCTGTCACACTCTCACAAAGATGGTGGCGCCCACAGCCAATAAGGAGGGAATATGCTAATTGACTATCATACCCTCAAAGATGGTGGTGCCTACAGCCACAAGATGGTGGTGCCCAGTCCCCTCAGCCCTCTAGCCATCCAGGGTCAGCCCGAGCCACAGGCAAGTCTGGGATGGCAGCTGCCCAGTCGCCCAGGACAGCTCAAGGCTCAGGCAACCAGAGCTGGCCAAGGCTTGCACTGCAGGCAGTGGCAGTAGCAGAGGTGTGATGGGGACGTTGCCTTCCCAATTGCCAGGTCGCCTCATGCGCCTGAGGGCTCCTGGACTGTGAGAGGGTGCAGGCCGACCTGAGGGACTCCCGCCCCCCCCCACCTCAGTGCATGAATTTTCAAGCATCAGACCTCTAGTTCAACTATAAAAAGAAAAACGATAGAGGCAGACTACAACATGGATGACCTTAAAAACATGCTAAGTGATAAAAGCCAGACACAAAAGGATACATATTGCATAATTCTATTTATATAAAATGTGCAGAACAGACAAATCCAGAGGCTGGGACATGGGGAACAAGGAGAGTGATTGTTAATGGTTATGGGGTTTCTTTTTGTGCTGATAACATGTTCTGCAATTAGAAAGTGGTGAGTTTTGCACATCCTTGTAAATATACTAAACACCACTGAAATTGTATACTCTAAAATAATGAATTTTATGATATTTAACTTATATCTCAATTTTAAATTTTTAAACAAAGGGCACTGGGTACATAAAAAAAAATAAAAAATACAATGCCGAAGATAAACTAATAGTAAAATATGCAAAATTTCAGTACATAAAATTCAATATATAAAACAGGAGAAAAGGAATCTACCTAGTGATCTCATACATTTGGAAAATGCCAGCTTAAACTTTTTTTTAAAATCAGTCTTTCTGAATTTCCAAGACAAAGATAAAATAATAAAGCATTTTTCAGACTTACATGACCACACCATGAAATAAAACCCTAAATAATTGTTCAAGGATTATATTCCAAAAAAAAAAAAAACATTTGGGAAATAATAATTAAACTTAATGGCAGTATACCAGAATCCAATTCAAACTATATTAAATTCTGTTAGGCGGTAACCTTACCTCTGCTTTTAATATTTATACAAATAACGTTATCAGAATAATCTCACAATCAAAACACAAACTTTCAAAATTAATGTGGAAGATGGGAGCTCACACTAATATAAATATCACCATTTCAGCAGTTACCTAAGCTGAATGCATATTTGTCTTTAATCCAAAAGGACCTCCTTGAGATACTATAAGGTTCAGTAAGTTGCCCAACAGTCCATGGCCAACAAGTATTGGAGCTGAGATTCACAACCTAAGAATCTGTCTCTAGTTAACACTCTTAACCATGTTGCCACATGTGTATCTTTAAACCCCAAGTATAAGAGCATATCCTTAGACAAATAATAAAAGTTTACTTTGGATGAATTATCCTAAGATTTTTCAACCTAACATAAATTCTTTTCTATGTAATGGTACCATTCTGGTTCTTACTTCTTTGACCATGGTTTTACCCCCAATATAGGTAACCTCCTCTCCTGCACAGCCTTTCATCTTCTTAATCCATATTTTTACTTATCAGCCAATGACTCAAATCTTAACATCTCAAGCTCTGACCAAAATTAAAGTCTACATTTCTGCCTAGTGGGTCTCTTATTAATAAACTTAGAGTGAATAAAAACCTCATCTTCCCCCAATGAATAGGGTTTACTTCCCTATTTTCCATCTACAGAAATGAAGCCCGTGTTACATTTGTTCAAAACGTAAGTTCTCAGGGCCTCCTACTTCCTAACCAAATCTTCCTGCTCAATGTCCCTTGAATCCAATCTTTAATTTCCATTCCAACACCTTTCCTCTTCTAAGCATTGTTTCCTAATTCTAACTTCACTTTATCCATTTCAACTCTCCTTCTGCCCTTGATATTCCATACTATAAACTGTTTAATTAGTCTGCCTACAACACTAAGAAACAAGTGAAATAAAACATCCTAAAGTAAAATGATTAGCCATAATAAATTTTATAATGCCCAATATGCAAAAGCATCTTTATGCTTTTTGAATTTTAAATGTGAATTTTATTACTGCTTCAGATAAATTTGTAGTTCCGAGTGGTACTGCAAGTAAGCACAATTAAGGCAGATCCTATTATAACTTTTCCATCTGTCCAACAGGTCTACAAGTAAGGCAGGATCTATACAATCTACTGGACAGTGGTTACTGTTTCCTTGGAATATAATCCACAAGTCAAATTTCATTTGGAAGTCTTATTGGGGGGGAAGGGAGACAATGCAGTGGTTTGTTTTTTTTTTAAAGCTTGATCACATTATCTTAAAATTCAAAGGCAAGAGAAATGTTATATAACTATAAACTAATATAAATTTATGTTGTTATATAACATAAAGTCCATCTTCCCCAGGGAATTTGCCCAACTATCTGATCTCTTCTCCGTCTTCACTTTCCCACTCTATTGGTTTGTTCTTCTGATCATAAGTGGGTTCAAAGCCTCTCATCTTTTTTTTTTTTTTTTTAATATATTTTATTGATTTTTTACAGAGAGGAAGAGAGAGGGACAGAGAGTTAGAAACATTGATCAGCTGCCTTGGATGTGCCCACAACCAAGGTACATGCCCTTGACCAGAATCGAACCCGGGACTCTTCAGTCCGTAGGCCGACGCTCTATCCACTGAGCCAAACTGGTTCCGGCAAAGCCTCTCTTATTTAAAAAAACAAATGAAAATTACCATCTGGTTAAATTCTACCTTGTCTTCTTTATAACCAACTTTCCTAGCACCTCCCTCCTTAATTCTCACTCCCATCATATGACTGCATTCTGGCTTCTGTCCAAATCACATTACTGAAATTGCTCATGCAAAGTAACTAATGACCACTAACTACCAAACGTAGGAAAATTTTTCTATTCTTATCTCACTTGTCCTATCTGAACTTCCAACATCAACGACCACTCAATTCCTTCTTTAAAATCTCACCTCCGGGCTTTCTGCAATACTAGTCTTTCCTGGTTTTCCTTTTGACTCTACGACTTCTCTTCCTTGGATCATATATAGGTCCACTTTCCCCTGCTAGCTCCTTAAATTTCAATATAATAAAAACTTCCAGGCTTGATGTCACTTTTTCACTCTCTGTTTCCTCCCTGAGTAATATTGGTAGTTTGCAAATCTTTATGTCCAACTCAGCCTTTCTTCCATAGTCCTTGATCGAACTGGCTCTTAAACACTGGGGCTGTGTTTCTCGTTCCCCTACCACTCTCCAGCCATACTGCACTATTATTCTGGCAGTTTCTCACATGGTTCTAGTTGTTTCATACCCTGTGCCTGTAGAGTGCTTAGGAAGCAATACACAAAAATCCATAAAACAAGGGAGAACTTTTATTTATTTTTAAAGAATTTTATTGATGTTTAGAGAAAGAAAAAGGAAGGGAGAGGGAGAGAGAGAGAGAACCATTGATGTGTGAGAGTGATGCAAGCTCCCTACCAGGGATTGAGTCCCCAACCTGGGCGTGTGCCTTGACCGGGAATCAAACCAGCAACTTTTCAGTGCGTGGGACAATGCCCAACTGAATCACACTGGCCAGGGCTATGTTAGAACTTTTTGAAAATGGCCAGGAAGAATATATTATTATTTTATTAAAGTGGTCCCCAGTTGTGGTAGGGAGATAGGCCTGAGGGTTGGGGGGTGAAACAAAGGGTCCTAAACTTGGTTTATAATGTCTTCTTTCTTCCTTCCTGCCTATCTTTGTAAAGAAAAGATCAGAAACAACTGTCACAAAATGTTGACATTAGTTAATGTTGGGTGGTGGACTCATGGATACTTATCATCAAAACCTTTCAGCATTTACTATTTACTAGAAAAAATAATACATCAAATTACACACTCAAGTATCTTTATAAAAAAGGGAAACCTCTAGTTTTAAAGCTTTTGCTACTGTGATCATGTGACAGTTTTAAAGAGAGGCAAATTAAATTTTCATAATGTACTGATTGAACCATGTCTGCAATTGTCAGCCTGCATGTATATCCATAATATAAAACCCATGCAACTGGCATGAGTTATAGAGATAGGTATAATCTGGACCTTTACATACTATGCTTAAATTTTAAGAAATCTGAAACACAAAATTCTAGAAAGTACAACATTCATGGAAAATGACTAATTCAGGTAGCTAAGACTCAGAGTTTACTGTGTTTAATTTTGTTTATTCTTCCGTGGCACTCATGCCAAAAGAACCCTGAAAGACAAATTGAGAGACATAATATTTATTGTGTTGCTATGGTTTCCAAATTAACAAATAAAAATCATCACTCTATTTCCTAGCAACATCCCTTTAGTAGAAAATCTTAGGTTGCACTTTTCTTAGGTTTTGCAATATAATTATGTTTCACCACCTTTTTAAAAGCTTTTGATAGTTGAAGATCAAATATTTAAATTTTTCTAAGCATAGATACCAATATGTATTAGATCAAATACAGAGATTTTTAACCCATTTTCTTCTGCTGTCTTTATTCAAAGACCTTTTGAATGAAGCAAAATATTCTTTTGGAATGAGAGAGAAAATTTAAGATTATAGAGTTTGAAAAATGAAACTTTTAATCTACAATGACATATCCAACCAAAGGAGAAAATGTGAATCAGTTCTAGCAGATATACTGGGGGGAGAAGGGAGGTTTTGCTAGTACAGTCTTCATATTTTGGTTAATGATACTATACTATTTGAATTTTTACCCCCAAATTCCTATAAGTCATGGGAATGGTGAAGATCATGACAGTGAATATTAGACCAAAAATTTTTTCAATCACACTGACACAAAACTAAGTCTTAAGGTTCAATAATTCTCCCTTCATTCTGTTTAGAGGGACAAATCAAGGAACAGAGAAATTTGAGAGTTAACACTGGATGGAAGAGAGATCTGCCCTTGATGGGCATTGGCTGAATTCATGCACTAATGCCAAAAGAAGAAATCCCAAATGACTAAAGAACAACTTAAATTTACTCTTTCAAAGAATTTGACTAATAAAAATCAATAAATACAAAAAGGGGGGATTTTTTTTTTTTTAAACCGGGTAGAAATGGAAAGAAAAAAAACACTTTTTATAACTCTGAAAAAGTAACTCACATTTCAGAATCTCTTGTAAATTTTTATGTACCATCACTGAGAGCATTTAAAGGTCTTTTAAGTAAGAGTAATTCTGCCTCCTGTAAAGTTACTTTTTCAGACGAATCCAATTTGCATGGAACAATTTGAACCAAACACACAATGATAAAATAAAAAAAAAAGCCAGAATTAAGAAAGCCTCGAGAATTGACTTTGATATCTTAGCTCTTTTAAAAAAAATATTTTTAATTGTTTTTTTAATGAAAGAAAGGGAGAGAGATAGTTAGAAACATCGATGAGAGAGAGACTTCAATCAGCTGCCTCCTGCACACCCCCTACTGGGTATGTGCCCGCAACCAAGGTACATGCCCTTGACCAGAATCGAACCTGGAACTCTTCTCTTCAGTGCGCAGGCTGATGCTCTATCCACTGAGCCAAACAGGTTACGGAGAAATCTTAGCTCTTTAGGGCTCCACTTGAGGAGTCCTGATCGTGGCACATACCTAGGTTGTGGGTTCAGTCCCTGGTTGGGGTGCACAGGAGAAAATCAATCTCTCTCTCTCTTTTTTTTTAAGCATTCATTTTCTTTTTTAAAAATATGTTTTTAAAAGCCCGGAGGTGAGATTTTAATCTCTCTCTCTCTCTCTCTCTCTCCTTCCTCCCTCCCACCAATAAACATCCTAGGATAAGGAGTAAAAACAACCACCCTATTCTCAAATAAAACATAGAATTAATGTTCTTAATTATTGCTGATTATAATACTTCTCTGCATTCCTTAAAAATATTTTTATTGATTTTTAGAGATCAATTGAGTCACACAAGCCAGGATAATTCTTTATATTTTTAAAAGCTAGTATCCTTGCCCTGGTAGGTGTGACTCAGTGGTTAGAGCTAGGCCCGAGTACTGATTTCTATAGGTTTGATTCCCAGTCAAGGGCACATACCTGGGTTGCAAATTCAAACCCCACCCCAGTCAGGGTGCGTATGGTAGGCAACCAATCAATATGTCTCTCTCAATTTGATGCTTCTCTCTCTCTCTTCTTCTCTCTCTCTCTCTCTCTCCTCTCCTCTTAGTTCCCCCCTCCCTTCCACTCTCTATGAAAACCAATGGGAAAAATATCCTTGGGTGAGGATTAACAACAACAACAATAATAATGAAGCTGGTATCCTTGTCGTAAGTATTTTACCTTTAACTTGCCAAGACCTAAAAATGAATAAATTACTCAGAAATAGCAAATTAAAGATCATGAGCTCTATTGACAATTAAGACTATCATTCCAGACAACAATAACAATGAACAATGTCTTTTAAACTAAGCACAAATGTTCCTTTTGTATCTTTCTCAGGTTGCTAAACCACAGATTTTTGGTTCTCATTACTGGATGCCTAGAAGGGCTATTACCTCCTTAGGCAGCAAAATGAAATCTAATCAGTGTCCATTAACAAATAAATAGGTAAACTATATTTAGGATATACATACAATGAAATATTATTCAGTCAAATAAAGGAATTAAGTCACTTAAAAGGGGGTGCAGGAATGGAATTATAACATATGCTAGAACATAGGTAAATCTTAAAGACATGTAAGTGAAATAAGCCATACACAAAAGGACAAATACTATATAATTCCACTTATGAAATATCTAGAATAGTCAAATGCAAGAGACATATAGTAAACTAAAAGTCTGCCTGGCTCAATGGTTGAGCATTGGATACCTATGAACCAGGAGGTCATGGTTCGATTCCCAGTCAGGGCAGGATTGCAGGCTCAATCACCAGTAGAGGGCATGCAGGAGGCAGCTGATCAATTATTGATTGTCTCTCAGCATTGATGTTTCTATTTCTCTCTCCCTCTCCCTGTCTCTGAAATCAATAAAAACATATTTTTAAAAAAGAAAATGAATGCTTAAAAAAAAAAAAAGTTACCAGGGGTGGAAAAGAGAGAAGTAGAAAATTATTGCTTAATGGTTACAGAATATCTGTGTGGGGTGATGAAAAGATTTTAGAAATAGATAGTGGTGATGGTTACACAACAGAATGAATGTAATTAATGGCCCTAAATTGTAGACTTAAAAATGGTTAAAATGGCAAATTTTGTTATATATCAATATATTTTAACAACTTTAAATAACCAATAATATACCAAAAACCATTGGTATATTTGAATTACACACTTCCAATGGGTGAATTATGTTATGTGAATTATATCTCATTAAGTTATTAAAAAATGAAATCCAAAAGTTCCAGCAGCACAAATGGTATGGTAAACAGCCATAAAGCTTTCTTTTATCCTTATTATTATAAGTAGGTTTAAGCACCAAATTTGTACACGTGTAAATTCTGCTCAACAATAAAGTCTCTAAACACTCTAACTTCTATAAAACAAGATCAATTTTTATGCCTGTCACTGATTCTTTATAATTAAAAGAACTATGCATTGTGAGTATTAATTTTCTTTGGGTCATGGATCTTGAGAGAATCACAGGAAGGATTCTCAGATCATTCAAAAGCTAAGAAAGAGAGATCCAAAATGGTGGCGGAGTAGGTGGAATTTGCACTCATCTCTTCTTAGGACCAAACTGGAATTACAACTAAAATATAGAACAATCAACCTGAATAACCAACTGAAGACTAGCTGAACAGAAGTCTTATAACCAAGGATTTATGGAAGCCACAAGGAAACTAGTAGGAAGGAAGAGATAAGAAATGGGCTGGTCCAGCTCTCACAGATGGTGGCTGAGATCCGGAAAGATCCCTCAGCTGCCAAGGTTCCCCATAGGAGCAAGGGTGTGTCAATGCCATGCCAGGCTCTGCTGCCCAGAGTGCCAGAGCCAGGAAGAAGCACCCACACAGCATCTGGCTGTGAAGATTAGTTGGCATTCTGTCTGCCAGGGAGACAAGAGTCTGCTTAAAACCTAGCACTCTCTTTGTTAAAAAAAAATTTTTTAATTGATTTTTAGAGAGAGAGGAAGGGAGGAGGAGGGAGAGAGAGAGGTGAGAGAAGGAGGAAGGAGAGAGGGAAGAAGGGAGGGAGGGACTGTGGGAAGAAAACATCAATGAGAGAGAAATATCATCAATGGGCTGCTTCCTGCACACACTCGTACACAACCCAGACATGTGCCCTGATAGGGAATCAAACCAGTGACCTCTTGGTTCCTAGGTCAATGCTCAACTGCTGAGCCATACCGGCTGGGCCAAACATGCTCTTAAAGGGCCAGTACACAAAATCTTGTTTGCAGGCACTCAACCTGCTGAGGGAGTCAACTGTCTGGGCCCAGCATGTAGAGGTCTGGGCAGACTCAGAGGATGTCGATGACTGAGTAGCGTGGCTCTAGGGTGGGAACTATTTCTACCATCTTGCCATGAACCTGACCAGTGGCTCCCCTTCACAAAGATCCACTAGCCCCACTCATCGAACTCCCGGCAGCCCCACCCGCTGAACTTGCAGAACACCCGATCTCCTGATTGCCGGCAGACCACCTTGCTGAGATAAAGCACTCCAGGAAGTCCAGGCAGAATCTAGAACAAACTGAGGTATGGTTCCGGAACACAGGCCATTCCCCTCACCTTTCTGAGAGCCTGAGGAGTGCCTCCCCCTCACCAGCGATCTACTAGCTCCACCCTGTGGACTCCCCACAGTGTTGCCCTGCTGAGCTCTCCAGGAAGAGCAGGTAAAATCCAGGCCAGACTGATTGGTATGGTTCTAGTCGGGGGGCCATTTTTCTCTCGCATATTGGACCTCTTACACTCTTTAGAGCCCCTCCTTCACACGGCCAAATCTTGGTCTGTTTGGGCCCAATAAACTCTGCTGCCCTTACCCCGACAATTCCCTGAGACCTCGTCCCACCACAGAAGTCTGAGGAAACCCAGTGGATGATAGCAAGCCTTGGTGTACCCTTGGCTAAGTGGCCTCAAACCCAGCACTGGCACCAGGTTTAAGACTGTATCAATCTAGTAAACACTGCTCAACCCTACCCCTTGTGATTCACTGAGAACCTACCTCTTGCAACTCAAGTACTACCAGAGTCTCTTTCAGTGACTAAGCCTAACAACCAGCCATTAGGCAGAGCTCGGTGGGTGCCTTGCTGACCTGCCCCTGGACTCAGTGCTAGTGGAAACCAGCCTGGATGTGCAGCTTGGTCCTTCTCACGTACACCCAGGCACAGCAGAGGCAGCCACAAACCATGGATCACTTTCTAGCTCCAAACAGGTTGCCCAGGACCAGACACAGGCAGCATCTGACACTGACTTGCACCAAAGTCCCTCCCAAGAGGCCCAGAACAAACACATAGTACATTGGCAAGCCTCAGTCAACATCAGAGAAGGATCCAATTAGCTATACAAGACGCACAACCAAAGGGAGACCTTGCTGAGGCAAATTCCACTTAGTGTGGTCAACACCCCACAGCAGCTTATATATTGTGATCAGGGTCAATCCTCAGTCAGCTAACCTGAGGGTCAACCCCACACATGAACAGGCTACTAGCAATCAAGACTCAATTACAACAGGAGGACTCCCATAACCCACACCAGGGACATTTCCGGAGCACCCAGCTAAGGTGATCAAGGAGATTGTGCTACTGGTCATTTAAAAAAAATGAGAATAGTTTAAGAGACCTTATAGACAACATTAAGATTAATGACATCCTCATCATGGGGATACCAGAAGAATAATGAGATCAAGAAATTGAGAACCTATTTGAAGAAATAATGACTGAAAATTTTCCTAACCTGATGAAGGAAAAGGACATACAGGAAGCACAGTGAGTCCTAAGCAAGATGAACACAAAGAGGCCCACAGCAAGATACATCATAATTAAAATTCCAAGGATCAAAGACAAAGACAGAATCTTAAAAGCAGCAAGAGAAAGACAGTTAGCCTCCCATAAGACTGTCAGCTGATCTCTCAACAAAACATATCAGGCCAGAAGGAATTGGCATGAAATATTCAGTGATGAAAAGCAAGGGCCTAATGAAGACTATCTTACCAGCAAGGCTATCATTTAAAAATTGAAGGTGAAATAAAGATATTTCCAGGTAACAAAATGCTAAAAGAGTTCATTACCACCAAACCAGTATTTTAAGAAATGTTGAAGGATCTTCATTAAAAAGAAGAAAAAAGAGGGAAAAAGAAGAACACAGTTATGAAGAATAAAATGCCAATAAATATGTACTTATCAATGTAAATGGTTTAAATGCTCCAGCGAAAAGACAAAGGATAGCTGAATGGATAAGAGAACAAGACCCATTTACAGAAGGAGGCAAAAGTAGGTTTACAGTTATTCATATAAAAAATAAAATAATTAATAATAATATAAAAATAAATAATAAAAATACAAGAATAAGCTGAAACCGGTTTGGCTCAGTGGATAGAGCATCGGCCTGCAGACTGAAAGGTCCCAGGTTCGATTCCTGTCAAGGGCATATATCTTGGTTGTGGGCATATCCCCAGTAGGGGGTGTGCAAGAGGCAGCTGATCGATGATTCTCTCTTATCAATGTTTCTAACTCTGTATCCCTCTCTCTTTCTCTCTGTAAGAAATCAATAAAATATATTTTTAAAAAATACAGGAATAAAATCTATGTTTCACATACTCACAACTATATAAATACCCCACTGACATAAATGAATACACCTTCCAGACAGAAAATCAACAAGGAAAGAGCAGCCTTAAATGACATACTAGATTAGATGGATTTCTTCAGAGCATTTCACCCCAAGGCAGCAGAATATATTCTTTTCAAGTGCACATGGAACATTTTCTAGAATATACAACATGTTAGAACAAAAAACAAGTCTCAATAAATTTAAGAAGATTGAAATCAAATACCAAGCATCTTCTCTGACCATGACAGTATGAAACTAGATATCAATCACAAGAAAAAAATCCAAAAAACACACAAACACATTGAGGATAAATAACATGTTACTAAACAAAAAATGAGTTAATAATGAGATCAAGGAAGAAATAAAAAGATACCCAAACAAATTAAAAGGAGAACACAACAAGCCAAAATCTAAGGGACACAGGGAAAGTAGCCCTAAGAGGGAAATTCATAGCAATGCAGGCCTACTTCAAGAAATAAAATAAATCTCAAATGAACAATCTAACCTTACACCTAAAGGAACTAGGAAAAGAACAACAACATGGCCAATGTGGCTCAGTAGTTGAGTGTCAACCTGTGAACCAGGAGGTTATAGTTCAATTCCCAGTCAGGACACATGCTCGGGTTGTGGGCTTGATCCCCAGTAGGGGGCATGCAGGAGGCAGCCGATCAATGCTTCTCTCTCATCATTCTCTCATCAATGTTTCTTTCTCTCTCTCCCTTCTCTGAAATCAATAAAAATATATATATTTTTAAAAACAACAACAAACAAAGCCTAAAGTAAGTGGAAAGAAATAAAAATCAGAGCAAAAAAAAAAAATAGTCTTTAAAAAATACAAAAGATCACTGAACCAAGAAGAGCTAGTTCTTTGAAAAGAGAAAACTAGATCAATAAACTTTTAATCAAGTTCAAAAAAACAAAAACAAAAAAAAGAGAGAGAGAGGGAGAGGACCCAAATGAATAAAATCAGAAATGAAAGAGGAGAAATAACAACTGACACCACAGAAATAGAAAAGACTATAAGAAAATAAACAACTATACGCCAACAAATGGGACCATCTGGAAACAATGGATAAATTCCTATAAACACACAATCTCTCAACACTGATTCAAGGAGAAACAGAAAATCTGAATGAACTGATTACAGTTTATCTAATGAAAATGAAGTTATAATCAAAATGCTCCCAGCAAACAAAAGTCCTGGCCAAATGGCTTCACAGGTAAATTTTACCAAAGGTTCAAAGAAGAAATAGCACCTGTCCTTCTCAAACTATTCCAAAAAATTTCAAGAAGCAGGAAGATTGCCCTGGCCTATTGGCTCAGTTGACTGGAACACTGTCCAGTACATCAAAACTTGGTAGGTTGGATTTCCAGTCAGGTCACCAGGTTGCGAATTTAATCCCCTTTTATGGTGCATACAGAAGGCAACTGATTGATGTTTCTTTCTCACATCAATGTCTCTCTCCCTCCCTCCCCTTCCCTTTTCCCCTCTTTAGAATCAATGAAAAACATAAAACATAAGGAGTTATTTAAAAAGAAAAAGAGCCCAGCCAGCATGGTTCAGCGGTTGAACATGAACCAAAAGGTAATAGCTCGATTCCCAGTCAGGACACATGCCCAGGTGGCAGGCCTGATCCCCAGTAGGACACATGCAGGAGGCAGTCAATCAACGATTCTCTCATCACCAAATCCATCTCTCTCTCCCTCTCCCTTCCTCTCTGAAAAAATAATAATAACAACAAAGAAAGAAAGAAAATGTCCGTACTATCCAAAGCAATGTATAGATTGAATGCAATTCCTATCAAAATACCAATGGCATATTTCATAGAATTAGAACAAACAATTCAATTTTAGTATGTATATGAGCTGTGGAAGAGAGCACAACAATCCAATTAAAAACTGGGTAGAGGATCTGAATAGATATTTTTCCAAAGAAGACATAGGGATGGCCAACAGATACATGGAAAGGTATTCAATATCACTAATCATTAGGAAAATGCAAACCAAAACCACAGTGAGATATCACCAAACACCTGTTAGAAAGACTCTCATCAAGAGAATAAGAAATAATAAATGTTGGCAAGGATGTGGAGAAAAGAGAACTACTGTGAACAATTGGTGAAATAAAAATTGGTGCAGCCACTATAGAAAACAACACAGAGGTTCTTCAAAAATTTTAAACTAGAACTGCTTTATGGCCCAGCAATTCCATTTCTGGGTATTTATCTAATGAAAACAAAAACACTTAACTCAAAAAGATATATACACCCCATGTTCATTGTAGCATTATTTATAATAGCCAAGATATGGAAACAACCTTTTTGACATTTATCTCTCAGCTTTATCCGTTTCCTTATCTACAAATAAGGCTAATAATAAAAAAACATATCCTACTTACTAACTCACAAGGTTATTGTGAGAATCAAGATATGGAAGTACTTTCAAAATCATGAAAAGTTTTAGAAAAACAAGCGATTAATGAAGGAGCTAGAGAAGATTCAGATACAGTATAGCAGAGTGAGTGGTTGTATGCTCAGACTTTGGAGCCAGAGTTCATTATTTGACTCTAAGCTCTACCATTTGCTAGCTATGTGATGACCTTAGGAAAGTTACTTAACTTTTCTGTGCAATGGTTTCTTCATCTGTAAAATGAAACTAATAAATCCAATCTCAGAATTTTGTGAGGATTAAATTAATGCATTTTTAATACTTAAAATAGTGTTTGTCACAGAGCTAGTACTCAAACGTTGGATGTTAGAACTCTGTAACAATTTTGTAAATGAAGCATCATACCCTCAGAAAGAGTTCAAATACTTAATGACAGTACAAAAAGAGCCTAGCAGGTGCCAGTATTCTCTCCCCTTTCAGAAATTTGAGTATATGCCTCCAATTTTGAAAGTAAACATTTTACGTAGTTTCCATTTTCAACTAAAACTACAAGGCTTCCAAAATACTTTACTTTATGCAAATATTTAATATTGTTGTAAAGTAATAGCTACTTTATTTCATTTTAAAATACCCTTTTACCTTTTTATTTTAAAATATCTCACTGATTTTTTAATTTTGTTAAAGTAATATGAATTTTGTCATCAATTTTTAATTTATTTTTCTTTGCTTCAAATATTCTCCTACAGAATTTGACTTCTAATTCAAAAGCTATTTGAGTAGCTTAAAAGAGGAAAAACGTAACAATGCACTGGCCAAAAAAGACTGTGTAATATGTCAAAAGGAAACAGCACTAGTTCGAAATGAGTTATTTACTAAGAATAACTAAGAGGAAGTGATGAGGGATTAATTCTCACCCCCCAGAAAATATAATTTAATAATGCAGTACTCTAAACAATTCATGTTTAGTTTATAGATTAGTTTATAGTCAGGTCTGCAGCTACAGATAGAGTTAGAGTCTGAAACAAAGTAGGCACCTCACTAAGAAATCAGAGCTGGGAGTCATCTTAAATTTCTAATATGCAACAGGAAATGCTGCTAGTGATTCAACAGGTGACACCCCTTTCCTTTTTTTTCTTCTTCTGAGTGTCAACAAACTGAAACAAAAATTCTCCTGAAGCCCTGCTACTGGCTAAAAATTAAACATAAAAATTCCACTATTTATATTTAAAAAAACAGCTCTAACACTGAATCTGAGCAGATACCAAATAAGAATTATTTCTATCAACATTTACACAGTGCCTCCTGTGTAATATATATATTAACTGTATATAGCCCAATGAACATCTATAATCCAGTTATCATATTTTCAAGATTCTAATTACTGTAAATTTCAATATGAAGATTAATTATAAATTTCAATATATTAGGACTAGTACCTGGAACTCATCTTATCCACAAAGAGAAAATGAGAAATTAATTTTAAATGAGTTGAATAAATATCCAAGTAAAGAGTTGGCAACTATATTTTATTCTAATACAGTATTTCAGAGGTCAAATACAACATTACTTATAGCAAACATTCTGAAACTAGCTCAATGAATGAACATCTATAACTCTCTAATCCGAGCATTTTTACAACATTCTCATCTGTACATGTCAGTGTTGAGAGGGGGTTTTCCACACACACCTCTCTGGCAATGTTACTCAGAGCTTCATCTTCTGCAGAAAATCGGTCTTTCACAGGTGTCCGTTTCCTTCCAGAACCAGGAGTCCCCATCTTGTCAGGACCGTCTTTTAACTCTGATAAATGATTTAGTCTGTTTTCAGCCCTGAAATAAACAAAAATAGAATTATTTAGGATATTTCTCTTTGTGCAGTTTTAACACTCATTTAAACATTCACTTTTAACAAAAATAAAATATTTATGTATATACATATAAATTAAAATTAATCATCAAATACTTTTTCTCATTATCAAATTATTCTAACAATATTTAGGATATTTAATTTTATACTAATTACTGAACCTCTCAACACTTTTTACTATACTACCCCTGGCAACCTATGATATTAGCCTCAGAAAACTGCAGTCAACAGTCATTTTACTTGTTTAAAATTACTACAGCTATTTCTAGAATCTATTTCCTTTTCAGAGGCTAGAGGGAGGGTGGAGAGGAATTTCAGAAAAATCATTAAGCCTAAAGCTTTGAGAGAATACATTCAAAATATTTTAATATAGATCTTAAAGTTACAAAGGTAACTTGGCTTTTTAGTGTAATTTTAGAAACAATTCCAAGTAACCCTTTACTACATAAAGATCAAATGAAGGTTTATTTTATTGCAATTAACAATAACCAACATTGTCCATCAACAAATATCTGAGTCCCTGCTTATGCCAGGTAGTATGAAAGTGCCAAATATAGTGATAAACAAAACTAAAGTAGGCCTATAATTAAGAATAAATTTATGGATCCATTATTGTTGTAAGTATTATAGGCCTATTTTTATAAGAGAAGAAAAATTAACCCTTCAAGATTAAATAGCAAAGATGATTTTTTTTTTTTTTAAACCATCTAACTACCTTTCTAACACAAGGTACATATTTGAAATTAAAGATTCTCATGAGCCGAAACCGGTTTGGCTCAATGGATAGAGTGTCGGCTTGGGGACTAAAAGGTCCCGGGTTCGATTCCGGTCAAGGGCATGTACCTTGGTTGAGGGTATATCCCCGGTGGGGGGTATGCAGGAGGCAGCTGATCAATGACTCTCTCTCATTGATGTTTCTAACTATCTCTCTCCCTTCCTCTCTGTACAAAATCAATAAAATATATTTAAAAAATAAATAAATAAATAAATAAATAAAAATAAATAAAGATTCTCATGAGAGTTGCATCCCAATTTGTATGACCTTCCACTTCTTGAGAAATACAGCTCATTTAGCTAAACACCCATTAACTTAAAAATGTTTTTTAACACAGTAAGTTTGTAAAACTTGATTACACTGTGAGTCACAAAAGAATTCTCAAGTAAATTTATCCTAAAAGAATAAAATATATTAAATCTATCAGTGACTTTAATTTACTGGAATTTACTTGATTCAGGCAAAATAAAACAAAACCACTCCGTATCAATCTATCTACTCTTCCAAAAAAAAGTATTCTTCAATGAAAATTCCAGCCATTCTCATTTTAATTTGGCATCATTTCTTGTTTCCCATAGATAGCTTGTTATGTTTGTCAATCAGAATGAAGACTGATGATAGTTTATTACTCTGCCATAGAAAATATATCTGGATATAAGAAAAAAAACTCGAGAAACCAAGATGGCAGCATAGGTTAAACACCTAAACTACTGCCTTGCACAACAATTTTAAAACTACAACTAAAAGACAAAATGTACATCATCCGGAACCACAGGAAGGATGGCTAAGTGAAAATTCTACAACTAAAAGGAAAGAGAAAAGCACACTGAAATTCAGAGGAGGTGAGGAAGTAAAGCGTAGAGGTACAGAGGAGCGCACACAGAGAGGGCTGGCAACTAAGTATGTAGCTGGCTTTCTCAATTGGGAGGGAGACAAAAGCTCTCAACTGCTCTGAACTCCAGTTCTGGGTGAGACTCTGTGTTCCCAGACTCATTCAGGGAGAAACTGGACTGTCTGGCAGCAGGTGAAACTTGAGGGCAGCTTTCTCTCTGAGGTGCCTGCAGCAATTACCGTGGGTCACTGGAACCCAGGGGCCTCTTAGGGCAGGGCTGATGGGAAGCCACCGATGTCTGCCCCACCCTGAGACTCTGCCCTATCTAAGCTGAGCACAGAGGCTTTTGCAAGTCTTGTCTCATAAAAGTGTCTCCAGCACAGAAGTTCTTCCTGCATAGACACAGCTGATCCTCACAGCCAATTGGCCTGGAGGTCAATTCCTCCCAGTAATACCAACAATCAGGCTTAACTACAACAGGACTGTGCACACAGCCCACAAAGGAGTGGACCAAGAGTGTCCACCTTAGGTAACTGAGGAGGCTGAGCCACTGGGCCCTACAGGACACCTAGCAAACAAAGCTACTCTATCAATTCAGGGAAGCAGCCAAAATGCGGAGACAAAGAAACAGGTCACAAATGAAAGGTATGGAGGAAAGCAAACGACTGGATATAGAGTTCAAAACCACGGTTATAAGGCTTTACAAGAACTTTCTAGAAAAGGCTGATAAATTTAGTGAGACCCTCGAGGATATGAAAAAGGACCAACTAGAAATTAAGCATACACTAACTGAAATAAAAAATAATATACCGAGATCCAACAGCAAACTACAGGATCACAAGAATAAAGTCAAATCATTGAAATACAAAGAAGCAAAAAACACCCAACCGGAAAAGCAAAAAGCAAATAGAATCCAAAAATATGCGAATAGTGTAAGGAGCCTCGGGGACAACTTCAAGAGTACCAACATCCGAATTATTGGGATGCCAGAAAAAGAGAGCAAGATACTGAAAACCTATTTGAAGAGATAATGACAGAAAACTTCCCCCACCTGGTGAAAGAAATAGACTTACAAGTCCAGGAAGTGCACAGAACCCCAAACAAGAGGAATCCAAAGAGGACCACACCAAGACACATCTTAATTAAAATTCCAAGAGCAAAAGACAAAGAGAGAATATTAAAAGCAGCAAGAGAAAAACAGTTACCTACAAGGGAGCACCCATACAGATTGTCGGCTGATTTCTCAATAGAAACTATGCAGGCCAGAAGGGAGTGGCAAGAAATATTCAAAGTGATGAATAGCAAGAACCTACAACCAAGATTACTCTACCCAGCAAAGCTATCATTCAGAATTGAAGGCAGATAAAGAGCTTCACAGATAAGAAAAAGCTAAAGGAGTTTATCACCGCAAAACCAGTATTATATGAAATGCTAAAAAGTATTCTTTAAGAGGAAGAAGAAGAAAAAGGTAAAGATAAAAATTATGAACAACAAATACATATCTATCAACAAGTGAATCTGAAAATCAAGTGAATAAAAAATCTGATGAACAGAATAAATGGGTGAATATAATAGAATCAGAGACATAGAAAGGGAGTGGACTAACAATTCTCAGGGGGAAAGAGGTATGGAGGGTGCGGGAAGAGACTGGACAAAAAATTGTACACCTATGGATGAGGACAGTATGGGGGGTAAGCGCAAAGGGTGGGGTGGGAACCAGGTGGAGGGGAACTATGGGGGGTAAAAAGAGGAACAATTGTAATAATCTCAACAATAAAGATTTATTTAGAAAATAAAAATAAAAGGCAGGTCAGGAATAAAAAATAAATAAATGAAATAAAATAAATTTGTTATGTAAGTTTAATGGAAAAAATGAGAAAAGAACTCATTTAAATGAAAACAAACAAAAGAATGAATGTATAAAAGTAGCAGCTAATAAATCTGAGCTACTAATCAGGACAATGTCTGAAAAACACAGAACTTTCTCATTAGTCTCCCATACTCCTCACCCTCAGCATAATTTTAAAGATCATCCATCACTTACTTAATAGTAATGTGTACAAATATTAATCACCTACTGAGAAAAAAAGCAGAAGGCAATACAAAGTTCCCTTTCAGACTAGAATGACAATTTAGCTAACATACTGTGGGGTATCATCCAATTATTGTCCTTCAGCCAGCTTTCCAAGGACACATTGAAAGACATTTCACGGAAGCATGAGACAAAAACATAGGCATTTTCTAATTCTAGACACTCAAAATAATTACAGAAGAAAAAAGATGTTGCTGAAAGTATGTGCAACAGTGGTTTCATTAGGAGGATAGGATTATGGCTGGGTTTGTTGCTGTTTTTTTCCTTGATTCTCTAAAATTCCAATAGCACTGGAGAAAGATACATGCATTTTTAAAAAACTAAAACATTCAAGGCTCAAAGAATAAACTTTCCTCAAAAGAGATCACAACCAAATTAGGCACAATATACTATACAGCTAAGGTACACTACCTGAAGCCAACGCTGGTGGTACACTTTTGAATACACTTCTTTCTCCTCTTTCCCCAGAATCCATTTTGCTTCTTTCTTAACACTGCCTTAGACTTTAGACCTGCCAGCATATTCCTAGCACACAGATTTACATAAAGAATTATCTTGGTCCTGGCCGGGTAGCTCAGTTGTTCAGAGCATGGTCCTGATATGCCAAGGTTTCAGGTTTGATCCCACGTCAGGGAACATACAAGAGTTAATAAATGAATACATATTTAGAGAGAGAGAGAGAGAGAGAGAGAGAGAGAGAGAGAGAGAGAGAGAGAGAGAGAAAAGATTTATTTAGAAAATAAACTGTTTCAACAAGCTTCAGGCTAACTAGTCCGGAGAGTAAGATGACAAAAAGAAGGGACAGCGGCAGAGGATAAATAGGAAATGGGAACGAGTTCTTGCTTGTCTTCCTTGTCCTAGCTACAGAGGGTATCTAGGTTTTTATGTGATTGGGCAGGTCCTGCATAAGAGGCAGACCAACCATTATCTATTTAATAAAACAATCTAGCCGAAACCGGTTTGGCTCAGTGGTAGAGCATCGGTCTGCGGACTGAAAGGTCCTGGGTTCGATTCCAGTCAAGGGCATGTACATTGGTTGTGGGCACATCCCCGGTAGGGGGTGTGCAAGAGGCAGCTGGTCGCTGTTTCTCTCTGGTCGACGTTCCTGGCTCTCTATCCCTCTCTCCTCCTCTCTGTAAAAAATCAATAAAAATAAATAAATTATAAAACAATCTAGTGCTACCAGCAGGTGTGGCTCCATGGTTGACCTATAAACCAGAAGGTCATGGTTCGATTCCCAGGCACGGTCAAGGTTGGAGGCTCGATCCCCAGTGTGGGGCATGCAGGATGATTCTCTCTCATCATTGATAGCTATTTCTCTCTCACCTTCCTTTCCTCTTTGAAATCAATAAAATGTAAAATAAAAATAAAACAATCGAGTGCTTTTGAAGAATTGTATTATTTGAACTCTGTAGGCAGGCATCCTTAAAGGTTTTCAGCTTCTATGCAATCTATCTTCTAATAACTCCAGAACATTCTACATCAGTGATAGGGGAAAACCTTCAAAAAAATATTTCTGGCATAGGCAATGGAAAACTGCTTTTCAACAAAATTATAAATATAAGGATAAAGACTCAAATATGTTATTTCTGTTTCTTATCCTAAGAGGACTTGCAGTAAGTTTCTATCCCAAAGAACACTTTTCCCGAGGAGCCATGCTACTCTCTCCCAGCTTTTCCTTAGTGGATTCGACCACACCAAGAGCTAAACCTTTCACCAACAAAAACAAAACGGCCTGCCTTTTGTCAAGTCCTTTACCCAGACAATGTCAAACTGATTTTCTCCAGATGGTTTTGTCATTACGTATTGGTCTATCTAAGGGAAAGAAGGGAAGTACCTTCAGAATGCTGTGGAATATAAACCTTCCAAAACAGACAGATACATCAGGAAGGTTTTCTCTTCCCCAATGATCTTCTCAGAGAACACATTTCTGAAAAGCAGGCATTCTGCCACATTGAGTGGCACTTTAATCATGAGATTGTTCCCTTTTGTGAGAACAGAATGTGTATGTAACATCAGTATGTCACATTCTAAATACAGCACACTTAGTTCTGTCTGGATACTGATAGTTGCAGTTCCCTATATCTAAGCATTTCATCATGGAGAACTCAAAACATTGGCACGGTAAGTCTCTGCCTCACAGTTGTCATTACAGATGACTCTGGTCTGCACAATGCAACACTTGGTAGTTATTCATAAGCAATCCATGGTATCTGGAATGGCACCTGAACTAAAGGCAGTGTGACTGCAGTCGTTCCCACTGGACGGGATTTCCAGTGAGAGGACGTGAGTTCATCTGATTGCACAAGCAACTGCTGCCCTGTCCTTCCTACTGCCCGAGCCTTGGTTTCTTCACCTGTAGAGCAGAAACTGTCCCAACTATTGTATTATATTTAACATGGTTAATGTGAGGCTCAAAGGTGTTAAGTGCAACCACTTAATAAACTTATAAAGCACCATTAATTGTTTAAAGTATCTTGAAATAACTACCTCTTTTACATATTTAGTTTATGAAGTTGATAAAAGAGTAATCCTTTCCTTTCTTACAATTTCATACTTTTAACTAACCAAAAGTATCTTCAAGATATTTCCTACTGCGTGCATTATATGATATCATTAGCCATGGTAAGAAATTTTGCAAAAGCATGGAACAATCTGGAAAAAATAAAAATGCCTTTAAAAAATACAAATGCCTATAGTATAGTCATTATACTACTCAGTATATTTACATAATGAAATTAAAAATTTTTAAGGTACTTTCTGGTTTTCAGTCTATTTTTGAAAATCTAAATGAACACACAAGCTTTGGGGCTGTGACCTTACAATGGGTGTTATTTAATAGTGTTACTGGAATAATTGACTGAGAAGGAAATAGAAGACAGAGGTCATTAAATGGTACACTTAAGATCTATGCATACCTTTCTATGTAATTTTTTAAATATTTATTTATTTGAGAAAGAGAGAAATACCAATTTGTTGTTCCACTTATTTATGCATTCATTGGTGGATTCTTGTATGTGCATTGACTGGGGATCAAACCTGCAATGTTGGCATATCGGGACTTGGTGTAAATGAACTATCTGGCCAGTCTATGCAATTTTTACTTAAAAAAAAAAAAAAAAAAAGACCAGATTTAACATTAACCATCACTTTTAGAGACATAATGAAATTCTAAGTAAATGAAAAACACATTGCTAATTTTAAACAGAATAAACACCATTGAATTAAACTTTAAAATTAAAAATCTGACTCAAATCAAACAGTCAAATTATAACAAAAAAGCAACCACTGAGGTCCTCAAAGTTCTGGGGGGGAAAAACACATCAATTTTTAAGTCTGTAAGTTTTTATTATCAGAGAAAAATTATTTGAAATTTTCAGGTTTCCCTGAAGACCTCTATGATTCTTTCCACCTCCTGTAGCTCACGCACTGGAAAAAAATAATAGTGATCCAAGATATTTTTATATGAGAAAGTAATCCTATATAATAAAACCCTAATATGCAAATCAACTGAATGGTGGAACGACTGGTCACCATGACATGTACTGACCATCAGGGAGCCAACACTCAATGAAGGAGCTGCGGAAGCACAGCTCAGCCAGAAGCCAGTAAGGAGCAAGGGGTCCCGGACTGCAAGAACCCCAGACTGCTAGAAGGATGTCTGCCTGCCAGCTTAAGCACTATACCCCTAGGCCTAAGCCAGCAGGCGGACATCCCCTAAGGGGTCTCAGACTGTGAATATCGTACACCAAGCCTCTAGTTTTTATATGAGAAAGGAAAACATTAATGTTTTCCCTCTTTGAAGCCATGCTTATTGGTCAGCTTTGTTTAGCTTAAATCTGCCATAGATAGAAAGGGCAAACGAATATCCTGAATGGTAGGCAAGATACCAGAAGGCAACAAGGAGACATAATGCAATGTAAGCATAATGTTCATGGGGAATGATTGCAGAGAAGAGCAGAGCTAACAAACAGCACAGCTGTGAGAGTAGCTAATCCAAGTGCCACTCCACTCCAGATATACATGCAATGAGTTCCCCTTAAATTGCATTTACTTCTACTCATAAAAGTCCTAATATCAACATTTGGCTCCTTTTTATAAGAATAAAGAGGAAATGCCTGGTCAGCGTGGCTCAGTGGTTGAGCATCGACCTATGAACCAGGAGGTCAGTTAGATCTCCAGTCAGAGCACATGGACCGGTTGTGGGATCGATCCTCAGTGTACAGGAGGCAGCCAATCAATGATTCTCTCTCATCACTGATGTTTCTATCTCTCTCTCCCTCTCCCTTCCTCTCTGAAATCAATAAGAAAGAATACTTTTAAAAAATGGCTTAAGTGTTAAATTGAGCCATGTATATTTTACAATTTAGAGGGGGGGCGGAAAACTTGGGATGGGGAACAAAAGGTGAGTTTGGTAACAGAGGTGAGCAGTGACTGTCCCAATTCCTTGACCATCCACTTAGATATCCATGACAGGGGAAGAAACATCTACTTCAAAACTGATCTCCCCCCCATTTCTTTCTTTAGTCTTATAATCCTTGGGTCACTTAATGAAATACTTTTTTTTTTTTTTTTTTTTTTAAGCAACAACATGTATTCTTACTAATTGTACTGTTTGTTATTATTAATGATTTAAACCATTTAACAGGAAAATAAATATTTAAACATCCTAATCCTCTGCATACAGTATATTGTACTCTCTTTAACTTAGAAAAAAGAAAACCAAAATATTGCTCCTAGCTGGTAAAATGATTTCACTTAAAAAAAAAAAAAAAAAAGTGGGGGATGTTGAAAGAATAACAAAGTGACCAGAACAAGTAACTTAAAAATAAAACTTGTTGCCCAGCCTATGTGGCTCAGGGGTTGAGGATCCACCCACATGCACCAAGTGGTCACCAATTAATTTCAAGTCAGGACACATGCCCAGGTTTTGGGCTCAATCCCCAGTAAGGGGTGTGCATAAAGCAACTCTCTCATAGATTTTCCTCTCTCCTTCACTCTCCCTCTCTCTCCCTTCCTCTCTCTCTGAAAATCAATTTAAAAAAAAAACGTATTTAAAAAAAATTAAATTTGTTTCCTAAAGCAGTATATGTATTTTATAGCAAAAGTAGTTAAAATATATATATATTGTATAGTGGCTTTATTGGTTGGAGAGTTGTCCTATACACCGAAAGGTCTCAGATTCAATTTCTGGTCAGGGCACATACCTAGGATTTGTGGCTTTGATTCCATTTGGGGCGTGTAGGGGAAGCAAACAATTGAGATATCTCTCTCTCTCTCTCTTCCTCCCCACCTCTTAAAAGTCAATGAACATGTCCTTGAGTGAAGAAAAATAACAAACACAACTACTTAAAATGTTGGCATTCATAATAAGGAAAACCAAGATATACAGAGCTCAAAGTGCAAACAATGGAAGGGATGAACTGTGATTCTTTTAAAAAGTTTTTAGTATCCCACTTCTGAGAATAAAAACATGCTCATATGCATGTTTTGTACAAGTAAAGCTTGTACTCTGAGGCTTTCCAAACCTCTTTTCCACTGTCTCACCTCTGCTCTGCTCTAACCTCACTTTTTTTTTCTTACTTTTTTTTTGGGGGGGGGGTGGTAGGGGGGTAGGAGTAAAAGGCAGAAACAGGGAAGGAAGATAACAGAAATAAACCAGGTGACAGGAATAGAGGAGTAAAAAAAAAAACACTCCAGTTTATTTTTTTCTTCTCACATTGGATACTAAAAACATCTTCATCAAACACTACCAATCAAATTTCTAAGGGCAAGAAAAAACTAATTTCCTGGAGTCACAACCTAATTTAAAGCAAAAGAAAGGATGCAGGCTTTGCATCTGTAAATTAAGTCTGTATGCCACACTCCTCAAACAACCTTTACTGCAATACAGGGTACAGCTAAGTGTGGTGAAATGAACCTTGGTCGAAAGGGTGGAGCACTAAGCTCTTTTACAGCTTTCTAGTCTAACAAGTGAGATCAGTTAAAGAACTTTACACTCAAGCGATTCATTCTCTAAGTATATAAAACAACAAGGTTTTTATGAGAAGCACATGGTACAGGCAGCTATGCTGGGAGCTACCATCCTATCTAATAAAGAGGAAATATGCTAATTGACCCTCACACTGTTACAAACATGGTGGCACCTGCAGCCAATAAAGAGGGAATACGCTAATTGACTGTCCCACCCTCAAAGATGGTGGCGCTCACAGCCACAAGATGGCAGTGCCCAGTCCCCTCAGCCCCACCGGGGCAGCAGGCATGCAGTAAGACCAGGCCTGCCCCTAGGCCTGGCAGCTACACGAGCCTGCCTCTGGAGTCCCCCAGGGCCAGCCTGAGGCACAGGCCAACCTCGAATCTCAGCTACACAGCTGCCTAGGGCTGCCCAAGGCTCAGGTAACCAGGGCTGGCTGAGGCTTGTGCTGCCAGCAGTGGCCGCAGCAGAGGTGTGAAGGGGCACTGCCTTCCCTGATCACCGGGTTGCCTCCCCCACCCCCACTCCAGTACATGGATTTTCATGCACCGGGCCTCTAGTGTGATAATAACCAAGAGCTTAAAGAAATAACTTCATTATGTTGCACTGTTAACAGCTCTATGGGAAGAAGAGAATGAGAATACGGGCAGAAGCTAATCTCTCTGTATGAACTCAAAATAATCCTGCAAAACAGCTCATCACTCCCAGTGTCCTTTTGATCCCAATGACAAGTGTGAAGGTCTCTGAATTAGACTATTTCAACTAGGGGCATGGCCTCCCTATGCCAGCAATAGTAATGCTTTTCCCCTGTTGTAAAACATGTGGCTGATTCTTGGCAAACACTCAGAACCAGAATGTAATATCAATACTGATACAGCCCTGTGCTCGTGCTTGTGCACATTTTTCTAAAACACTTTCCTCATTACTTTTTCTTGATCATGCTCTTTCCTTTAAAAAGGAAGGCAAACCCCTGGATCCTAGGGTATGTGTGCTAAGCAGATCTTCACCTCACAATGTAGCCTTCATCGTCTGAAGGCCAATGTCCTTTATAGCTCCCTCTTCTGTGGATGCCACTGTCCCTCAACCGCGGGCCTTCCGGAGCCACAGAAGGACCAGGACAGATTACAGTTCTGTGGTAGGCTCTGTCAGGCAAGCTCTGACAAGGCCTCAAAATAGACCTGGGCACCAGCCAGGGGAACTGCCACTCACAAGTTCCAACTTCATCATAACACCTTGGCCCCTCAGCGCTTTTGTTTCCCTAGTCTCTCTCGTGTGAAAAGGGCAAAGATTCCTGAACCTCCTCTAGACATGAGTGAGCTAAATAACATAGAAATTAAAATCTTAGACCTCCTTTATCCTGCTCACAACACTCTGCAGAATAAAGACTGAATCTGTGCCTACCTCTTGCCTTGGGAAATTAACCCACCAATAGCACTCTGGTTTGCAAAAGGATTTTTAGATCTCAAACTCCACAGAGGTTTGTTTTATTATGAATACACTGGAATGAAGAAGATAAAGGAAAAAGACTTGGGTTATTTATTTCCCTCGTGACTAACAACATAGTAGCAGACTTCAGCAGGGCAAGAAGTCAAACTATATACAATGTTTTTAATCGATATTGGTCATAAAATTCTAAAACAATCAGCCTACTACAAAAAGTATTCATTTAACTATTACCAATTATAAATGAAGTGATTTGTCCAGAACAGTACCAGTCCTTAAGCTACTGGTAATGGTATATTTACCCTGACAAGGACAAATAAAATGAACTATCTGTCACTCTAAAATGTTTTAAATTGTCTTATAAAATACAGTTGCAATGTTTTTTAAATGGAAAGAAGGATAAGTAATACAAGTAATTAAGAGCTCCTTTCTCCCTCAGTAAGGTTAAGAAATAAGTTAACTTCTATTATAAAATAAAGCCAAATACAGGATTGAAATAAACTTTTAAATTTCACAATACTGCAATCACACTTTCAGAAAACATTCCATAAAATACTCATGGACTAGTACAAAGACTTATAATTGAGTTGTTCACAATAAAGGCATTTGTATAAAACTACAAACAATCTAAATGCCTCTTAATAGGAAATGGCAAAATAAATTATGGAAAATTAATCAATTATGGTCCATTTACATTAGGCAGGACATCCAGCCTTTTTTAAAAATCAGATGGGAAAGTGGGTCAGCGGAAGTAGAAGAGGATATAGGAGGGATAAATGGTGATGGAAGGAGACTTGACTTAAGAGTACTGAACACACAATACAATGTACAGATGTTGCATTATAGAATTGTACACCCAAAACTTATACAATTTTATTAGCCAATGTCACCCCAATAAATTCAATAAAAAAGTTTTAAAAAGTCAGATAGACATATGTACTAATATAGAAAGAGCTCTAAGACATATCAAGGGTAAGAATGAAAGGAATAGAACATGTCTCCTAAATATATGTGATTACATATGTAATAGAAAATTTGGAGAAGGGTACACAGGAAACCTTTAATACTGTTTGCTTGGATTAGAGGGTGGGGGAGTGAGAAAAGTTTAGCATAGAAAGGAGTTTTCCTTTTCACTATATAACGTCTTCTTTTTAAATGTTTTATCCATTTTAAAATGTCCTACAAAAATCTACTGAATCCATGATGAGCATTCTCCTTCCATGTATGCCATTTCCCCCCTTCTTAACCATTCCTACTCTTATCTACTGCGGTCTCTACACAAGCCAAAACAAAAGCATGCATATGCAACAAATCTCAGAGTTTCTTCAAGAAACAGAATAGCCTGGCCAGTGTGGCTCAGTGGTTGAGCATCAACCTATGAAACAGGAGGTCACAGTTCCCAGTCAGGGCACATGCCAGGGTTGTGGGCTTGATCCCAATAAGGGGCAGTAGGTAGCTGATCAATGATTCTGTTTCATCACTGATGTTTCTCTCTCTTCATTTCCCTCTCTGAAATCAATACAAATATATGGGTGTTTTTGTTTTTTTTAATTTTTAAAAGAAACAGACTAGAATTCTCTCGGTCCCCCCACCAAAATACAGAAATAATAGAACAAATTAAAAACTATAACATGATAAACCCAATTTTTAGCCCATTGTTTGATTCATTTTAAATCTGGCCCAATTTATTATAGGCCAGTAAGTTTTGAAAGTGCAATGGGCAACACACACAGAAAATCATTTTGCCCTGCTCAGGAGTTCAGCTGGTTAGAGCACCATCTGGATATGCCAACGTTTCGGGTTCGATCCCTAGTCAGGGCACATACAAGAAACAACTAATGACTGCATAAATGGGTGGAACAACAAGTTAATGTTCCTCCCCTTTTTGTCCCCCTTCTCCTTTCTCTCTAAAATCAATAAATTAAAAAAATATATTTTAATCAGTTCCATAGGTGTCCTATCTATCATCTTAAAGGGGAAAATGGAGGAAACAGACAGTTATTTTATTCCCAGAGTAAATTTTCTCAATTTCTTCCTCTGAAGTTTAAGAGTTCTGAAATGATGGTCATAAAGTCTATTCGTTATTTGCAAACTAGACAAGGTAGTAGGTTTTCCTGGTTAAAGGGCCATCTCTCCATTCAGAGTCTCCAGAGAGAAAGCAACTATCGAAAAGGAAAAGGTTATGAAAGGGCCTTTTGTAGGTGCAGTGATCCTAGGGTGAGGACAGAAGAATTTATTTCCTCTTAAGTGACCCTCATCAACATGCCCAGCACACTGCAGGGAGATTTTTTTTTTTCTATCCATCATCAATTCTGTTTCCTTTTATTTATTTATTTTTTAATATATTTTATTGATTTTTTGCAGAGAGGAAGAGAGAGGGATAGGGAATTAGAAACACCGATGAGAAATATCCATCAACTGCCTCTAGCACACCCACTACTGAGGATGTGCCCGCAACCAACGTACATGCCCTTGACCGGAATCGAACCTGGGACCTTTCAGTCCGCAGGCCAACGCTCTATCCACTGAGCCAAACCGGTTTTGGCAATTCTGTTTCTTTTTACAGTAAGAGCAGGGTAACCAATTCACAAAGGGCTTTGCCATAAACTGCTCCCTCCCTCTCATTTCTAGTAAAGATCTGTTTTTGTTTTTTGTTTTCAGAGAGAAAGAATCTACTTTGTCAAATATATTCTCCCTATCGCTTTTTCCTTCATTACAGAGATGCTTAAATCCTGACCTAGGAAGGCTTCTCTTCAATATCTACCTGTCCAGACCATCAGTGATGGTCGTGAGGGTGGTTTCCACAAGGGATTTTCCAAAGGGGAGTCTCTGATCAGGGGAACTGAAACTCTTATGTCACTGTTGGCTAGACAAAAATCAAAAGCAGCATTAGGGAACATTCTGAATTGAGGATCAATAATCTAGGAAACAAGATGCCAAAACTTCGTCAAAGCATTAAAGGAATTTGGTAAGCAAGACCGACAGGGTAAACTAAACATTACTTTATCACAGATAACTAAAGTTCTTTAGAAATGAGAATCAAGGTAAAATAAGCTGAATTGCAGAAAGAAGAAAAGGAAAACAGTCTAAGAGTATCAAGAACTCTGTGATTCAAAGCTTTTTTGCTTAACAACATTTTAAAAGCCAAAATGATCAAGTTACATTTCAGCACAAAAAGTTATTTCTAGTTTTAAATGAATTCATTCCAATAATAAGTGACAACTTCACTACACACTTTCTTCTATTCCAGAACTTAAATAAGAAGTCACTAATGTGTAGTCTCATTCCACATTTTTAAGGATAGATTTGCAAAATGGGTGAAACCCTTTCAGTGAACTTGTCCCTACCTTAAGGAGGTAGCTCTCCTTTTCCCTGACGTTGCTTCTAGAGTCCTTCATTTCTCTTCCCCATTGGGCAAAATATGGGTAAAACTCACAACAATCCACTTAGGAACTAACAAGCAATTCTACATCCAAACTTTCTGCCAAAGTTCCATTTTTATTTCCTTACTACACTTTATGGCAATAAATATCCAGCAACAAACTTAAAGTGTAATACAGCACTTACTACAAAATGAGTGAAGGCACCTAATAAAACAGGCAGCAACAAACTTCTAGCTTCCCTCTACTCCTATTGTAAGATCCAAATCAATGATTCACCCAGTAGTGACCTAACTTCCTATATGAATCACCCTTTCCAAAATTCTTATTCTACATCACTAGAATACCAGATCATCATCTTTGTATTGGCTCAACAGAACGTGATGTTGGTAAAACAGGGTTAATTCTGCAAGACTTTCAAACCACAGCAGGCCTCAAATCCCAGCCAACTCACTCTTATCTGCAACCCTGCACCTCCTCCAAAAACAGACTTATCCCCCAAAATAAAATGTTATCTTGGGGGGGGGAGTTATTTTAAACATTAAGAAAATCATCTTTCCATCCCTTGCGCCTCTCTCTCTCTGATGCCATCCCTGTATCCACATTCCCTTCCATCTGTGATTTAAATAAAGGAATGGCCACTCTGTTATCCTCAACACACCTTTTAGTCAACTCACCTACTCTACAGGGTTGTGTTTTTTTTTTCTCCTTCTATTTCTGGCAGAAATGCTGAGTCATTAAATGGAAACTCAAAAGAAAATGAGCTACAAATTAGTTACGGTTTAGGATAAATGTCAGGCTGCTAGCCACATCTCAGCAGCCTGACATTTGTATCTCCCAGAGTGAAACAAGTAGAGCCAGCACCTGAACTTTTCCGCTTTCCCGGCTCACTCCCGCTTGTCCCCCTCCCCCATAAGAAGGAAAACAAGGTGGGCTTCCTTAGGTCTTCCTGCTTCCTCCAGGATCTTCAGAGGCAGGAGCAGCAGGCCTGACTGGGCTGGACTAGCATAACTTCACAATCTGGGTGTGCAGAACACCCCCTATTAGTCAAGCATGAAGCCGGACACTCCCAGCAAGCGCCAGTTATGCCTGCACTTCAGTTCAGGTCAAGGAGGAAGGGGGTGGGAAAGGCCATTACAAAAATAAATAAATAAATGGACGCCCTCCACCGGCCTGACACCGTCCCCTGGGTGGACAAGGCTGGGACAGACCCAAGAGGGTGCCGCGTCCGGGAAGGGGGAGAAGGCGCCAGGAGCACCCGAGGCAGAGGGACAGCAGCCCAGCTCATCTCTGCTACAAGGGAGGGACACCCTCCCCTCGCGAGGACGCAGGGTCCGCGTTAGACATCAGGCGAGACGCCGGGGACCGCGGGCGGCGGGGGGCGACCCTGACCCCGGCGCCCGCCCGGAGGCGCGGCCAGCTCCAGGGGAGCCCGGCCCCCAGCAGGGGTCAGCGGCGGCGCGGACCCCGGGGCTGAAGAAGGCCGGGAAAGGGGGTCCCCGCCCGTCCCCGCTGCCCCCCGGACCGCGGGGAGAGCAGCCCTTACCTGTGGCTGGACGCGGGCAGTGGCTGCGGCGCCGCCCGGGAAGGGCCGGAGCGCGGCCCGCCCGCCCGCCCGCCGGGAGCCCGCCGGAGCCCGCCGGGGCGAAGAGCGCGGAGCAAAGGGCGAGGGGCGCGGAGGGCGACCTCGGTCCCACGTCCCCGGCCAGGCGGGCCGGGCTGGACAAGGCAGCTCCAGAGCCGACGGCCGCTCCGCCAGCCAGTCACGCCGGTGTCCCCGGGGCGCCGCGGCTCGGGCAGCGGGAACCAGCCCCCGGGAGGAGCCGCAGCCCGAGCGGCAGGCGGAGGCGGCGGAGGGGCGGGGCCACAGGGTCGGCGACCCCGCTCACCCGGAAGTAGTTGCGGCCGCGGCGGCGGCGGCGGCGGCGGCGGCGGCGCGCGCACGACGGACGGGCTCGATCGCGGCCAGCCCGTGTGCAGCCGGTGGTCCCGCGGCGAGCGGCCCGCCGCCGGGGGAGCGGGGCTCCGGCCACCCCGCCCCCCTCCGCCTCGCGAGATGCGGGGACCCCGCCGGACGGAGGGGGCGCAGTGCGCCCGCCGGACCGTAGGCCGAGGCCCGGGCGGCCTAGAGGTGGGTCCTCCGGGCCCTCCACCAGGGCCCGGGATGGGAACGGATGCGCGTATCTGTTCAAGGCCGCACCTGCCCTGGTCGCCTCTAAACTGTCCGACCTCATGGGCCTGGGTACGTGGCCCGGGGTGGCAGTTCCGACCGTAGGAAACGGGGGTGAGAGGGTGAGTGGGTGTGGTTGAAATGCTAGAAGCCTTATTTTCAAAAGGAAAACGAGTGGTTTTAAAAATTGTTTCCCGATGCCGATATCGGTTTACAGCTCAGTGGGTAGAGCTTCGGCTTTCGTTCTGAAGGGTCCCAGGTTCGATTCCGGTCAAGGGCATGTACCTTGGTTGCGGGCCCATCCTCGGTAGGGGGTGTGCAGGAGGCAGCTGGTCGATGTTTCTAGCTCTCTATCCCTCTCCCTTCCTCTCTGTAAAAAAAAAAAAATCAATAAAATATATTTTTTAAAAATAAATAAAAATTGTTTCCCGAGAGGAATGGTGTGGAGTGGGGAGGAGGAATGCACATGGAGACCATTAGATATCTGCTGGACACAGACCTGTGTCATTCATCCCACAAATACCTCTGCAGACCCACAAGGTCCGAGGCCCCGGAGGAAGACCAGGACCCTGCGCTCTGTGTGGTAGACTGACTTAAACAAGCAAAGAAGGTAATGGCAGGTTGTGTAAGGCCCTGCAGGAAATGACACAGCGGTGATGAGAGAGATTGTATACCCTTTGGCACAACAGAACGGCTGGGCGAGACCACTAGAGGGAAGTGGCAGTTGAGCAGCCTCCTGAGAAAAAGAAGGAAATACACTTGAAGACACAGCTTTGCATACACAGTTGGTTCTAGAACCCCCTGGATAAAAGCCCACGGATTCTATGTTAAGAACCTGTCCCTAAAGCCGCCTAAGGGTTGCTTGTGTGCTTCTGTAATTTCAGGAGGCTTGCTCGCCCTTTAGATTTTACAGGGGGTTGGACTATTTCATTGATAGGAGTAGTTCAGGGCATGAATTAGGGACCTTTCGTCTCCAGACAGGGAGACATCAATACATGCTTCATTGCATGATAGCCTCAGCCTTGAAAGACAATTTCATTAACCTTTTTCTTTTTTTTTTCATTGATTTTTTTACTGAGAGGAAGAGAGAGGGATAAAGAGTTAGAAACATTGATGAGAGAGAAACATCGATCAGCTGCCTTTTGCATACCCCCTACTGGTGATGTGCCCGCAACCAAGGTACATGCCCTTGACCAGAATCAAACCCGGGACCTTTCAGTCTGCAGGCTGATGCTCTATCCACTGAGCCAAACCGGTTTTGGCAATTTCATTAACCTTTCACTGTTTATCTTTCCATGTCACTATTTTTCTCAGACCCATGAGCAAAATAACTAATACCTGGAATCAAGAGGAGATTAATCTTGCCAAAAGAGCATACTGTGTTATGCTCTGAATAAAGGATGAATGACATATTTTGCTAAATCAGTTAAAAGACAAAAGCTGATTTGCAAGAAGAGTACCTATTCAAATAATAATGCATTACCTGAATAATATCAGTAAACTCAATGATTTTTTTCTTTTTTAATATTTTTTGAATTTATTATTATATATTTTTATTGATTTCAGAGAGGAAGAGAGAGGGGGAAAGATAGAAACTTCAATGATGAGAGAGAAGAATCATTAAATGGCTGCTTCCTGCTCGCCCCCTACTGGGGACCAAGCCTGCAACCCGGACATGTGCCCTGACTGGAATCCAACCATGACCTCCTGGTTCATAGGATGATGCTCAATCACTGAGCCACCACGATGGGCCTCAATGATGTTTATTAAATATCAGTTTATATAACTGCACAATTAATCCAAAGATTGCTTGGATAATATTATGATGAAACTCTCTTGCCCTTTTTATTTTACTCTTTAACCACTTGTTTTGGCTCAGAGCAAACTAACAGAGAAATATTTTGTTGTGTCTTCTGGGAAATCTGGGAGGGAGCTCACACTTATTGAGTACCTGTGATCTGCACAGCATTGTGACAGCACTTAAATATATTATCCCTTTCAGTGCTGGACTCACCTTCAGATATGGGGATTCATATTCCCATTTTATTTTATTTTCTTTTAAATCCTGCCAAATAGAACCTGGGGATCAGTTTTTTTTTGTTTGCTTGTTTTTTAATATTTTATTGATTTTTACAGAGAGGAAGGGAGAGAGAGTTAACAAACACTGATGAAATGAGAGAGAAACATCAATCAGCTGCCTCCTGCACACCCCCTACTGGGGATGTGCCTGCAACCAAGGTACATGCCCTTGACTGGAATCGAACCTGGGACCCTAAATAACAAAGATATTGCGATTCAGAGAGATTGTGGCTTGCCTAAGTTAACAAAACTGGTAGATGGAAGAACTAAAATTTGAACTCAGAGCTTCTGGCCCTAATTCCCTTCACACCATGTTGCTATACTTTAGTATTTATTTAAGCAAAGTATCCAGCCAAGCAGATTTCTACATTGCTTTTAGACTGTTATGAAAATATATGAGGCAATTTTGGGACTTCTTTGTGTTTTACTTCCCCCTTTATGGGATGCTTGCTTTCTATTTGGCACCATAAAAACTATTCCACTTGTTTTAAGAGCTTATACTGTCATGTGTCTTTTGAACATTCTGAACAATGTTATAAGGTCTTCTGATGCTAAAATTTTGTCACTGCATGGGGATTCTGACTAAACGCATCACTCTGAATTATTTCACAAGCAATCTTTCCCTGCACATTTAGTGATCTTCCTGCCAAAAATATGTGTTCCATATCTTGGTGGAATATTCTGACATGTGTATGCCCCCGAGTCTATGGACTGGCTGCTTTAGGGAAAAATTAATAGGAAAAGGAAAATTCTGGAAGTGTTTATACAGTTCTGAGGAATGAGGTAGTAGGATCTGTACGTTTTTGTTCCTTTCATATCAGATCCTTCACATTTTTCTTTGATGATGTCAGGAAACAAAAAATTTTCCTTTTTAAGAGCAAACTCTCATTTTCATGGTTTTCACAAAATTAAGTTGTATTTTGCAAGCATAATACTGTGTTTCCCTCTATTTACATCTCTGAAAAACATTGTTGGTTCAAATATTAAAAATAATTATCACTTTTCAGAGCCTGATATTTTTATTTGTAAAGAGAGAGAGAGAGAGAGAGAGTGTGTGTGTGTGTGTGTGTGTGTGTGTGTGTCTGTGTGTTGAAAGCATTTTTTAAATTTTGGTTAACTCCTTACAACTGTGTATATTTGTTTTAGATGTAACAAATATTCTTTCTAAAAATTTCTTCTTATCTAGGTTTACTATTTATACTTTTACTTTTGATTTGAAAATAACCGTAGACTCACAAGAAGTTGCAAAAATAGTTGAGAGGTCCTGGGTGTCCTTTGACCAGTACCTCTAATAATAGATTACTAAAATTAGGAAATTGACTTCTGCCTATCTTCTTTAGATTTTTAGTTTGTTTTTATTTCATTATATCAAAAAATTACCAGTTCCCACAATTCATTTCTATTGTACTTGATTTGGCTCTTCTCCCTTTCCTAGATAGTAAATGACTGTCAATAAGTTTACTATGGTGCTCACCTGGAATTACAAGTTTACTAAAAAATTCTGGAGGTCTACATGCTTAAAAATTATTCATTTGTAAGATTTTTACTTTTTTTTTTCTGCCTACATTATTCCATGTCATCCAGCCCTAATAAACCTACAAATTTAGACAGCCTGTGTATGTGTGTGTTTTATACAGCCTCTGACCACTGAAGCAAGTTTGGAAACAAGGTGAGTTTGCGATACCCATTGGACATCTTAAGCAGAGATATCAAAGAGGAAATTGAATATGAAAGTCAGTAATTCAGAGAAAATATCCAATTAGAAATACTCAGAGTTTAGCCTAAAGCTTCTTACTCATGCTTTTGTTCTAGGCTGGCTTTGTTTGTAGATAGTTATCTGTTACTTTATATTGCCTTTCCGAATGTTTATATGCATTTCCGTCTGCAATTCACTTGTATTCTAAAGAATTTAGACTGTTAATGTTGGGTCTTCCCAAACAGGTTACACATTTCTTAAGAAAAGATCTTACAGCCCTAACCGGTTTGGCCTGCAGACAGAAGGGTCCCAGGTTCAATTCCGGTCAAGGGCATGTACATTGGTTGCAGGCACATCCCCAGTGAGGGGTGTGCAGGAGGCAGCTGATCGATGTTTCTAATTCTATCCCTCTGTTAAAATTTTTTTTTTTAAATCTTACAATGCCATGTCCCTAAAAGGTATTTTATAATGCTCGTATAATAAACTAGTCTAATGTAGATTTAGGGTTGTTTTTTTTTTTTGTTTTTATTTCTTTTGTGTTAAAAAGCATCAATTTTCTTACAAATTTTTAAATTAAACACTTCTAGCTGTCCTATGAAAATAAGAATAGAGTTAGAATTTTTTATCTTTTGCTACTTGTGCCCATTTCAGATCAGACAAAAAAGACTCTTATTTTTAAAAAAGGCTCAACTCTCCTCCATTTTGGCAGTAGACTCAGATTTCATGCCCAGCAAGATTTCAGTCCAGCATTAAAGAGATCCTTCCCAGTAGTTCCTGGATTCACTAATGGAAGCAACAGGATGACCCGCCCATCCATAAAGAAATTAACTGGAGCTGGAAAATTTCTGTGCTGTGATTGGCACATCATATGCTTCCCACTGGGGATGTGCCTGCAACCAAGGTACATGCCCTTGACCGGAATCAAACCTGGGACCCTTCAGTCCACAGGCCAAACCGATTAGGGCTGTAAGATCTTTTTTGGTTCACTCAAAGAAGAACATAGACTATAGGAGAGGCTTTTTGCCCAGAAAAAAAGTGGAGTACTGTCACCAAAATAAGAAAATGGGTGGTACTGAAGGTCAAAAATCATACTACGCCAAGTAATTCAAAGGCCTAAGCTTTGTTCCTCCTGTAAGCTTAAAAGAAGTTCATAATGTCATGGCACTCACTCTGACTCTCTTCCAATTTCATACACAATACTGCACTTACCCCTGAATCACCAAGTGAAAATATTAACTTGTCATTGATGAGTGAACGTCACAAAAAGTAAATGACTTGAGTACAGAACTTAACCAGCTGGAAGGGTCAGTATTTCAGCACAGGTATGGCAGGTAGTTTCTTGTCCTACAATTCTTTCCTGCTGTCAGTCACCTGAAACGTTTATTTGCACTTGATACCCTGGGGCCAGGGTGGCTGCTAGCTAAGGTGCCTGGGAAACCACTGCAGAAACCAGTGAGATCAGCTCAAGTTTATCTTCTAGAAGGACATTTACACACCGTGGAATCATAAAAGAACATATCTACAGATAATATGTTTTCTCTTAAGCTTCATTTCAGTTTCATCGTTTTCATTCCTTTCTATCGTAACAGGTTACTTTCCCTACAAGATGTCTGATCAGAATTGTATGGCATTTTAAACATTTTAGTTCAAATTTTGCTTCAGAAAATGGATAACTTTGGTGAAAAGAGAATGTTGGCTCTTTTCTGGATTACTTTGGTGAAAAGAGAATGTTGGCTCCTCTAGTTCACTGCTTCCCTGGACACCAAACATTACATTCTCTATTGTAGAACCTGCTTCAGGTTGGTGATGAGACTGGCAGACAATCAAGCCACGCTACATGGATAGTTGTTAAAGTTAATCTCACCCCGGGGAGCTGTGCATGCCCTGGAATAGCCGGCTTTTGTTAACAAACACAATTCTGATCTCAATCACTGTCCTGTGGTCCTATTTACCAATATTTGGGGTTTGGGACTTGGGTCTGGCTATCTTAAATATAATGACCCCTGGCCAGGTAGTTCAGTTGGTGAGAGTATTATCCTGATACACCAAGATCTCGTGGGTTCAAGTCTCAATTAGGGCACATACAAGAATCAACCAATGAATGCATAAATAAGTTGAACAAATCAATATTTCTCTCTACCTCTTTCTGCTTTCCTCTCTAAAAACCAATCAATGAATTTTAATATACAAAAATAAGTAAATATAATGGCATATAACCATTAAAATTTCTATTGCAGGAGAAGGTAGCATAAGATAGTGTCAACTATGCATTTAAAAGTAAAAAGTATATTACTAAACAGTATGTTCTAGATGATGCCAATATTGTTTAAAATTATACAGAAATAGGCAAATAATGGAGAAAAAAAACAAATGTTAACCCTAAGAAATGGAATGATCAGTGATTTGATTTGATTGTTTACTTTTCAAAATATTCCTAGATGAAATGTATTACATCTGCACTCAGATAAATTAATTTTTAAAGAAAAGTAGTTTATAATACCAATTCCCCACTCAAAATATACAAAAAATATAATTACAAAGTAGATCTATTATGATTCTCACTGCTCAAAGTCATTGTAGACTTTTTCTTCCCTTGCATACATCATTTGTTCTTTCATTTAAAGAAAAACAACCGAACTATGTCCTGGATGCTGAGTAAATGAACAATACAGGTGTGGCTCCTGCCCTCCTAAAACTGTCTAGTGGACTTGTAAGAACAATCCAGCATGTCACAGCTGATAGCAGAGTTTTATGCATTCTGCATCAAAACACCTAACCCTCCTTTTACACATCAGATCTGGCTTTGGTTTATCACCTGACAAGAACATTGAGCTTTCACACAGTGGTGCTCACTTTTAACGCTTCAGTTTGAGCCACATCCCATCCTTGTTCACATAATAGTGTTCAATTACTAGTTTTTAGTCATTTGAGTATTTATTTGCTCTTACTTTATAAAAACAAAAGTGTAAATGCTAGTCATGGGAAACGTAGGTCTTATCAATGTAATTGGAATGATATAAAGATGGAAACCATTAGGCGTGCCAGAAGCAGTAAATCTTTAGCCTCAATCAGATAACCAGACATTCATGAAACGAGGCCAGTGAATTATGTAAAGGAGAAGAAGAAATCAGAGAACGAAAGCATAATCCTGAAAAAATTTACTGTTAAAGGATGAACCTAAAATTTTAGGTGTGTTTAGAGATTTTGATCATTTCAGTTCTTAAGGAAAAATATTCCTCCTAAAACATGTAAGTTTATTGTTTGATTTTTAGATATATTTAAGGTATACTATGTTTGAATATTGGAAACTGCCTGTGGTGACTCAACATTACCTACAAAATATGTTATCACAGCAATGATGTTAAAATTGACAAGTTTATAGTGATACTGAAAAAATTTACAGGTTACCTATAAAAGTTGCTATGGTTAAGTTGCTACATTATATGGTAACTAGAGACCCGGTGCACAAAATTTGTGTACTAGGAGATATGGTCCCTCAGCCTGGCCTACGCCCTCTCACAGTCGAGGAGCCCTCAGGGGATGTCCGACTGACAGCTTAGGCCTCTTCATGAGGAATGGGCCTAAGCTGGCAATTGAATATTCTTAGAGCTGCCACAGAAGTGGCCACTGCCACTGTGCTCGCCAGCCAAGAGCCCAGCTTCTAGCTGAGCAGCACTCCCCTTGTGTTGAGCATCTGCCCCCTGGTGGTCAGTACACATTATAGCAACTGGTCGTTCCAGTGTTTGGTCAATTTGCACATTAGCCTTTTATTATATGGTAATTGGTAAACGACGAGGAAGAATAAGATATTTAACCTGCCCTTTTTGTACATATTGTATTTTAGAGTAGTCAAAGAGCTAATAAGGAAAATCCTTTTGTATCATGCATTTTCAACTAACAAATGTAAACGGAATGATAAAATTTTAAAATCGCAATTTTGGAAACATCTAATAAAATAATAGATTTTTAAATAACAATCATTAATGGCTAGGTGAAAGATTGATGGATAGAATTTATAATGGATGGGTGGGGTTGGCAATACCTGGACCCACCGATCAATTTTATTTTTTTTAAAATATATTTTATTGCCGAGACCGGTTTGGCTCAATGGATAGAGCATTGGCTTGGGGACTGAAGGGTCCCGGGTTCGATTCCGGTCAAGGGCGTGTACCTTGGTTGCGGGCATATCCCCGGTAGGGGGTGTGCAAGAGGCAGCTGGTCGATGACTCTCTTTCATCGATGTTTCTAACTCTCTATCTCTCTCCCTTCCTCTCTATACAAAATCAATAAAATATATTTAAAAAAATAAATAAATAAAATATATTTTATTGATTTTTTTACAGAGAGGAAGAGAGAGAGATAGAGAGCTAGAAACGTCGATGAGAGAGAAACATCGATCAGCTGCCTCTTATACACCCCCTACCGGGAATGTGCCCGCAACCAAGGTACATGCCCTTGACCGGAATCGAACCCAGGACCTTTCAGTCCGCAGACCAACGCTCTACCACTGAGCCAAACTGGTTTTGGCCCACCGGTCAATTTTAACATCACTAAAAGTCGAACAGCTGAACATCACATGCATCATATGTAGTACAATCAAAAATATATCAAATCACCTATGAAGTATTTTTGCCCACCCCAAAATACTTTGAGATTGAATCCAATCAAGCCTGTAAATGTAAATACCCATTTTTGAGAAGAAAGGAGAATGAACAATAGAGGAAAATGTCAACACCAAGAAGATGTAATTAATTAACTAAACCCATAGTATGAAAAGTTCTGCAAGACAAATGACAAAAAGGATTTCTTTAACATATAATTACCTTAATAAATTTTAAATATACATAAGAGAGCTAACAACCAAATATAGCACATGGATCCTGATTTGACTAACCAGTTTTAAGCAGCCATTTTTGAGACAATGGGGAAATTTGACCATAGACTGGATATTAAATGATAGAAAGGAATTATTATTAAATAAGGGTTAATCATTTTGTGTCATACTGTAGCTTTTTTTTAAATTTAAAAAATATATTTTATTGGTTTTTTACAGAGAAGAAGAGAGAGGGACAGAGAGAAACATCGATGAGAGAGAGACAGCGATCAGCTACCTCTTGCACACCCCCCACTGGGGATGTGCCCACAACCAAGGTACATGCCCTTGACCGGAATTGAACCTGAGACTCTTCAGTCCGAAGGCTGATGCTCTATCCACTGAGCCAAACCGGTTTCGGCTGTAGCTGTGTTTTTTAAAAGTCTTTGGTCTATTAGACATATACACTATCAAATTCTGTGACCTCCAGAATTTCCTGCAAAATGCTTCATTGGGCATGGAGGAAGTGTTAGGACAGATGAAACAAGATTAGGTGAAATGGGCTGATAAGTTTTAAAGCTGAGTGATAGGCACATGATAGGATAGGCATAATCGATTTTATTTTATTGGTTTTAGTCAGGAAGGTAGAGGGAGAGATATAGAAACATCAATGCCGAGAGAGAATCATTGATCGATTGCCTCCTATACGCCCCCTACCAGGAATTGAGCCAGCAACCCAGGCATATGCCTTGGCCAGAATCGAACCTGGGACCCTTCAGTCCGAAAGGCTGCCACTCTATCCATTGAGCCAAACCAGCTCGGGCCATAATCTATCTTTCTGTGTGTGTTTTTAATATTCCAGTATGGGAAGTTAAAAATTTGAATCAATGAATAAATCTAGACATAGATACATAAAGGCTTTAGGGCAGCTTATATCTATACCTGTCTTGTGCCCTGGGGCAGAAACTGAGTGAATGAAAATGAACTAACATTGGGACCCCTGAACCAGTAGGTCTAACTGTGTAAACCTCTTCTGTTTTGTGGAACCACTGAGGGAAGTGCACTAGTTAACAGGTGGTCAAAGAAAAGGTGGTTAGAGCTCTCCCAGACACGTCAGCTGGAGGCTGGGTCTGATAATTATCTCAGCTGAGGCTTCAGTGGATATAAGGACACTCCCATGGGCAGTGGAAGTTGACAAGGGCCTTGCTTTCCAAGGGCATAGCTTTTGGGATGTTTCAGAGTCAGCAATGACACCTAGCTCCCAGATCCCACAGCAGGTAGGGTAACACCTTCCAGAGCATTCAGCCTTGACTGTGATCACAGGCTCCTCACGTGGGGGAAGGAGGTAGAGCAGAGAGAGAAGAGGTCTAGATTTCCCACTGATCTAGACCTGTGGGCTTGTGCTGACAAACCAGAGACATCCCTATGGTGAGAGGTTGTGCGTTCTTCGGTCGGTCGGTAAAGCAGGATTCACTTATTACCCAGTCCTTGAATTACACAATTGTATCATTACAGTTTATGGGAACTACTGACTCGGATTATGACTCAGAGGTGTGCCCCAGAGTATTCTTCCTACTCCCTTGTCCCTTGTGTAATCTTGGGCAGGTTGGTCTTCTCTGAATTAGGTTAATAAATACCTTGCCTTTCTGCCTCCAGGGTTGTTGTGAGGATCTTAAGAGAGAAAATATGGAACTATAATTTTTGTGACTTATCACACACTATACAAATGTTAGGCATCCTTATTATTCTAAGGGACTAGGTGATTTATATCTAAAATCCCCTTATTTCCTGTTATTCTATGTTAACAATGAATGTGTAATTAGTACATTATAAAATTAGATAGTAAGAAGCAAATACAGAGAAGTTTAGCATATAGTGTGATCTTCCTGAATTCTATGTTACATAGGAATTCCTGCAAATAAAAAAAAAAAATCTTACCCAGTTAATATTTAACAGTTATATCCTTGAATACATTCTCATCAATTGAGGAGACAAATAAGTTACTATATATTCCATAAATAATGCCTATTACTATCTTATAATCTCGATTTCATAAGTCAATATTTCCTCTATTTCAATTGGGAACTTCTAGAGCACAAGTTGCCAAACTGTTCTATTGTCCATGGAACAAATCTGGCCACCACCTACTTTGGTATGGCCTGCAAACTAAGAATTATTTTTGACATTTTGAACTAGTTTTGTTTTAAATCAAAAGAACAGTATTCCAGGACACAAGAAATTATATGAAATTTAAACTTCAGTGTCTATTTATCGCAACTCAGCCACACCCGTTTTGTTTATACCGACTACCGCTGCTACGGCCATTGAGGAGTTGTGAGAGGAACCATATGGTCCACAAAGCCTGAAATATTTACTTTCTGGTCCTTCTCAGAAGAGCTTGCCTATCCCTAGAATAGAGGTTTCAAAGGGACAGGAATTTTTTTTAAAAGTAGGTTGCTAGCTATCTCTTAGGATAAATAAGCCTGGATTATTTGGACTGAACTTATGCATATGCAATAACAGAAAATAACAGTTATGGTTTAATATGCAATTAATGACTAGATCTGAGTCAGGTGAGGACATTAAAAATTGACTCAACCATTCCGGGAAGCTCTTTGGTAATGTCTACTAAAGCTGAATACACTCATACTCTACAATCTATAGATTCCACTTCCAGGTCTTACCTAGGCACCTAACTTTTCTTCAACGGGTGTACACCTGGAGTCACAAGTTCAAATACACAAAGAGAGAGGGACCAGGCAAGTAGTAGTAATTGTTGGCCAGAAGGGCGTTTTCAGTGGCAGTGGTCTAAGTGTATACACTGGACACTCTTTGGCACAGCCTCCCTTCACTCTTGTTCTACCACCATCTCTAGACTTCAGGCTTCTGCCTCTCCCCCTCAGTGGCTGAATGCTCTTGGATAGACACCTTACCCATGTCAAGTGCCAATGATACAGTTGGTACTCTGTCCAGTGTACCTTGAAGGGGAGTGCACCATCTCCCAGCTGCTGATGGCTCACAGCTGCTCCCTTCTTTTTAATCGCCATGCCCCAATATGTTTGAGAGACTAAGCCCTCCACCAATAACTGATGGCCACGGGGGTACAAAGGACAGGCTCGTTGCTTCAAGATGCGACGACTGCAATGTCCTTCACTCTCCAGAGCTCACCGTGGAATCAGGCTGAGGCTAGACTCGCTTAGCTTATTTCTGCGTCCTGTTTCCGTCACTGAGAGCACTCCCCCTTTAATCACGTGTGCCAGACTCGATCTGCTTCTATGGAACCTATGCAAAGTCAAAGGGACCATAGGATCCTTACCCCCCACCTCCCCCCCAAAAAAAAGCCAGAGAGCCTAGACATGCTGAAAGCATCATGTCCATGGCAACAGAACCATGGATTCCCGGAGCTCTGTCTCCTCCCTTGCCAGCTTTTCTTTGATTTCATAAAAGCCCCCAGGAGCTTTCCAATAATCCTCTTGTTTTGGTTTAGGTCAGCCCAAGTCCCTTTTCTTCCCTGCAATCAATATAACCGTCGCTAACGTGATGGGTGATCCAGGCCTGACCTACCATAGCTTTGGAGATATGACCCAATGCTCGGTGGGATAACGTCAGTTAGAATCCTCAGGGAATAGTTAATTGATTACTCTCCTGTTTCCTTGGCATAAGTCTCTCGAAGTGTTGCTGGAAATGCTTCCCATCCTTTAATCCTTCAGGAATTCGCCTTGCTGAGGAGCTCATTTGTTACCCAGGGTTGTGTTTCCCCGAGACCTTTCTGGCTCCCTGGAGGCGAGGAGAGCTGAATTCCTTCCACTGGTCATCATCCTCGGGTGTCTCTCTCTGTTTCCAGTCCCGTTCAGGGAAGGCTCCAGAATCTCCCTGGGGCTTCTTATCACTAAAATCTGCTTTTTCTACACCTTGTTCTCTCTGTGAGCATGTGTGTGCACACATATGCAGGGAGTTTGTGTACATGGCCCAGAAGCAGAAGGAGGAGGAGGAGGTGGTGGGGAAGCCACAGGAGGGTGGTCGGGTTTCACATCACTGACGTGTGGGCTGTAAAGAAAGGGCGACGCCACACAAGCCTGATGAGTTCCGCTCAGAATTATTCACTGATTCATCAGAAAATAAATCCTTCTGACCCAGACTCTGCCCTCTCCATAGTCAAAGGCAGCTTTTGTCAGAGCCAGGAATTGTGCCTCGACGCCAGTTTCGTGTCGTGTAGCCCAAGACAAGTTTTAACCGGAGCCAAAGGTAGCTACAGCCCGATAACATTTTAAGATAGGAGCCTACATTCTGATTTCCAGTGCGCATGTCCTCCTCTCCCCTCCGTCCACTCAAGTAGCCAGTCTCAGGGCAGACATGCTACCGAGTGAAGAGTAAAAAGTTGACAAGTCTTTCTGACTTGTTCCTAATAGCGGGTAGTCGCCAAAGGAACCGGTAAGTTCCTAATAATTGATGGTCCAATGTAGAACACCCACCAATGAGGTTCAATTAGCCCACACACTACTTTTTTTTTTTTAATATATTTTATTGATTTTTTACAGAGAGGAAGGGAGAGAGATAGAGAGTTAGAAACATCGATGAGAGAGAAACATCAATCAGCTGCCCCTGCACACCCCCCACTGGGGATGTGCCTGCAACCAAGGTACATGCCCCCGACTGGAATCAAACCTGGGTGCCCCCCCCACTCCCCCCCAGTCCACAGGCCGACGCTCTATCCACTGAGCCAAACCAGTTAGGGCACACACTACATTTTAAAAGTATAATTTTGGCCACATAAGGGCTCAGCTTACCAGTTTCCCACAGTCCCCAGCACTCCTTATTGTCTATCACAACTGACAGTACCTGCCTGGCTTCTTTCTGGAAGCTCCTGTGTGCACCAGGCCTAAGCCCATCACGGAAGGTTGTGTTCGTCTCCTCTCTGAGAAAGAAACAGGAAGACAAGAGGGGAAGGAAGGTTCCCTCCAGGGGAGGGAGAGGCCAGTTAGAGTCAATAATAAGCCAGGGCTATTCTTAGCATCATGGAGAGCAGGAAGAAGCAGATCCTCATATCTGTTCTGGACTTTCAGACCTGGACCCTCCTTGGATCCAAATGCCTGAGAAAGTAGGGGACTTACAGAAGGGGCTATGTTGAAGGAGCAGTCCCAAGCTAGGAGAGAGAAAGAGGTGTAGGTGAGGGCCTAAAGCCAGTGAGGAAATTCTCACTCCTAATCACTCTCTAACTCTCCTTCCCCTTTCCCTGTGATTCATCCTCCCAGGTATTGGGTGTTCTCATCATGTGTCAGGCAGTGCTGCTTTCCCTCTTAAGGTACATTGATACCCCTTTGCCTTGAACAAGATATAGACAATTTTTCCTCCCTTATTGTTTCTTCGTATATTCTTCTAGAATGTTAGCTCTGAAAAAGCCACGAGAGCTGTTGAAGGCCCCTCACCTTCAAGAAAGAGGCTGGAAATGGCCGAGTAAGCCAATCCAAGCCCTTCACGTTCTTTCTTCTAGAAATCTGAATCTTGAGCACAGGTACATAAAGGTAGGAAATCTATCCCTATGTAGGCCCCTTGAAGGGACTGCCTACTCACCCCTGCTACCTAGACTACCCTTATTTCTCTTCTCGGAGGGGCCAGACAGGTCACATTCTCTAAATTCTGTGAGCTTTCCCGCATCATTCCAATGAGGTCTGTTAAAGGTCAGCTTCTGTTACTGGCAACCTGAGATTCCTGCCTTTGCAAAAAGTCCCTGGAATATGTGAGATGTGAGTGAGCCTTGCACGAATAGCTGGGAAGGATGAGTAGCTTGTTCCAGGTGAGAAGGACATTATTATTTTAAACATTTTTTTTTTTTATTGATTTCAGAGAGGAAGGGATAAGGGAAAGAGAGATAGAAACATCAATGATGAGAGGGAATCATCCATCGGCTGCCTCCTGCACACCCCCCACTAGGGATCAAGCCCACAACCCAGGCACGTGCCCCCGACTGAAATCAAACCCGGGACCCTTCAGTCCGAGGGCCGATGCTCTATCCACTGAGTCAACCCAGCTACAGCAGAGAAGAACATTATTGGCACATCCTCTCAAGAACTCTGCTTGGCCTGATCAAGAGGAGAATTCAAAGAAGTGTGAGAAGTCAGGTAGATTTTACAGTGTTGCCCAAAGTGTAGTATGCATACCCCCAGGGGTACTGGAAGAGTTTGGTGGGGATATGCACTGCACCGTGCTTAGCTGAGCCTAATTATACGTTCTCATGAGTACGAGGGGTACTCAGCATTACAAAAATTATAGAAGGGGTGCACATATGTCAAAAGTTTGGGAAACACTGATAGAAGATAGGAAAGCCCCTTTTTACTTGTCTGGAGGTGTACAGCCTTTCTCTGAGAGTGATGTTGTTGGACACACTTCTGGGCCATAACCAGAGCTGCAGATGGGCGTGGAGCCAGCCACCAGAGAAGTGTGCAGCACTTGAGAAACTGGAGCTGGGCTTGGAAGTAGCATCCCGCTGGTGAGTGGAAGCAGCGAAGAATTGGGAACCATTACTGAAGAGAAGCAAGAGCTATGGAAGGGGGAGAATATGAGGATGCAAGATTGTTTGTAAAGAATAGTCTGCCCGTGTTTGAATCCTGCCTCCATCACTAACTTTGTGTGATTGGTTTCCTTACCCTTGCATGCTCCTTACCTCAATTTAATTTTGTGGCTTGCAAAAGACAAGCACTCAATAATGATACCTCAGTGTTATTATTTTTATCAATAAAATGTGATGGTATTAATCCAAATTGTTTATTAACAATTATTTTTTTATTATTACCAGTTAAATTTCAGATTCAAAGCCACAGACCATCTCTGCATGCACACCTACCCACCCACAAACCACTTCAGAAATACCCTTAGGGCCAAGCCTGAAATTACAGAATTGTTATATACCTGAGACAAAGCCAATGAGATGTCATAAAAGGAAAGATCCAACTGGCATAAACTTCTCCCTTTATGTTGAAAGGGAAGTGGTGGTCTGCAACACCAAGCTGTAGAATGGACAGGGACCCAGGTGACTGGTAGAGTTGGGACAATAACATGGGCTGCTTTCTGTTTGGGTAGGATTCTTGGAAACTAGACACAGATACAGCCCATGCTGCTTAAACAGGAGTGTGATGGTCCATGAAGTATTTGGTGCCTTCAAAGAACCAGATCTGAAAATGGGTCACTCCGTCAAGCATGTGGAGTGATGGAGAAAGAGCTAATCTGGGAGTTAGAAGAACTGGAGTCCACAGAGGGTCTTATTGGGACATATGAAAAGTGAATACAGACCACTCTGTCGGAATCACCCTAATCTCACTCCTTCCCATCTCATCCAGATGTTCCCAGGACTTCTCAGTTACTTTTTAAATATATTTTTATTGATTTCAAAGAGGAAGGTCAAGGGAGAGAGAGATAGAAACATCCATGATGGGAGAGAATCATGAATTGGCTGCCTCCTGCATGCCCCCTACTGGGGATAAAGCGGGCAATGTGGACATATGCCCTGAATGAAAATTGAACCTTGACATCTGGTTCATGGGTTGAAGCTCAACCATTGAGCCACACCAGCTGGGCAAGAGTTGCAATTTTAAATGGAGATGTGTCAGGGAAGTCTTACTAAGACAGTGACATGTGGGCAAAGACTCAAAGATCAGCAACTGACACATGGGTTATGTGGGCAAAGAGGATTCTTGGCAGACAGAGGAGCCAGAGCAAAGGCCCTGAGGCAGAAGTATTCCTAATGTGTGCAAGGAAAGGGAAGGAGGACAGTGGCAGAAGCATCTGGTTGAACAGCTATGTGCTAATAAAAGGCTGTGGTCTTCTGCAGCATTTAGCTGACCTTTGACAGAGCCCTGATGGGTAGCATTTATTGAATGCCACGGTGTAAATAGTCCTACCACCCTGGCTGATTTCAGCCTACCAACATGACATTGCTAAATATGGAGTTGAGACGAGATGTGGTACAGTTGGCTCTTGAGAGTCGGTATGAATGGCTCCGGCGCACCTCTGCCAGCAGGCCGCTGGGTGGGAGGGTATTAAGCTCACGGTGGGATGTGGGCTGGAGAAATGGATTTGATGGTCCTCTTCAGAGTGCTGGTCATTGGTGCCAGGGAGCGGCAAGATGACTCACAGAGTTGGTTCAGGGTCAAAGGAAGAGCACAAGGGATAGACTCTAAGGCAACACCAGCATTTATTGGTGCATGTCACATGAGAAAGAAGCCTCTTTGAAGGGGACAGAAGACTCCAAAGAGAAAACCAGTAGCACCAAGTCCTACGCTATGGTGTCCTGGAAACCAGGGAGTAGGAAATCTCGGGAAGATCCTCCTTGCCAAAATAAAGCAGAGTTTCAGTGACGCAAGCTTGGGAAAGTGTCTGCTGCATTTCCAAGGTAGCAGGTTATTGTTACTTAGCCTGAGGGGGGAGGACAGCAGCCAGAGTATAAAGAGGAAGCTGGCATTTGGGGAGTGCTATTCGTTATCTACATAACTAATTACTGCAAAACTAGTAGCTTAAAACAACAGTAAACAGTCATTAAAACAACAACAACAACATTATTATCTCCGAGCTTCTGCGGGCCAAGAATTCAGGAGCAGCCCAGCTGGGTTGTTCAGATCCAGATTGGGAGTCTCTTACGAGGTGTGCAGTGAAGATGTTGGCCGGGCTCTGGGCATCTGTGGCATCAACTAAGGCTATACAACCTATCGAGCAAGGTAGCTCGCTCATGTCATTGCTGGCTGTTGGCAGGAGGCCAAAGCCCGCTCCATGAGGAGCTCACCACAAATATTCTAGAAGACTCTAACAATAGGCCAGCTGGTTTCCTCCAATGATCCAGTAAGAGTACAACAGGAGATGCAATGTCTTTTATGACCTGGTCTCAGAAGACATACACCATCACTTCCACAGCGTCCTGTTACTCACACAGACCAGCTATGATTCAGTGTGGATGGCAGCGCATAGAAGCCAGGAGAAAAGGATCACTCGAGGGAAGGTGGGTGCATTCTGGAGGCTGGCAACCACAATTGGGACCAGAGATGGCAGAGTTGTAGGCTTGGTGGGGTTAATTGGCCTCAGGATTGCAAAACAGGACTCTGATATGCTTCATGAAATTCCAGGTATATTTGGGCTCCCCACAGAGTTGTTAGCCAGCCCTCTGTGCCAGTACGCCCTCCTGTAGACATTGAGTCACACAGAGATGTTTTTCTGAGGCACATAGACCAGCACAGGTTGAGGTCTAACATGGAGCCCGATTGTGGAGCATATTTCAAAAGACTCCTTGGTGCCGAAACCGGTTTGGCTCAGTGGATAGAGCGTCAGCCTGCGGATTCAATTCCGGTAAAGGGGATGTATCTTGGTTGCGGGCACATCCCCAGTATGGGGTGTGCAAGAGGCAGCTAATTGATGATTGCTCTCATCAATGTTTCTAAGTCTCTATTCCTCTCTCTTCCTCTCTGTAAAAAAATCAATAAAATATGTCAAAAATATATATATTTAATATATAATATTTATATATATTTATATATAATAGATAATTTATTATTTAATAAATTATATATATATATATATATATATATATATATATATATATATATATATATATATATATATATAAGACGCCTTGGAAAGTACATAATGGCTGGACCTAGAAACCTGTGTAACAAGACAGAAGTAGCATCATTATTAGAATAAAAGAAGTGTATTTACCCTGATTCAGGGTAGCCTTGAATGATCAGGGTTTGCCTCTTTCTGCCTTTACGATTCCATTTTTTCCAATAAGTAAAATAGAAGATTTGGGGGGAAAGTTATTACTTTGCAGGTTTGTGTGTCATAAATGTGATAGTATACACGACACCGCCTATAACATCTGAAGAAGATGTGAGTCAAATCTGTGCAACTGGTTTTCTATGTAATCACCCCTCGGCGAGTTCTGTTGCTGCCATCTCGTGGTCACTTAGAGTAATGACAACTAGAGTGATGCCTTCTGTCCAAAGAAATCCTCCACTAGGCAATCCCACAGTTCCTCCTCCTGCACCATCCTGAAAGGTTAACGTGGTGGTGCGCACATAGGCTAAATAGCCATCACAGATGGTGGAGAATGAAAAATTGAATTTATTTAAGGAAAGGGGATGGCTGATGGAATATCCAAAGGAAAGGCCTGCAGAGCACCCAGGAGCTGAAGTTTCATCCTTATACGCAGTCACTGGCGGGAAACGCTTATCTTCACTGGGACTGGGGCTTGGAATGCGGATGGAATGCGGTGTGCGATCAGGTGTCTGCAGGACAGTTTCAGTTCCTTATAAGGTCTGATTCCTGGTGTCCAGCACTTTTTTCCTGGTCTTTGTCCTCCTGTGACAGAAAGCTTACAAATGGCCATTAAGGATCATACTGCCCTATAGTCCTGTAACTAACCATTGGTCGTCTGGATTCTGGGTGACTACTTCCCATGCAAGTTGCCAGTCTGTAAGGCAGTCTATACCTATGTTGTAAAGCTTTGATTCTTAGGGAGTTCTTTCTGATACTGAGCCAAATTCTGCCTTGGTCTAATTTCTATCCAACCTGTCCTTTTTCTATTGTCTGATTTTTATTTTTTAAATATATTTTTATTGATTTCAGAGAGGAAGGAAGAGGGAGAGAGAGAGATAGAAACATCAATGATGAGAGAGAATCATTGATTGGCTGCCTCCTGTATGCCTCCTACTGGGAATCGAACCCACAACCCAGGCATGTGTCCTTGGCTGGATTTGAACCTGGGAGCCTTTAGTCTGAAGGTTGATATACACATATGTATATATACATATGTACATATACAGCCCTAGCCAAACAAGCTAGGGCTGTATATATACATATATACACATACATACATATACATACTGTATATGTATGGCAGCTGTTTACTAGTATCATATTTCCACATTTTTTTCCTTGACTAAATATTTCCCTCTCTTTACATGAGATGATTTTCAGAGCCCTCATTCTGTGCTTCTCTCTCAGGTCAGAGTCCCTAGAAGCAGAGTCTGAGATCAGGATTCTAGTGCAAGTGATTTCCAGAAGTGTGTGTGTGTGTGTGTGTGTGTGTATGCCCTCAGCGGACACCTGTAGGGGCATAAGGGGTGCAGGATGGGGCAGGGAACAGAGCAGAGCAAAGATGTGATTTCAGCTGTTGATGAGCCTCACGTTGATCCCTGGGTCAGCTCTGAAGCCTGCAGGGTACCCAGAGCTAATCCCACCTTGAGACGAGTGGCTCAGCCTTTCGTAGTGTGTGTCACTCAGCCATTGGCTCTGAGAGTTCGGGGGTCGGGGTAACTTCCCTGAGCAAAGTACTTCCCATTTGGGCAAGAGGCTTCTAATATATATATATATATATATATATATATATATATATATATATATATATATATATATATATAAATTGATTTCAGAGAGGAAGGGAGAAAGGGAGAGGGAGAGAGATAGGAAAATAAATGATGAGAGAGAATCATTGATTGGCTGCCTCCTGCATGCCCCATACTGGGGATCAATAGAGCCTGAAATTTTGGTATGTGCCCTCCTCATTCATAGGTTGACCACTGAGCCCCACTGGCTGGGCTGGGCAAGGGACTTCTAGGAGCAGGGTACAGCTGCGAGTTTTCAGCAGCCAACAGTCAGTGTGTGCAGAATGGCTGCTCAGGAAAGGGGATCTGTGTGCCTTCCGGTAAGATCTCAGCTAGGTCGTTACACCCAGCCCGGGACCCACATATCTCAGATGTGCTCTGATGTGCAGAATTCAAGGGGACCATTACATCTCAGACTCCTTAGCTCAAACTGGTTTCGGCAGAGCAGGCTTTCTTGACCCTTGCGATGGGTTATGGTTAACTGGAGACTGAGCATTGTATTGGACTCCAGTTAGAGCAAGCATGTCAAACTCATGGCCCACACCGAATATTTTTGTGGCCCAGCCAAATATAATAGTATGTAAGAAACGTTTTAATAAAAATTTTGTAACTTAATTTTTACAATATCCTGTCATACATAATTATTAATAATGAGCTGCAACATTTGCTAATGCAGCTATGACCGTGTTGCATTCATTTCCTTACATGCCTTATGCACAGGCGCACCATTTCTCTCCACTTATACTAGCAGCGAATATTTTAGCAGCCGAATGCCGTGTCATTAGTCTTGGACTGACTTGTTTGGTGTGCACAACAAGAAATATTTCACTTTCAGAGAACAAGAAAAATAGGTTTATTTGTGTTACGCTTATTAATGTGTGTCTGGTAAGTCAATGTTCAAGGAAAAATATTAATTTTTATTAAAATGTTCTATTATTGCCCTAACTGGTTTGGCTCAGTGAATAGAGTGTCAGCCTGCAGACTGAAGGGTCCCAGGTTCAATTCCAGTCAAGGGCATGTACCTTGGTTGCGGGCACATACCCAGCTGCATGAGGCAGCTGATTGATGTTTCTAGCTCTCTATCCCTCTCCCTTCCTCTCTGTAAAAAATCAATAAAATATATTTTAAAAATAAATTTAAAAAATGTTCTATTATTTTATGTTAACGATTAGTCATTTATTTTAGCCCTTTGCATTCAGCATGTCTCTATAGAAATAAACCTATGTTCCTATGAAAATTGAAGCTTTTGTGTGTTTTTTGTGGCCCACATAAACGTAAACCTTGTTTATTTGGCCCTGGTTAGTCTTTGAGTTTGACGTGCTTGATTTAGAATCATCCAGGAGATAAATAATTTATTAGTGGGGCAGCTGCTTTCCAGGTACCAAAATCACCCATGAGCTCTTTTTAAAAAAAAACAAAAAAACTTATCTTTGTATTGATTTCAGAGAGAGAAACCTCAATGATGAGCATCATTGATGGGCTGCCTCCTGCACGCCCCACACTGGGGATTGAGCCCCCAACCCAGGCAAGTGGAAGCCGTTATCACACTCATTTATGTTTCATGAAGTGTAACAGGAATCGTGGATTCAGCGAGCGAAGCTGAAAGCCGTATTAATAATGCATGTTCAGTACAACTGATAGGCACTCTTGTCATCGCAACATCACTGAACGTGTTAGAGCAAAGAGGCACCAGGTGGCAACATGGTTCGCAATCTGCCTCCCTTCTGCCGGGAGATCGGTAGTGAAGAAGGGACCAGAGGTGAAGCTTTCGTTTTCAGTTTAGGGTAGTGTGTCTCCAGGGTTAGTGGGCAGAAAAGCCACCTAAGGGCCGGGACCGGTTTGGCTCAGTGGATAGAGCGTCGGCCTGCGGACTGAAGGGTCCCGGGTTCGATTCCGGGCAAGGGCATGTACCTTGGTTGCGGGCACATCCCCAGTGGGGGGTGTGCAGGAGGCAGCTGATCGATGATTCTCTCTCATCGATGTTTCTAGCTCTCTATCCCTCTCTCTTCCTCTCTGTGAAAAATCAATAAAATATATTTTTTAAAAAAAAGAAAAGAAAAGCCACCTGAGGATGATTCTTTCGCAATCGGCCTCTCTCTCTTCCTCTCTCCCTCTCCCCTCTCTCCTTCCCTCCCTTCCTTCCAACAAATGTTTCTTAAGCGCCTGCCTTGTATCAGACAGTGCTTTGGGCCCAGTAATCTGCATATTAACAAGCCCTCTAAGTGCTTTTCATGTAGTTGGTTCACAGAACACTTTGTAGGAGGAGCTGGCTTCAGGAAACTGGTAATGAAGACAGTGGTCCTGTAACATCCATTTTGTCCAGCTCCTAACCCATACACGCAGATGCTGTGTTGTATTTAGGTGTTCACCCTTCTGAGCCCTTGAACTTTCAGGTGTGGGATAATCCATTTCCTTGTTGTTTAACCCAATAAACGAGATTGTTTTATACTTTCTGCTAAAATATTCTGACTGGTACTGAATTTGTATGTGCACTTAAAAATATGTATATTTAAATCCTCACCCAATGTGGAGAGAGAGAGAGAGAGAGAGAGAGAGAGAGAGAGAGAGAGAGAGAGAGAGAGAAACATTGATAATGGAGAGAAACATCATCAGTTGCCTCTCGTATGCAGCCCAACTGGGGACCAAACCTGCAACCAAGGTGTGTGCACTGATCGGGTATCAAACCTTACGGGACGATGCTCCAACCAACTGAGCCACACCAGCCAGAGCCATGTGTGCACATTAGATTCAGGGTTTTAGCTTTCTGTGATTTGCTATTAAAAAATGTAACATAACATCTCAGGTGGATTCCCTAGAAGGAGATACTGAAATAGGGATTTAAGTGCACATGATTGGTTGAGGATGTGTTCTCATGAGAAGCCAGTAAAGGCGGTGAAATAGGATAGGAAAAGGTGAAGAGATGAATAAGGAAGTGATCTCAGGCAAAATCTGTCCTTAGCCTGACACATGGGAAGTTCCCGATCTGCATTGTCTAATATGGTAGCCACGAACCACATGTAGCTATTTAAATGAAAATTAAGATGAATAGCCCTAACCGGTTTGGCTCAGTGGATAGAGCATTGGTTTGCAGACTGAAGGGTCCCAGGTTCAATTCCGGTCAAGAGCATGTACCTTGGTTGCAGGTACATCTCCAGAAGGGGGTGTGCAAGAGGCAGCTGATCGATGTTTCTCTCTTATCAATGTTTCTAACTCTCTACTCCTCTCCCTTCCTCTCTGTAAAAAAAACAATAAAATATATTTGAAAAAAAATAAAATTAAGATGAATAAAAATTTAGATTTCATTTTTTTAGTATCATGTCAAGTACTTGATAGCCACATAGAGCCAGTGGCTACCATATTGAACATGCAGACATAAGCGTTTCCATCAGCACAGAAAAGTATATTGGACAGCATTGTAAAGTGTAAATCATAACACAGAGATGCCCTGCCCTGATGCGTTTGCATTCCAGTGATGGTCAATCACTGGCTGCCCTATAGGGAGTGAGAATAACCGGTCCTATCAGTCAAGGGCCATTCCCCAGGGCAGAGCACAGGAGGTCACAGTACTACTCTTACTAGTCGCTATGATGGACACTGACCATCAGGGGGCAGACGCTCAACACAGGAGCTATTGAGCCGCGGTGACTTGGCAGCTGTGGTTGTCAGGTGATGTACCTGGAACCAGAGAGGAGGGAGCCTGATTCTGGGGTGCGTTATTCAAGAACTGCCTTCTTGCAATCCGGGACTCCTTGGAGGATATTGGAGAGCTGGTTTCAGCTTGATCCCCGAAGGTCAGGCTGAAGGATCCCACTGTCGCACAAATCCATGCACCAGGCCTCTAGTCTTCTATAAAGAGAATAGAAGTAATTCAGTCTTTCCTCTTGCATGGTTGATCAAAATCAGTGTGTGTGTGTGTGTGTGTGTGTGTGTGTGTGTGTGTGTTTTAATTATTGCTACTTTAGAAACATTTCTTTTTGCTTCAGAGCTTGTATGGGAAATGACACATCTCTAGCTTCCTCCTCAGCTTCTCAATTATGGGTTTCTTCTCATCTGGGGGAAAGTTCTCTGTTATCAGCCATGTGATTGCACTCTCATTGGCCTTCCAATAGCTGCTGCCAAAGGGGCTGGTCCTGCTCCAGTCAGGTGCTCACTGCCCCGGGGGAGGTGCTGCCAGTGCTGGTGGTACAGGAGGAGGTGGCATGAGCCTGAGTCACAGTCATGCCTGAACAGGAAGCAGAGGAGTTTCTTTTTCTTTTTCTTTTAAATATATTTTATTGATTGTTTTCAGAGAGGAAGAGAGAGGAAGAGAGAGTTAGAAACATCTATGAGAGAGAGACATTGATCAGCTGCCTCTAGCACACCTCCCACTGAGGATGTGCCCGCAACCAAGGTATATGCCCTTGACCGGAATCGAACCCGGGACCTTTCAGTCCGCAGGCCAACACAGGAGTTTCTTATTCAGATTCTTCTCCTTGGGGTCAGAGAGAGAATCCAGAGGCCAAAGACAGAAGGGGTGTTTTATCCATTTTCCCTCAGTGCACAGCAGCCCAACTTTCAGCTGCCAGCTCCTGCCAGCTCCTCTGTCTGAGGGCGGTTCTGTGACCACGGAAGCCCACTTGGCTCACCTGTGTGGTAGGCTGCAGGTGTCCAAGAATTACTGTCCCTCCCCTTGCTTCATCCCCACTCCCCACTAGCCTTCAACCAATGACGAATGGAAGTTAGTGTATAAATACCAAAGCTCCTCTCCCTTGGGTGGGATACCTGAGTGTGAGTCTACACTGGCTCCCAGAATCACAACAGAGCTCCAGTCATCCCCGTGGTAGGCTGGATAATGTCCCCATACTGTCTGGATAATGTCTGCCTTTCCCTTCACTTCCCCTCCTCCTGGTGTTTTATTAGTTCCCAAATGAATGACTTGCATTGAGTCATTGTCTCAGCACCGGCTTCTGGGGGAACCCAATGAAGACACCAGGTAAAGCCCACCAGGGCAGTTGTCACTGGGAACTGGGTGATATGGACATAGTACTGGCAGCTGCCCAGCCCAAGCCCTAGCACCATCATCGGGACACAGAGACTGGAGTAGAATGCCATGCCTCCTCCTCTGCTGAAGAGTTCGTTTAGTTCCGGAGTGAAGCTTATTAACAAGGGCATGAGGCATACTACATGAGGCCTCTTACTCCTGATCACTCTCATCAGTTATAAAGCTGATACTTTGTCCTCCATCTGCCTGACTCCTGTGTTTATCTCCCAGTTGGCTCAGAACCCGAAAGGAGAGTAGCAGGTTATTAACCGAGCCTCCTGAGATCATTACAGTGAGTATGGTAGGAAGATAGGAACTCAGAGTGAGCTAAATCCAGGGAGACGGGCCAGGGGGTGGCAAAATTCTGGTCACTGGCCTTAGGAAAGGAGCGAGTCTATGGTCCATAGAGGAGGAGGAGGGAGAAGGAGATGCTAGGTGACATACTAGAATAAGAATTCAGGAACGGACTAAAGCAAAAGCCAAATGAATAATCAGAACATTGGGGATGTGATCCTGTTGATGAGACCAGAGCTCAGTTATCAGACCTGGGTCATTGCAGCCAGAATGAGGTAACACCATCTGAGGAGATACATAGCCTCGGGGTGGAGCTAGTCAGATGCCTCCTTTCACAGACTATGAGTGAACTTGGGCTGCAGCTGTGGACAAGAGAGAACCAATAACTAAGGCAGCAGGCTAGTACTGATGGATTCTGTGACCAAATATTTAAAAGACTAGCTCAATTGAAATACTAATGTTTATTGCATATAATATTTTACATTTAAAATCGTTTTCTTGAAATATTAATGTTTATTGCATGCAACATTATTATATTTTAAATAGTTTTTCTTGAAAATAAAAAAATTATTTAAAAAATAAATAAAATACTAGCTCAATTCTACCCTTCTTGTTTGTAAAGAGGCAACACTATCCTTTGTCAAGCCACAGAGAGGAAAATGCCATTCTGTGGTCTCCTTCCTCAGATCTTGCAGATGTTAACCTTAAAAGCCCTCCTGCCTGGCTTGTGTCTTTCATATTCTCTGTTCAGGTTCATGAATCATGAGGGAACACCAGCTGCTCCAAATGACTTCAAACGTAGCCGATCCAGTCACATTACATTCCCTGTGTACAGATCAGGATTCTGTCCGTTAGAGAGACCTGACTGAAACCAGCCTACCCAGAGAGAATTTATCAGTTCGAGGGTGAACTTAGAAGGTGGGAGGAAAACGAAAGAATCAGGAGTCTCAGGGACCAGAACTATGGCCTCACTGTCAACAGCACCCTCTCTCCATCTAGTTCTCAATGTAGTTTGCCCTCACTTCTCATTGCATGCTCATCTCATTCTCTCTGCAGGCAGGCCTTCACAACACCTTTAATTCCCCGGCAACCCAAGACCACGGCCTCTCAAGCTTCTCATGTCACTGGAAAGAGATCTGTCTGTCACTTCCCATGAAGGACACTGATTTATGCTGCTGAGATCTTATGCCATTTCATAGCCCAGCATATAACAGGCAATTAATAAATACTCTTGCCTAGCCAGTGTGGCTCAGTGATTGAGTGTACCCTCATGAACCAGGAGTTCACTGGTTCAATTCTTGGCCAGGGCACATGACCAGGTTGTAGGGGGCATGCAAGAGGCAGCTGATCAACAATTATCTCTCATCAATGATGTTTCTATCTTTCTCTCCCTCTCCCTTCCTTTCTCTGAAATCAATAAAAATACTCTTGAATAAATGAATGAATGAATGATTGAATGAATAAGGTTATAAAGGCCCATGTGACAGAGATAGCCCTCATTGTAGATTAATACACTACGTCTCTATCTTGAGATACTATAGTGCTCATGTGTACTAGCTTCTGAGAGCTGTCTCCTTTCAGTGTGTTGAAAAAACAGTCTCTGAGCCTGCAAGATGGAGAGCTCTAGTGAATTCAGCAAGGTAATTAATGCTCTCTTGGGCCACAGCCAGCCCTGCTTCCGCAGATGATCACCTGGAACATACCATTGATGAACTATGTCTTCTCTACTTGAATCTCTAAACTGAGACCTTAACTATGAAATTGATATGTTTCAAACTTACCTTCTCAACATTGTTATGAAGTAATCCTCTATAATAAAAGGATAATATGCAAATTGACCCTAATGGTGGAACAATCGGTCTCTATGATGCACACTGACCACCAGGGGGCAGATTTTCAACACAGGAGCTGCCCTCTGGTGGTCAGTGCACTTCCACACATCTCTGTTCCCTCCTGTTTTCATAGATGATCTGTTTCTTTCCACCCAAGGCCAGTCCCCTCATCCAGTATCATATTCCCTCCCCCATTCTCAGGAATCTTTCATCCTTATCTCTTTATGCATCAACACTTTCTCCCTCCTGGACCTTTCCAATCAGCATTTACACAAACTCAGGAGTCTCTCTAAATCCTTGCTTTCAGTGTGGTCAATGGACCAGCAGTATTGACTTCACCTAGGAGCCTGATAGAGATGCAGAACCTCAGGCTCCAGCTCCACCTGCTGTTTGTTACCTGCAATTTAACGCGATCCCAGGTGATGCATGCACTTTAAAGCTTTAGAAGACGATCTATAATAAATCACAACCAGGTTTCTTTTGTAAAAATGAAAATCAGGTCTTATCTAATCTCTGCTAAAAACTCCCAGTTTTCTCAGATTCTTTCCCTTTCTCCCTCCTCTTGCAACTGCTAACACTTCCCCAAACTAGTTTTCCAAGAATCTCCTTGGTTTGGTTAACAATGGGGCAAGTCATAGTTTCCACCTTAGTGCCCGACTCCCTTGCTCAGTGAATTAAACTACAATATATATATATATACACACACACATACACATATACATATACATATACATATTATTATTATATAATTTTTATTTCAGAGAGGAAGGGAAAGGGAAAGATAGAAACATCACTGATGAGAATCACTGATCTGCCGCCTCCTGAACACTTCCTACAGGGGATTGAGCTTTCCACCCTAGTATCTGCCCTGACTATGAATCGAACTGTGACCTCCTGGTTTGAAGTCAATACTCAACCACCGAACCACTCCAGCCGGGCTGCTCTATGAATTTTGCACTAATCTAAGATTACAGAATCCACTTGTAGAAGATTTTGAGCTTTTATCTGTGGTAGAAATGACATTTTCAGAGAGTGACAGTCATTTTCTGTTCGCCGGTCTTTTCTCTACACTCCTGGAATTGAAACGGGCTGACCCTACAACTCCAGTTCCCAGGCTCCTTTGCCAACTGGGTGCTGCCAGTGGAAAACTCCAGGAAGACTGAGGGTGGGAGGAGCCGGAGTGTCTATATTGAGGTGGCTCCACCTCTGTGGTTCTGGTCCTGTCCTGGACTCTGTTAACACCCCCTCCTGCCCTAGGGATGGGAGCAGCTCCCTGCTCTTACTCAGCTCTAGGTTGCCTCACTGACCTTTGTTTGGCTTTTGGTTTTTCTAATATCTAACGAGGTCCCCATACATGGTATGTTTTCCTGAGTGGATCTTGTCTGTTACACGGAGATATCAGAAAATGGGAATTGGAGGAGAGAGAACATTTGAGAACTAGGCCTACACTACTTAACTTGATAGACTACCTTGAAGTCAAGGTACACCAGGGAAGGTAATGGAGACCAGGAGGCATCCAACAGCACTTTCCTTGGAAAGCTAATGTCCTCCACCCTGGGGGTGGGAAAGTTGTATAAATAGAGAAAAGGGCAGGTTACTGAGCACAATCCAGCTCCCTGCACCACAACGTGTGATTCTGTCTGGTTGTTGTCAGTAGGTCACCAACAAGTCAGTGTTATTGTGCAGTTGCCTACGATGGAGGTCAGAGGAGTTGTCTCACAACAAAAACCTTTTTTTGGGGGAAGAGTTTATTTTGGCTGCATCCATCACCTGTCTGGGGTGGGGCAGTTACTGAATTGTCACAGTGGGTGGTTGGGGCCTATTGTCAAATGTCAATATTTTCACAGTCATCCCACACTGTTGAGCTATAGCTTGCCCTGGCATCTGTCCCTTGGCCCCGGAGGACAGGCAATCCTTTCATACACAATGGGAAAAGACAAGAGAGACTGTCTTTTCCCCTCAAAGACTGTTCACGAAGCGGGCCAGTGCACTCTGAATAATTCCCTTTCAAATGGAGCGAGAATCACACTTCTGGGACGCTTTACCAAGTGTGATTTTTGCGGGCTGGTCCTGTAATGAGATATAAGCCTTAACATCCAAAATAAAGAAAATGTACTTTTTCAGAAAATCGCATGAGTGCTTGTTAAAATCCATCACCTTTCAGCTGTCCGATGATCAGGAGATGAGAATTGTACTTGGCCTCCCCTGTAGACAATCCTGAGGCTGAGTGCAGGGCAGGTGTCTCCGGTTTCTCTGGAGGCTGGATCTGGAAGTGGGGTGTGCCAGGCGGGGAGCAGTGGAACTGGTGTTGGGGAGTTGTCCAAGGTGAAGGCACTCTCCAGAAAGGAATGCTTCTCCATCTTTCACAAGCTGCTGGAGGCGGGGTGGGTGGGGCGTTTGGCTGAGACTAGAGGCCCCATTTGTCTGTCTGGAGTGAGGAGAGAGTGACCCAACATTCTTCTGGCTGTCATGGCAACCAAGGAGGGCAACTGGTGGGTAATTGCTCCTAGCACAAGGTGGGCACACACGCTCATTCTCTGAGGGTCTACAAGGTGCAGCCATAAGCATCCCAGACCCTTACAAATGTGGAACACTTGTCCTCTTGTCCCTGGGTTGAAAAGTGAAGCCTGATTCTTTTAGTATGCCTCATCCACTTTTATTGTCTTCATCTCTTCCTTTAGGAACTAGTGCCTGGAAACCCTTGTTCTGTAAAGATTCTTAGCTCATGTGTTAAAAACAAATTTCTATGGTTAGGAAAAGGTCAGGAAAAGGCTTTAATTTTTAGCTCTAATTTTTTAAAAATTACAAGTGGGATTCTTTAAATAATGACTGATGCTAGAAAAAGACTTATTGTTTACAATTCCTTTCCTTCCTCCTAAGGAGGCAGTGCCTAGTAATCAGAGGATCCTTGGTTTGCTGAGTGCAAATACAGCTTCCTCGTAACAATGGCCTTTCCTGCCCGATAGGACGGAGTGAAGAGATAGATATGAGGCAGCAAGATTGGAGAGGTGTGCGGTGGAGGCTGTGCTTCAGGGGAGGAGACACAGATGCCAGAGGCCCTGGACCACCCTGGACCAGGTGGAAAAGGCTGAGCCAGGCAAGGCTGATATCTGCATGGGGAGACTGATGGTGACCCTAAGACAGTGAGTAGGTGGTTTGGTAGGAAAGGTAGGTTTAGTAAGACGAGCTGGAGTAAAGTACTGCGCACTAGACAATGTAAATCATGACTTTTGTTCCCCCTAAAAAATCTAGACTCTAGAAATTCCAGACTCTGGAGTAAAATATCCACATTTCTCGACTGCACAAGGGAGTCTGTTTTCCTTTGGAAAGTCAAAGTACTATCCTGTCCTGAGATGGGTGTGGGGAACACCTACCTCTGGGGTTCGGCCACATCTTGGTTATAGAAGTGTTATATACAGACTAGAGGCACAGTGCATGAATTTGTGCATGAGTAGGGTCCCTCAGGGTGGCCTGTGGGGATTGGACTTCAGTTGGCACCCCCAGGCTTGCAACCTCAGCTCACACCCCCAGCCTCACAACCCTAGCTGCCCTGCCTGGCACCCTGCAGTGGCCTGGCACTGTCCCCTCACCCCCTCCACCGTCCTGCCTGCAGGGCAATCCATCAGGGAGGGCCCCCCCTTCCTAGCCCAGCACCCTCAGCACCTGGGAGCCGGGCAGCAGCCCTGCCCCCACACTGCTGCTGTTGGTTGCTGTCTGTGGGGTGATTGGCGGATTGATTGGTCTTGGCCTGGTGCTGCCTGCTCACCTGCTCCACCATCCCGCCACAGTCCCACTCTCATTGGGGCCCATCGGGGCCAGCAGTGCCTCTACTGCTACCCACTGCCAGCACTGAGTGTTCCATGCCGCCCCTTGGTGGTCAGAGCACATCATAGTGAATGGTCCAACTCTGTCAATTTGCATATTAGACTTTTATTATATAGTATTTAAAATATTCAAAACATAAAGAAACACACAGCCGAAACTGGTTTGGCTCAGCAGTAGAGTGTCGGTCTGCAGACTGAAAGGTCCCAGGTTCGATTCCAGTCAAGGGCATGTACGTTGGTTGCGGGCACATCCCCGGTAGGGGGTGTGCAAGAGGCAGCTGGTTGATGTTTCTCTCTCATTGACGTTTCTAGCTCTCTATCTCTCTCCCTTCCTCTCTGTAAAAAATCAATAAAATATATTAAAAAAAAAAAAAGAAAGAAACACACAAAATGAAAAGTGAAATTTGTACGCCCTCAGTTTATTTAAACTATTCAAGGTTGACCTATCTACAACTAATTGTTTGGGGTGTCTCCTTTGAAAATTTCCCAAGTACTTATGGACATATACAAGATTGATTTTTTTTGGCTCAAAAAGAATTTGAGGTGGAAAACAATTTTTCTATAACATTTTGAATGTAATGCTCCATTGCCTCTTTCTTCTTCAACATGTTAACATTTTTAGGATAGTTAATACATGCGTGGAATAGGACTTGGTTGGGGCCCACGACAGGCCACCTGGAATAGCCCACAATGGCATATTGATGACTTTGGATTCAAGTTACCTGACAAGCAGCTGGTGCGAGAAGGACACCTTGACCCTCCCTTGTCTCTCTGAGTGCAGGAAATAAATCTTTCATGTGGCAGGTGTCCTCCCTGCACCTGGAGGACAACTCTTATTGCTAGAGGTAAACAACTCGGAGCCAACAGTCTGTATAAACAAGACTTGTTGCCTCTTCTCTAATTTACTACTTTGTTTAAATTCCTCATTAACAAATACCCAAACCTTGTCACAGTCCTTTCTAATGAGCACTAACTCCCCCCGATCCTGCTTTGTCCAGTCAATTCTTCACAAATTTATTGTTTCTTTGCCAAAAGAAGTATAAAAAGATGCCCGGTTCGATCATTGAGCCTCATCTTAGGATTTGAGCTACCTATTGTGATTCTCCCATGCACACAGATTGAATTGTTTTGTTTCCCCTATTAATGTAGTCTTGTGTCAGTCTTATTGTTTTATTATTAGTCCAGCTGTAAGAACTAAAGCAGGGTAGAGAGGGGGGAATGCTTCTCCTCAACAAATTAAAAGGATAAAAGGGACATAAAAGTAAACCTCAATGCTGATACTTCAAGTGGCCTAGTGTCCTTCACTGATGCAACCAATTCACTGGTTTCTTATGTGTTTTTTTCTAGATATATTCTGTAATATCTGTGTGTTTACAAATCTACATACATACATTTTTTTATTTTTTTAAATCTTTATTGTTGAAAGCATTTTATAGGTACATTTATTGAACCATGTGAAATTGCCATTTTTAAAGTTTAAAAAAATCAGCATTTTCATTTTTAATCACATTAATGGTAGCATGCTACATACACTGCAGTTGATTTCTCTCTTAACAAAAAATCTCGAGATTTTCCTATATTTTTATGCATGGAGCTATCTCCTTTTTTGTATTTTGTGCCTATTTATTTGTTTTCATGGTAAACTATTATTTTACAATTTATACCAGTGGCCCAGTGCACGAAATTTTTGCAGGGGGGGGGGAGGGGGAGGGGTCCCTCAGCCCTGCCTGCACCCTCTCCAATCTGGGACCCCTCAGGGGATGTCTGACTGCCAGTTTAGGTTTGATCCCTGTGGGCTCAGGCCTAAACAGGCAGTTGGGGGACATCCCTCTCGCAATCTGGGACGGCTGGCTCCTAATCGCTCACCTGCCTGCATGCTTGATTGTCCCTAACCACTCTGCCTACAGGCCTGCTGGCCCCCAACTGCCCCCCCTGCTTGCCCCCAACTGACCCCCACTTATGGCCTGCTTGCCCCAACTGGCCCTCCCTGCTGGCCTGCTCACCCCCTACTGCCCCTCTCCCCCTGTGCTGGCCTGATAACCCCCAACAGCCCTCCCCCACTGGCCTGATCTCCCACAACTGCCCTTCCCTCTTGGCCCCTAACCGCCTCTACCTTGGCCCCGCCACTATGGCTTGGTCCAGAAGAATGTCTGGAAGGTCTCCTGGAAGGTCTCCCAGTCTAATTACCATATTACCCTTTTATTAGTATAGATACAGTAAAAATGAATCTTACTTCCTAGGTACAGATCTCTGAGTTTTAACACATGTTTGGATCTATATACCTACTACCACAATCGGGAAACAAATATTCCGAATGTATCTTTGTAATCACCACCAATGACAAAGACAGAATACTATTGGCAGTAAAACACAATACTATCTACTGGCAGGTATCCTCAATCCCCATCCCTATTTTTATGCCTTCCCTACACCTCAAGACAATATTTTCCTTGACTTCTAACACTTCCATTAATTTTGCCTACATGAAATCATGTAGTATACTTTCTTTTGCTTGCCATCTTTTGCTCCCACATTTATTCCTGTTGTCATGTAATTACAATAAAACAATGAATTGCACAATACTTCATTATATTTATAGCATTTTTGATATGCATAATTGAAAAAACATTTAGATAGATAATGGGTTGAACTATGTTCTTTGTAATGGTTTCTGGACTTTGTATTATACGTAGAAGGGCCTTGAGCACCTAAGATTATAAAGTAAATCCTCCCATGTTTTCTTCTAGTGCTTTACATTTTTAGGCAAGAAATTAATTCAACTTTATTTTTTCATGATACTAACTTACTAACCAAATGCTCATTTAGTCCTCACAGGAAGTTTACGATGGATACAATGACATGTCTTCTTTTTGCAGATAAAGAAACTGAAATATGCTGAAGCTAGGTAATTTTCCCCATCTCAGAACTAATAAATGGCAAAACTGGGATTTGAACCCAGCCCGTTGAGTTTAATGTCTATGTGGTTATTCATTCCCCTACACAGCCTCTCCACTTTGGGGGAACCCACCCACACATCGGACTATGAGGCAAGTGCTGTTTTGTTTTATTTCTTAACAACACAAACACTCTATTCAAGTGTTTGTTTACACAGGAATCTGATTATCAAGTCCTTACTTAGTAAGGAGCAAGGAATTTGACACCTTCTCCCTCCATTTCATCAACCCTCTAATTTCCAAGAAGCCTCATTCTTAAAATAAGATTGTTTTTTTTTTCTCGGCCCAGTGTTGGGTTTTCCCATCAAATGATTTTTCTCATTAAACTGTTGTCATCAGCTGTGTAAACAGCCCTAGGCTTGTCATGTAAACAATCATAGAACTGTTAAAAATTGAGCAGGGCGTGTCTCAGAAGAGAAGGGAGTGTTAAACATATTTCAGTTGGAGGCCAGGAAAAGGGCAGGAAGGCCTGAGGTCGGCTTCCCGTTCTGCCACAGATCAGATGACTCTGGGAAAGTCATTTTTTTGCTCTTTTTCTCTGTGCGTAACATGGGCAATAGCAATAATAATGCAGCCCCTCACTTTCCCCTCGTTTGCTTACTTTCTGCCTACAAGAGGAATTCAATTGAAAACAAAGATAAGAGCTCTAGCTGGTTTGGTTCAGTGGATAAAGCGTGGGCCTGTGGAATGAAGGGTTCCAGGTTTGATTTGGTCAAGAGCAGAGGCCTGGGATGTGTGCTCGATTCATAGTGGGAAGCATGCAGGAGGCAGCCGATCAATGATTCTCTGTCATCATTGATGTTTCTCTCTCTTCCTCTCCCTTCCTCTCTGAAAAAAAAAAAAAAAAAAAAAAAAAATATATATATATATATATATATATATATATATATATATATATATATATATATATATATATATATAAACAAAGTTAGAAAAAAAATTATTTGAAGGAAAAGCTTCAGGCTGAAAAGTTGGCTAAATTCCTGGGAGAGTCATCATCTAAGTTTAGGCACTGATGTGCAGCTCTTTCTTTCATGGGAGGTTTCCAATGGTTTTATAACTTTAATTTATATGCATAGTGTGTTCTTTTGCAAAAGTAAATACAAAAACATAATATGTTTCAAAGTGTCCTAATGAAGTACATTAGCACAGAGTATGTGGTAATACAAATATTTCTATCTATTCTGGATCTCTGGTACTTGCTACAGCCCAAGTGTGTGTGTGTGTGTTTGTGTGTGTCTTCCATCCCATCCAAATGTTAGCAAATCTGGCATATGAACACCACAGCTGTAGCACTTTCACATTTGAGGATAATCCTCTGATTATACGGGTAGAAAATAAAATACATATATTTTTTTGCAATCAAGAATCGGTAGATCGTTTGGGAGCAGAGAGTTGAACACAGAGAAACCGTGTTAACGGGAGTCTCAGCCTCTACAGTAAGGGACCCAGAAGCAGTGTGGTGGTGGTGTGGCTATGGGCTTTAAAGCCACAAAGGTTCTGGGTTCAAATGCTGCCTCTACTCTATGTCCAAGCTGTGCTGCTTTCAGCGAGATTCTTAAATTCTCTGAACCTCAGGTTTTAAGTTTTTATTGAAAACTTCCTTACCCAGTGACATTCAGTGTTTGTAGAATGTAGTTTTCCGGGGAACAGCAGGAGTCCTAGGCACTGAAGATACAAAATCCTAACCGTGAATTCGGAACACAAGTGCACTGTCCTTCAGAGCCCGTAGCAGGTTCCCTGGTTGCCCCTCTCCCACCTCAACGCGCACACACGTGGTTCGCAGCAGCGGGCCCGCCAAGCCCTGTTCAAGGGCAGAAGCAACGCCCTCTGCGCCCAACCCGGTGCGCTCCGGGCAGCGCTCAGATGGGCCCCAGCCCCGCTCTGAGCGCATCTATGGCCGCGGCAGCACAGAACCCCGATTCTTCTGCGCATACGCTCCCGCGTTCGCAGCGACACTCGAGCGCGCCTGTTTTTGTCCCCTACGGCGCCCTGTACGCGCTCCCGGGGCGAGCTCCACGTCGGCCGCGCAGGCGCCTTGGGCACCCCATTCACCTGCTGCCGTTTTCGCCGCCGCCGCCGCCGCCGCCGGGGCTGGATGGGGGGCCGAGGCCAGCCAGGGGCACCCAGGAGAAAGACACGCGGCGGCGGCGACGCCAACACCCGCAGGACGACCGTCCGAGCCGTCTCCCAGCCCAGGGAGTAGGCGGCCAGGCCCGGCCCCCCGCGGCCCCGGGTGCTGAGAAACCGGCGTCGCCGCCGCGGCTGGGTCTTCCCCGGGCACTCGCCCCTCAGGTCTCATCCACACTCAGGACCCCCCCGCCCCGCGCTGCGCCATGTTCAAGAAACTGAAGCAAAAGGTCAGCGAGGAGCAGCAGCAGTTCCAGCAGGCGCTGGTCTCCTCTCAGGTACTATGGCTGCCCCGGTCTCCCCCGTGCCCGTACCCCTGACACCGGCCCCGGGCTGACAGGAGGCGAGGTTCTTCTGTGACCCTTGACCTCTAACCCGAGGATGCCGTCCCCCCCGTCCCCCCCCCCCCCCCGGACTGGGAGTGATTCCTGATCCGAGTCTTCCCCCCTCCGTACCGCCTCCCGCAGAACTCTGATCAGGAGAGTGGGTGCGGGTGGCCGGATCCGTCCCGATCGCTGACCTCTGTTACCCCCCGCTCCCCATGCCCGATCCCGGCCTGAAAATATGCGAGAGGGGCTCTGGACTTGCAGGATTTGGGACCCATCTCGAAGGTTTCCCCCACCCCGCTGAGACCCGTCGCAGGGGTGAGGGCGGCGTGGGAAAACCTGGTCCCTTGCAGTAGCTGACCTCTCGGCTGAAGTCCCCTCTCCGCGGGGCCAGGATCCCGTAGGGAACTCCTGACTCGAGACGGAAGTCTAATTCCCAGCCCTGGGCCCGGGGTGAGGGCCAGGGGTCGAGCCGTTCCAGGCCGGGCTGCTTGCGGGAGCGCGGGGAGGGACCGGAGCGAGGCGGCGGCGTGGCCGGGGCCCAGCGCCCGAGGCGGTCACGAGTTAGTCACTTTGCATAACTCGCTTGATCCCCGGGAGGGTGGAGGGTGGAGGGCGGCCCGGCCGGGCTGGTGTCTGTCCACGACCTGGCTGCTGCTTCTAAAAGAGTCTGGATATGTTTATTTTTTCACGATTGCTGTGGCTTCAGGAAATGACAGCTTCCCGGAGCAGGGGGGCGTGTTAATTTAAAGGAACCTTCTCCTTAGCGCCAATGAAAAGTGTGTTTCCGTGGCGGCGGAACATGGTCTCTACAATGGAGATGCGTGCTTCTGCTAAAATTTTCTTCCGAGCCTTTCTGAATCTCACCAGACTGAGCAAATTTTTATCTTCAGTTTAATTTGGACAAGAGAGTGAGTTTTGACTAGTTTGGCATTTATAATGCACTTAAGACGTTTTTCTTATGTAACTAAAGCTATTAAACAACTACGTATAACTACATACTGCATTGAGTTTGTTCTGGACTATGAAATTGAAATTCTCTTAAACTTAAAGCTTGCATAGAGTAAAACTGCTTGGAATACATTGGGACAGGCGTGCAGGACAGTGACAGCTTGTTCATTCTCATGTAAAATGTACATAGTGAGTAAAATTTAAAAAGAAAATATTTTACTTTCATAACCATGTACTTTTCTAACTTTACAAAACACAGTTACTTAAGAAACAATTTCCACTCAAGAGGATTTATTTGTTTTTGGCCTAGGTTAAAAATTTTCCCTCAAGTGAGGTTTAATATATTTCTCCCTAATCTGTGTTTAATTCCAAACCTGTTCCTTATTCATTGTTAAACAGATCTTTGAATATTCTCTTTTCCCCTTGATTTTAGAAAACTTCTACTTTTTTCATTTTTATTCTTTTACTTAAAAAAAAAACTTTATTGATTTCAGAGAGGAAGAGAGAGGGAGAGAGAGATAGAAACATCAATGATGAGAGAGAATCATTGATTGGCTGCCTCCTACACGTTCCCTCCTCTCCCTTCCCTTTCCCCCAGGACTGCTTGCAACCCAGGCATGTGCCCTGAACTAATGGAACTGTGACCTTCTGGTTCATAGGTCGATGAACAACCACTGAGCCATGCTGACTGGGCCGAATCTTAATTAGTCTTTCTGGAGAAATTTTTTGGTCTATCATTTTTTTTTTTTTTTTTTAAAGGTAAAAGCAGTTCAAGTGGGTTGGGATTAGCTTTTTTTCTATTTTAATGAAGAACTAAATTAGGTCAGAAAATATGGCATCTTATATCATAAATATTAAGGTTCTATAAAACTTTTGTTTTAGAGGTGCCTGTGTGGAACTGTTTCTTTTTAATTTGTTAAAAATTTTAATTATGAGTCCCAGTGGAGAAAAAATTGAGAAACAGTGATCTAAAGAATACTGGGGAAGTGGATAAGGGTATCAGAAGACCTGTGTGCTAACCCAGATCTTGCAGTATGCACTCTGGACAAGCCACATAAGCATTCTGACTTCTTATTTTCTCATCAGGAATTGGGGATGAGATACTATCTCCCTGCTTACCTTTCAGATTGGTTGTGAGGATCAAAAGAGATAAGAGATGTAATTATAGAGCACTTATTTATTTAATAGAGCCTGCTAAGGTGCTATGCTGGGTGTTACATTTGCCTTGAAGGGTAGATGTAGTTTCTCTACCATGGGGTTGAGAGACATGTACTCCTAGTATGGTGGTAGTGTTCACAGGCTGTTGTGGCAGCATATCCTAGTAAGAAGGCAGTTCTGGAAAAGGTCAGCATGGTGACATCTGAGTAGAGTCATGGTGGATAATGAAAAGTCATGGTATATACCGACAAGGCATTTAAGCCTTATTAGTTCTAAAGTTGACTTTTTTTTAAAAAATATATTTTATTGATTTTGTACAGAGAGGAAGAGAGAGGGATAGAGAGTTAGAAACATCGATGAGAGAGAGTCATCGGTCAGCTGCCTCTTGCACACCCCCTACTGGGGATATGCCCGCAACCAAGGTACATGCCCTTGACCGGAATCGAACCCGGGACCTTTAAGTCCCCAAGCAGACACTCTATCCATTGAGCCAAACCGGTTTCGGCTAAAGTTGACTTTTCTAATGTTGCCCAATAAATTACCACAACCTTAGTGTCTAATAACCCAGTTATTTCACATTCTGTATGTCAGAAGCCTGGCATAGTCTGACCGGGTTCTCTGCTCAGGATCTCACAAGGCTAAGATCAGGGTGTCGTCCAGACTGTGTTCTATTCTGGAGTTTCGGGTCCTCTTCCATACTCAGATGGTTGTGGTAGAATTTAATCCTTTGTGGTTGTAGGACTGAGGTTCTTATTTCTTGCTGACTGTTGAAAGGGACCACTTTCAGTTCCTAAGAGCTGCCCAGATTCCTTGCCACTTGGCCCCCATAGGCATTTGCTTTCTTCAGGACAGCAGGAGGGCATCTCTGTTTTCTGCCTCTGCCTTTGCACTCTGGACTCATGTTTGAAGGACATGTGATTGGGTAGGACCCATCAAGATAATCTTCTTTTAATTAATTCAAAGTCAACTGATTAATAACCTTAAATATACCTACAAAATCCCTTTTGCTCTGTAGGGTCAGATAATCAGGGGGATGATATCTCACCAGACTCACAAGGCAAGGGGCATTTGGGATTATCTTAGAATTCTACGTACTGCAGACTAAAATGGTTTTTCTTATACTGAAGTTGGGGCCTTTGTTATAATAATAATAATAATAATAATAATAATAATCAGTCATTTGGCAATAAAAATATTGTGAGCTTGTATTTAACCATCAGGATTCTTGACAGATAGCCTAGAAATCTGTTGTCAAATTTCTCATGGCTATGAAAACTAATTAGACCAAATTTATTTTTAATGAATCTAAATCCTTTTATATTTTGAAGTGAGGATAACCCATTAAGGATCCAGGACCTTGGGATAAATGCTCAAGTACAGTTAGTTTTTCATGCATGTTTTATACTTTGTAGTTACATCCATTCCTTCATGTGATCTGTACTCTTGCAACTCCACAGGAATACTTACAAGTTATCAGGCTAAATTTTGCCAGGTGGTACTACTTTTCTGAGGATAGTGTATTTTAGAGCCTTGTTTTCAAATTTATAAATCCCAACATTTGATTTTGCCAGTTTACCCAGAGCTGAAGAGGCTCTCAGTTACTGATTAGGCTCACATGTGGTCATGGTAAAAAGATAGAGTGCCAATTTTTAAAAAATATATTTTTATTGATTTCAGAGAGGAAGGAAGAGGGAGAGAGAGATAGAAACATTAATGATGAGAGAGAATCATTCATTGGCTGCCTCCTGCATGCCCCCCACTGGGGATTGAGCCCATAATTTGGGCATATGCCCTGACTGGGAATGGAACCAGTGACTTCTTGGTTCCTGGTCGATGCTCAACTGCTGAGCTACACCCGGCAGGGCATAGTGCCATTTTTTAAAACTCAAGAGTTGTGGTATACTTTTCAAGTGATTGGAAGGTCACTGCCTGGAGTAGCCCTTTTTGGCATCTGGGCAATTGGAAAGCTGAATTATCAAGGCAAAGATTACTTGAAGATAATGGAATCACAGCAGAGAGGTCAAGAGCTATTCCTTCTAGTCTTGTTGTAGTACTTTTCTAGTTACTTTCCTATCTTTGTCTTCCCCTTCAATGGTCCTTTTATTAAAGGAGATATTACAGATGACCATCTAAAAGTAGATAGTAATGGAGCTCCTCCCTCTCATCGTGTCTACAGCCTTTGAAGTATCTTATCATGAAGCCGGCATGATTTGAAATTTACGGCTCTGGAAGTAGGAAGGATTTATTGAATTTATCTAATTTTCAGTGAAAACTATTTCTGAAGTGCTCTGAACATTTGCATTTTAGCCTCAGTCCTGGATAAACACTATCCAGTGACTGCTTTCCATTCCCATTTTCTAAGCACAATATTGACTTTTAGTAATATATTTTCTAGACATTTCAAGACATTGGTTAGGCTTTCGCTTCATTTCACATTCAAACATTTTCTTGTTTAAAATGTTAAGATGTTACTGTTTCAGTTTTTATCCTGGAAAAGGATGTCTTATTCCTTAAGATAACTTCTGCATATAGTTAATTTCATCTGTCACTTGTTGATTTTGTTGTTGTTCACCTTTAGAAGGTGTGTGTGTGTGTGTGTGTGGGAATTTTTAGTTGTAAGCTAGTTCAACAGGAAAGGAATGTATTAAAGAATATTTGGTAGCTTATAGATTTCCAGGATGGCCTGGAAGTCTGGGCTGATTGCTATGCCCAGCCATACGTGGGGGCTGCACTAAGAGAATGTTGGAGCTGCCTCAGCTGGGCAGCAGCATTGAGTCTCCCCTGCAAGCTCCTGTGTACAACTACATGAAGCCTTCTCCATACTCTTCAGCTGGTGCACTTTAGTTTTCAATGTTTATTTCCTCACATCACTCACTGTTGACTCATGAGGGTGTGTTCTTTAGTCACCTGCCCTCTGTGCAAAGAAGACTGGGTCAGTGGTTTTCTGAGTTTTAACTTAGGGAGTTAAAGAACTGTTTAGGAAAAAAAATAGATATTAAATTTTTGCCATATTTTTTGGTAGTTTCCCACTCCTCCCAATTAAACTGTTCCTTTTGATTTCTGATTTTGACATAAAAATCTTTGTCCTACTCAGAGATTATAGAAATATACTCTCATATATTCTTTCATATTTTAATTTTTAAAGATCATTTAAAGTTCTAATATAGCTTAATATTTTATAGAGGATGATACATAGCCCTCAAAAATATAGTGAGGGTCTGATTGATGTCTCTCTCCCTCCATATAGATGGTCATTTATCTTAACACCATTTATTGGACACCTGTCTTTTAAAAAAATTTAATTATTTAAAAATTTTATTTTGCAATCACTTTACATTCAATATTATTTTGTACTAGAGGCTCGATGCACGAAGTTTGTGCAAGGGGCTCAGCCCCCACCACGGCAGCAGCTGCCTCTGCCTCGCCCTGCCATGGCAGCTTCTTCTGGAAGGTCGTCTGGAAGGACGTATGGTCTAATTAGCATATTATGCTTTTATTATAGATTAATTTGGAGTTGTAATAGTACCATCTTGTGGACATTCTGAGCAGAGACATAGAAGCATGGAACAGACTGTGGAACCTCAGAAGGAAGGCAGGGGAGGGTGGGTAGGTGGGAAGAGATCAACCAAAGAACTTGTATGTATATATAAGCACTTAGGGACACTGACAATAGGGTGGTGGAGTAGAAGAGGTCAATTGGGGAAATAGAGGGCATGTGATCATTTCAGCAATAATGATAAAAAAATAATAAAAAAAATAACTTTAGTTAGTGAAAAAAAATGGCCTGGCTTCTCACTGTCCAGCTGTAGTGTGTAAGGTAGGCTGAAAGCAAGGCCCTTTACTAGAGAGATGCTTACTTGTGCGTTTCATAGTATTGCGTATTAGGTCTGGAAGGCACTTTAAAGATGGAATTAACAATTGCATTTTTTTAATGAACTTTTTTTTTTAAAGAATAGTTTTATTGATTTTTATAGAAAGAGAGGAAGGGAGAGGGAGAGAGTGAAATATGGGCTGCCTCCTGTATGCCCCCGTCCCGGCACTGGCACCGGCACCGGAGATGAAGCCCACCACAGGGCATGTGCCCTGACTGGAGGTTTAACTGACAACCTTCTGGTGCACTGGATAACTCCCAACCAGCTGAGCCAGATGGGCCAGGGCTAAATGAACTTTTTGTTTTGGAATAATTTTAACTTACAGGAAAGTTGCAAAGATAATACAGAGAGTTTTCATATATTCCTCAACTGGTTTTAGTTTTCTCTAATACTACATCTTATTTTACCATCACAAACTTATTTTACAGATGAGGACACATAGTCCTCTAAAAGTTAATTTAGCTAAGATCATAATTCTGGTTGCTAGCAGAGTCAGACCACGGACCCAGTAGGTGGCCTGGGTTTCCTAGTTGATTATGTGTTAGTTATCCTTTCCTGTTTTCTTGTATTTGCTCTTTTCCTTTTCCTGGGTTCTTTGATCATGGATTGAGAGAATGATTACTCAGCACATAGTGTACTAGTCAATGTCTAATTTGTGCAATAATTTTTAAATCTAGGCTTCCTCCAATTCTTCAACACCAATAGGAACCAGAAGCAGGACATCTTCATTTACAGAGCAATTTGATGAAGGTACACCCAATAGAGAGGTAAGTGTTAAGTTTCTTCTTTAATAAATCTCTCACAAGAAACTTATTAATTTAAAATGTAATGCTACTGTTGATAACAAAATGGAAAATTATTTTGATAGGTCAATTTTTAGTCCTGAGGTGTATTTTTATTTAAAAAATATTTTTATTGATTTTTAGAGACAAAACAAACGCTAAAAAGGCAGCCAATAAAAACAAGAATTGGGATATAAATTTACACCAGGTAAAATTAAAATGATGGAGCAATTTAGCCCTAGCTGGTTTAGCTCAGTGGATAGAGCATTGGCCTGTGGACTGAAGGGTTCCAAGTTTGATTCTAGTCAAGGGCACATGTCTGGGCTTCGGGCTTGATCCCCAGTCGGGGGTGTGCAGGAGGCAACCAATCAATGATTCTTTCGTATCATTGATGTTTCTATCTCTCTCTCCCTCTTCCTTCCTCTCTGAATTCAATAAAAATATATTTTTAAAAAAATAGAGCAATTTGGAAAAGACTTTAAAACAAGTATCTTTAATAAGATAGATGAATTAATACTTTTCTTAAGAACAGAAAATTGGGGGGGGGGATACAACTGGACTAGGTAGTTGTGAAAAAGAACTAAGTAGAAATGCTACTAATGAAAGGAAAGTATAAAAATATAAGTAAAAATAAAACACACCAGTCCCAGTTCAAGAGAAAATTAGGGAATTCTAAAAGAATACCAAGTAGTCCCACTCAAAACACACAGAGAGAGAGATTAAGAAAAAATTTTTTTTCCTAAGAGCAAGAGACATGGAGGATAGATTAAAAACTTTCAACACACATGTAATATGAGTTTTTAGGTAGCTTCATCAATGTTTAGGCAAGTACAACTTCAGTCACTAAGTTCAACTCAGTGAGGAAGAGCCAAATTAAAATTTTAACACAATTAGATCAGAATTTGAACAATTTGAAAGAGATCGAGTTGAGGTTGAATTTTATTGGGAGGAATATTTGAGAGTTGATGCTAGTGGGACTTTTCATGAACATAAGAAGCAATTGACCAGGACAACTGGAGGGAGGTAGCTGTCAGTGGGAACTAATTTTAATGTAATTTGCTTTGCTATGGGGCCAGAATGTAAATTGTTGTTTGGCAGCACCTTTTGAATGTTTGGTCAACATATTTTTCTCTAGTGGGTATTAATTAGCTTTTGTGTTTTTCTTTTTTTTTTTTTTTTTAATATATTTTATTGATTTTGTACAGAGAGGAAGGGAGAGAGATAGAGAGTTAGAAACATCGATGAGAGAGAGTCATCGATCAGCTGACTCTTGCACACCCCCCACTGGGGATATGCCCGCAACCAAGGCACATGCCCCTGACCGGAATCGAACCCGGGACCTTTCAGTCCCCAAGCCGACGCTCTATCCATTGAGCCAAACCGGTTTCGGCTGTGTTTTTCTCTTAAAGTTTCAAATATATTCTTAAATTTGCAATTTTAAGTTATTTTCTTGTCTGGGCAAGAGTGACTTCATTTCAAAAATTAATTTTGGAAGCTTAAAAAATTGAATTTGTATAGCCTTTAACTTAAAATAACATTCATTCAAAGCTTGCTGAGTTCCCAGGATAGTAGACTTTCAGCAAGAGTAGAAACTTGGATCGATGATTCTCAAGAGCCAAACATGCATAATAGTATATTTTAGTACTAATACTAAATTTTAGGATTTAGTATAAAGTTAGTTCTTGAATCCTACCCAAGGAAAACAAGTTAACATAAAAAAACACAAATAATGACTTAAAAAACATTTGCCTTATCTATTAAATGGTCTCTATTATAGGACCAGATGAAGAGTTGGTAAAGGCTCTAATTAGTACCCATAACTCTATAGTACTGAGATGAAAAGTGTAAGCTCTTAAGCTTTTGCAGATATTTATATTTTTCCTTTTGTATATTTTATTTTTTAAAGAATTTATCTTTATTGTTGAAAGTATTACAGATGTCTCCCTGTTTTCTCCCATTAACCCCCTCCCATCCCACTGTAGATATTTATTTTCTGATATAAGTTCTTTATTATATATAATATAATAGATAATATAACTCACATTAGCTGCTAAATTAATGTTTCAAAGGATTTTTTAAACTGTATTTTGAAATAATCATAGATTCACAGGAGGTTACAAAACTTTTTTTAGGTATGCCCTGTGTACCTTTCACCCAATATCTCCCAAAGGTTACATCTTGCGAAACTATGGTATACTGTGAAAACAAGGAAATTGACATTGGTAAATTATGTGACATCCATAGAGCTTATTCAGATTTCACCAGTTTTATACGTATCACTGGAGACCTGGTGCAAGGATTCATGCATCAGTGGGGTCCCTCAGCCTGGCATGCATCCTCTTGCAATCCGAGACCCCTCAGAGAATGTCAGATTGCCGCTTTCGGCCTGACCCCACAGGTGCACGAATATGTGCACTGGGCCTCTAGTATGCATATAAGATCTTTGGTTAATCTCTTCCCACCCTCCCCCTCTTCCCTCTGAGATTCATCAGTCTGTTCCATGTTTCCATGCATGTGCGTTGAGCATCTGCCCCCTGGTGGTCAGTGCTTGTCATAGTTACTGGTTGAATGGTCGCTTAGGCTTTCCTATATATAGATTGTGTGTTTGTGTGTGTGTGTGTGTGTGTGTGTGTGGTTTTATGCAGTTTTATTGTGTATATTTGTATAACCTCCACCATCAAGAAGTTCATTTTAATTATAATCTATTATACATTTAATTTATGATTATTACTATTTTGGTGTGTATTGTACTGTTTTTGAAAGAAAACTGAGACACAGAAGAGAATCAAAAGAACTAATATTATAGAATTTATCCTTAAAACTTATACATTTCAGTTTCAAAATTTCTTCTGTGTGTATTAGAGAATACTTGTAATTGATTTTGGAGAGAGGGGGAGAGAGAAGGTGGGATGGGAGAGAGAGAGAAAGAGTGAGGGGAGAGGGAGAAAGATGTCAATTTGTTGTTTCACTTATTTATGCATTAATTGGTTGATTCTTATATGTGCCTCAGACAGAGAATTGAACCCACAACATTTGGTGTATCGGGATGATGCTCTAACCAACTGACCTACTTGGCCAAGACTTGGAGAAAACTTTTTGAGTATAAGTACAGATAAATGATTATTTAAAGTGTTATATGTCTTGGTCCTGGCTGGGTAGCTCAGCTGGTTTGTGCATTGTCTCAATATACCAAGATTGCAGTTTTGATATTGGGTCAGGGCATATATAAAAATCAACCAGTATTAACCAATTAATGCATGGATGAGTTGAACAAGAAATCAGTGTTTTTCTCTTTCTCTCAAAAAAAAAAAAAAAAAAAAAAATCAAAGTTTTATGTGTCTTAGAAATTTCCATGCTCTGTTTTTGAATGTATAAAAATGAATGGTGCAGTATTTGTTTTATGCTAAAGCTTTGGGTTCTTTATCATGTATTGTTCTAATTGATATAGTCTCTTAAAAATTTTTTTATTGTTTGAAGGATTACAAATAGTAGTACATATGTCTACTTTTTCTCCCCTTGACATCTCCCCAGCCTCCCCTCTACCCCTCCTCCTTCACATATGCTTTCACACCCCCTTTGCCCCCGTGTCTTGTATCCATTGGTTATGTTTATATGCATGCCTACAAGTCCTTCGGTTGATTATACCAAATGACATGTTTTGTGCTGTGGTGCCTGTTGTATATATTATTTATATGCCAATAAGCAAGTTGTTTAAAGTTGGGCTTTGAGATCCTAAATAGTTCAACTCCTCTCCATTCCTGACCTTTCCCAGCCACTGTGGTAGTAGTGGTGCTGCAGGGCCAGGCCATTATAGTGTTGTGCATGCTGTGTGGTGAGAAAACTTTGCAACATGCCCTTATGATTTGTTTTTCATCATTTGTTTTATTTTTATTCATCTGCTTGTTACACTGAGTGAGACAGCTACTAGCCGGGATGATAGCAGAGCCTGCTTTTCTCTCTGAGTATACTATCTTTGCTTTGGATTCCTCCAAACAGCCTAAAACACAGACTGACAGTGTGGTGAGTCCTTCCACCGCTTTCTGCATTCCCTTTGTGGGAAGATAAGTAATCCGGTAATTCTAGAAGCAAATCTCATGTTGCTTGTCACTTACCATCTCTCAAAGCATCTTCAGTGCCCTGTTGCTAACCCTGCTTTAAAAAATAAGAGTAAATTGCTGAATTCTGATGGCTGGTGTGAATTCTGGTAACTCTTTAACAGCAACAAAATAACACTTTTCATTAATGTAGTGAAGATTACTTTCACTTGATCTAAACTCTTTTAAGTTTTCTTCCTAGGGAATGTTTGTTCATTGATTAAAAAGGTATGCATTGTTAGAAAACTGTGGTGGTGGCCAAGAATATTTTGAAATGTGACGCACATTTTTAGGGGGAAAATGCATTTGTGTAAATCCATAGTTAAATAACACTTAGTAGGTAAGTTGATTTTATGGTAACAAATAATTGCATCTTATTTTGGGAGAGGACAGATTTTCTGTGTATTAAATATCTAAAAAATAATGATCTCATTATTTTTCAACTGACTGAATTCATATAATTTTGAGTCTTGTATATAATTTTGGGAAAGTGGACTTTTTTCTTCAAGTATCTAATTTCTTAATTTAGCAAATTAAAATTTAGAGGTGTTTGCTCAGTAAGGTAGCTTTTGGTGTTAAATTGGACATTGAACTAGGACTGATTTTTTTATTTGTTTTGTTTTTTAAACAATGAGAATTGGTTGAACTTATTAAGCTGGTGATGAAATTGGAACATTTCTGTACTAATCCCTGCAGCCAGGAAAGACTTGGTTTGTATATAGCCACTAGCAATCCTAAACTACATTCTAACCTGGTTTTAGAAAAGAAAGCAGCTCAGAGTTCTGGTGAAGCCTTCGCTTGGAACTTCGGGAAAAAGGTCTCCTTGGTTCTGGCTACAAGTAACACCTCACTATTTTCAAAACTGGTTTGAGAGGGACACAGGAATTCCAGTTAAAGATAAATTACCAACTTATTTAAAAACAAAATGATATTTCTTTACACTTCATGTAATAGTAATAGAGACTTTTTTTTTTTTTTTTTTTTTTTTTAAAGAAGAGCTTCTTCTAGGCCCACTTCCATCTATATATATTAACGCCTAAGCAAATGAACAACTGAATGACCAATGACGCATTGACTGGTTGCTATGATGCACACTGACCACCAGCGGGCAGATGCTCAACACAGGAGCTGTCTCCTGGTGGTCAGTGTGCTCCCACAGCTAACCTTCCACAGCTCTTCTCCCTGCTGGCCAACTACCCGCATCCCCAATTGGCCCCAATTGCTGGCCAGGCCAAGGGACCCCACCTGTGCACAAATTCGTGCACTGGGCCTCTAGTAAATACATAAAAGTAATTTGTATGGAGTCCTAGCCTATCATGAAAGAAATGCTAAAAAAATTTTAAGTGAAGGCATTAGAAGTAATTTAACTAGACTAAAAGTCTTTATAATATTATTTAAATTGAGTTTTGTTCAGATAAAAACTTATTTTCCCCCACATAACAAAGGGAAACTATAGCATAACCTAGGTTATTGAATTTAGTGAGGGCCTAATTCATTATATTAGGAGTTCACCAGCTGTTGACTTTTCCTTAATTTAGTTTTTTTTTTTTTTAAATACGAATCTTTACCTATAATTCTAAAAATTATTGTATCCTTAGTGCTCAGCAACCAATAAATATTGAACAAAATATAATTGAACACAAGTCTGGCAGGGAACTTGTGTGTGCTTTTAAATTAAATGCTCTTCAGAAGAGTTTTCCTGTATCTAGGAATTGCCTCCAGAAGAAAATATTGATGACTGTTGAGTATTGACTTGTATTGAGCTAGTACTTTAGGCTTTTGTGTGGGAGAAAGCCTTCAGAAGTCTTCTTTCACTGAGGGAAGTATTGTATAGGATTTAAAAAGCAGTTACTGAACCTGTTCTACCAATCCTCAAGATGTTAGTTAGGTCCTGGGACCAAGACAAAAATGCAAGGTTATCTGCTCTCCAAGATTTTATAAGTTAATATGTAGATAAAAATATCAACATGCTAGTATACTTACAATACACAGGAATTAAGGCTTAATACAAGAAAATACAGATGTAGGGAATGTGTTAGTCTTTCAGGCAAATCATATAAAACTTTATTAAAAAAGGGCATTTGTTGGACAGAAATAGAGAAGGCATTACAGGTAGTGACAAAATCTCTAATTTTGCTTCTAAAGATTCCTAATTTAAATTTCAGGGGAACATAGGCCAATACTTCCCTTAGTTGTCTTTTTTATATTTAGATATATGATATAACATAGAAACTGAAATATTACACAGGGAGGAAAGGTTTTTAAATGTTATGCTGTGTTTGATAGGGTGATATTTCAAGCAGTTGTATAATAGAATAGCTTTTTCTGTAAGGACTACAATCATGTGTCAAGAAATTTACTTAAAATAGAATATGGACTCTCTTGCCACTGTTTCTTCTAACCTATATATCTTATGGAGTTCTTTCATTTCCTTTCTGCATAATTTAACTATTGCTTTTCACTGCACTGATTGACTGAGAGATTTATTGATCCCTATAAAATGTGTGTTTTTTATTTTATTTCATAGTTTGTAGTATTTTTTAGGGCTAGAAAACATTACTTGTGATGTTATACAAATACATACCATGTATACAACTTTTAATTCTTTGAAATGGCAGAGAACAGGAAGATAAAAGTTAATTACTAAGTTCTTTCAACCTTTCTCTCCTGTCTAACTTTAAGAAAATGTCTTGGACTAGTAAAATTTGATAACTTTTTACATTAGAGGGAATAGGTATTTACATTTTTATTAGGGAAAAATTTAAACATATTATAAAAGTGGAAATAGTAGCAATAGTGGTATAAGAATTCTTTTTCTCCTATAGTGTCTATTACCAGTGTCAACAATTAACTCATGCCCATCTTATTAGGATTCCTTCCCACTTCCCAACGATACCATTACCAGCCTCTCCGTACATGCAGCTTATCCCCACCTCATTCCTACTGGATTATTTGAAGCAAATTTCAGAACTATTATTGCATCTAAATGTTTTGGAATATATTTCTAAAAGATAAAGACAAAATATAGACCCACTATATATTTATCATACCTAAAAATTAACAATTCCTTAGTATCAAATACCTAATGAGAGCTAAAAAATTTGAGAACTCTTTTTTGCAAAGCTGAGTGCCTTCACTTGTATTTTAGAATAAATAAGATCAGTTATTTGACCTTTTCTTGGTCAGCTGTAGAATTATAGGGAAAATGTGCTATTCAAAGACCAAGTTACTGAAACATACTGGTAGTGGCTAGGATTTGGTCAAATGCTTTTGTTTAAAGAATTAAGTTATTTTATCACGAGCTACTTCTAAAGCTGTAATTTCAGTTAGCTACTTAGTGTATTATGAATGCAATGTAGAATTTTAAATATCAAAGAATCTCATCCATTATCATAGAACCTATGCCAGTATGATGTAATCAGCAGAATGTTGCTTAATTTGGAGCATTTGTCATATGAACAGGATAAAATTAAAACATTCACATGTGGAATAAGATTATTTTAAATTATAAGTTTTTCTGAAAATTGTCACAACAATGTCATTTATATTGTTGGCTTCAAATGATTGAGGCATTTGTATTTCTTGTTACCAAGATAATTTTCAGAGCTTAGCCTAAATAACTTTAATTTGAATATTCTTTTATTGTAGGGAACTATTGATATTTCTTTTTCTGGATAGATTTCTGTTTGAATGAGTTTAGCTAATTGAAACCCTTATGTTAATTTTGTTGAGGGGGGGGAAACTGGGGACATTATAATGGGAAAGGTATGCGATTAGCTTGAAATAAGTTTTGCTACATACTAATCTTTGCTATTTAGTTATATATATTGCAGCAAAATGAATTTTCTAAAATACTTACCATACTAGTTTTGCCTTGCATGAAGACATTCTAATAAATGAACAATTACTAATTTTATTTGATAAATGTACCTAATAGGGCTTGATACTTGGCCTTTGTTCCTAACAGTTTTAAAACTTTAGTCTTTTTTTCCTTTTCTTTACAATGTTTCTTTGTCCTTTTCAGAATGTAACTCTCCAAGCCACAAAATCTCCGGACAGTATTAATGGAAGTGAACTGGTGACTCCCCAGGTATGTTATTCATTTTATTTAAAAAATGGCAAGTCCTTTCAGAGTGTTGGTCAATCTATTTTAGTAGCATTCGACTTTACATTGGAACAGTGATGTCCAAACATTTGATACAACATGTGTGGTAAATCCAGGTTTGTTGATGGTTTCTTGGAAAAAAATGTAAGTGATTTATATATATACACCAGTCATATAAGATTCTGTTATTACTCATTTAAAAAATTAATGGTGGTAAATAGTAAACATTTTGAAAAAAGGAATCTGACTTTATAGTTGTAAAGAAAATAGAGGAAGTCATATTGAAAGATGGGTCATGTTACATAATTTGAAAGGGGATTAGTATGAAATAAATGAAACTTATTTTAAACTTTGCTCTTAAATGTGCTAATGCAGAGAATTTAGGTTATCTTTGATACTCAAAAGTTATTTGGAGATTGGGGCTGAGTGACATTCTTTTGACTCCTTCCAAAAAAAGAAAAATTTCATGAAAAACATAAAAATGATGGCAGTGTCTGAAATGAACATTTTTTTACTTTGGCTTTAGTGATGATTATTATCATTGACCTGGCTATTCTCAGGAGTCTGTTTGTAGGGAAAGAACATTTCTAATTTTGTGAATCTGGAGCATTAATGTATATAATTTATGACCTCAGTGATTTATGAACTAAATTATGTAGACTAAACATTCTAAACTATTGTTTAGCAAATGTATAAATTACAGTTTCCCAAACTCCATGAAAAGGTCACCTGTGAGGTGAGATCCTTTGGGGAGGCTGATAAGGTTCTGGCCATAATCCGAGTCCCTGGGCTTGAGGACTCTGGCCTTGAGCAGCATCCTCACTAAATCCCAAGTCTTCTACAAATACATCATTTTCTTTAGGTGCCAGGAGATAAGGGTAAAAATTGAGAGGCACCAATCTACCTATATCAGATGTATAATATGGTACTGGACAGATCCAAAGATCTTTAAGGAATACTATTAAAGAATAGTTTTTGGAATACTTTTTTCCTTCTCTTATAGAATAGTCTAAAAAGACTAAATACAGTTACAAATGCAAAAAGTAAAATGAAAGATAACCACTTGGGAGAGACTTAAGTTTTAATTAAGTTAAATAATGAACATGGGTGATATTCAGAAAGTAAGGCTCACTAAAGGCTTTGAACTTTCTTTAAAAACAACAACAAATATTTTCCTAAAAAATAAAATAGCATTTACTGAGTATTTACTCTGTGTCAGGCATTATTAACACACACACACACACACACACACACACACACGCACACACACACACGCACTCACACACTCATACTCTCTCTTTTAATTCTCATAACAAGGTGATAGTTTCACTTAGAGTCTCTTTACCTTTAAACAGATTTCTGACAAATTGGTTATTGGTTGTTAGCAAATTCGGAACAGTGTATGTGGATGAAGGGGGTAGGACATCTTGACAGCAGCAGGAAATCGGAGTTTATACCAAGCTAGAAGAGATGGTAAAAACAAGCCCAGGAATTCATAAGGCATAGCTATCTATGACCCTCTTGATACTGGGTAGGACATCTTGTGTAAATTGATAATTTTGGCACACAATATAATAATTGTGGCATGGACATCGTTTTAAAGGTTTACTCATTGTCCTTATTTAAGAAGGCAGAAAAGTATGTATTTTAGAAAAATTTCTTTTAAATGTCATTAAATTTTAAATTGTTTAATGCAGTTTATAATAGCTTATGAAATTGATTCTTCATTTATCTCCAAAAGAGAATGCGTAGAGCTGACCTTTTACTTCAAACAGACTTATAAAACTCAGATCTTTGATAACCATGTATGAATTTTTAAATATAAAATAAATTACAGTATTAAAGTTGCATTTTAAATTATTTGTTGCTGTTTTTGAATGCTGCCTTTTTATTTTTCAATAGTTAATTACAAAAATTTTCAAACATATATGAGTTGGAAGAACTTTAAAGTGAATAGCTATATACCCTCCACCTAGATTTATTTTTATTTTTTTGTTTTGTTCCTCCACCTAGATTTTATCATTCATACTTCACCGTACTTATTTTATCATAAACCTATCTATGTATTCATGCCGCTTTCTCTCAATATTTACTTTTTGTTTTTTGTTTTTAAGAGGTGGGGTGCAATTTGTTTATTTATTTATTTGTAGTTGGTATATATTTCAGGTGTATAATATGGTGATTCAACATTTATATACCTTATAATGTGATCACCACACTAAGTCTAATAATCGTCTGTCACAATGCAAACTTATCACAATATTATTATTTTTTAAATTTATTTTTAGTAAGAGAAAATGACCAAATGTAATACATACATGTGTATGAGGACCCACATACATGAGAGAGCCCGAGACCTCTCATGCAGGTTCAGAGATAGAAAGGAAACATGGGCATATAAGACATCCTGAACTAGGAATGAGGGAGAGGACCATGGGGGGGCTTCACAGGGTCATTGCAGGATGAGAAGAAGAGAAAATGCTTGGTAAACAGAAGTTTGTCCTGCCCTATGGATAGGTCAAAAAAGGTTATCTGATAATCTCTTATGGGCAAGACTCCTAATTCAAGTTCTAGGTAGTTAAGGGAGAGGTAGAATTTTCTCTTGGGCCTGCTGTTCAAGTTGCCTTTAGCTCAAAACAGTCGGCATACCACAGAGGCACAGAGGCATACCTTGGGGTAACTCATTCTGAATCCCCATAGTTCCCTCTTCTGAAACTTCCCTGGAATTCGGTTGGTAAATTGTTATATATCTCGTTCAACCAGTCTCAGTCTTGAGAAAAGTTCAGTTCACTTAAACTGTTGTGTACAATATTATTGACTATATTCCCCTTCACCTTTTTCATCCATATTCCCACCCCCTCCCTTCTTGCAACCATCTTATTGGTGACAGTGTAACAGGGGCAGATTTGTAGGTAAGCGATTTGAGACAAGAGAACAGAAGGCTTCCTTCTTTTTTACAGATGTGCAGACTGAAAGGAAGTGACTTAGTGAAGGTCATTCCACTGCTCGGTGACAGACCTGGGACCTACACCCCAGTCCTCTGATTCCAGGTCCAGCACTTTTTCAGAAATAACCAGGTGTCTCTTATTTTTCAGAAAACAATGTATTATGTTAAATGTCAGGGAAATTGATTGAATATGTTAGAGCTTTTAATAGGTTATTGCTGTTGATAGGGAATAATAGAAGTCTAAATGTGTATTTTTAACCCACATATTCTGTGGTTTTTGGTTACAGTCAGGTGACACACAGACTTTTGCACAGAAACTCCAACTCCGGGTGCCTTCCATGGAGTCTTTGTTTCGAAGTCCACTAAAGGAATCTCTATTCCGATCTTCTTCAAAAGAGTCTTTGGTACGAACGTCTTCCAGAGAATCCCTGAATCGACTTGACCTGGACCTCTCTGCTGCCACCTTTGATCCACCCTCTGATATGGAGAGCGAGGCTGAGGATTCGCTAGGGAACTTCGACAGCCTCAACAAAGAGCAGCTGATTCAGTGGTTGCGAAGAATGGAACGAAGGTTGAATAGCTACAAAGGGAAATATTCTGAGGTAGGAGCATGCCTTTTCTGCCTAAAGGAAAATTTCTTCCCCTTGTTCTCTAATTCATGCTACTGTGTGGCTTTTATACCTGTGGTTGGCAAAACTCAATTCCTTAGAAATGCTGGCTACTAATGCTGGGTAATCTCTGGCAATATCTAGTTAAAGACTTTTAGGGTTTTAGGTCTTTTGTGGCAAGACTCTTAGTAAAGTTTTGGAGCTTATTGTCTGTAGCCTTCTAGTTCTCACGCTCTGCCTTTCTGCTTGGTCGCCCAGGGCAGAGTTCCTCATCTTTCCTCCTCACATCCTCTCCCTTGTTCATCTAAGTGCTGTGGCTGCAACATTTTCATTATTACAGACCCCAATTATGTTTTAAGTAGTTTGATTTTCTGACACATTTGTTTCACTCTCATTGTACCTACATTTAAATTTTGCCTCAAATGAATCTTTTAACTTCTATCCCCCTGAGGATGGCACTCTCTGGTCTAAGCAAGGAAGTAGTGCTGCCCATCTCTCTTTTCAGCATCTTCCCTTCAGGTTGAATTGTATTAGTTCTCCCCATCTTGTGCAGTTGAAACAATGTTTCCTAAGGAAAACCTTTCTACAGCAATTTGCCTATGGCTTATCATATTTTTTTATAATGACTAACAGTTTGTCTTAGTAGTTTGTAAATCAGCTCTGTAGTTAATTTTAACTAATGAATAATAAAATTCAAAGTTAGTATGTAAAGTTAGCCATAACTTCTATTTCCAATTATGGCTACAATCTGGGTAGTTTTACACAGCAGCCCAAAAGAACAAAAACCCTTAGGTGAAATATACAAAGTATTTTTTATTTTTATTTATTTATTTTTTTAATTGTTTTTTTTTACAGAGCGGAAGAGAGAGGGATAGAGAGTTAGAAACATCAGTGAGAGAGAAACATCGACCAGCTGCCTCCTGCACACCCCCTACTGGGGATATGCCCACAGCCAATGTACATGCCCTTGACCAGAATCGAACCTGGGACCTTTCAGTCCGCAGTCTGACGCTCTATCCACTGAGCCAGACCGGACCCAGCTACACAGTATTTTTTTTTAAACTATACAATACTGGCAAACTAGGAAGGAATTATTAGGCTAGAAGCTATAGGCTGGCTGGAACCCAGAGATGTAAACAGGGCAGGAAAGCCATATATCTCAGAAGGCACTTATGAAGTCAGGCAACTTTTCCCTTTAAAACTTATTTTTTATTTCTATCAAAGTAATTAATGGTCTTGATTTTTGTTTGTTTAAATATATATTATTTTCACTAGCTTATTCATGGCTTTTAAATTCAAAGCTGGGGAAACAGTAAATTAATATATATATATATTTTTATATTTTATTGATTTTTTACAGAGAGGAAGAGAGAGGGATAGAGTTAGAAACATCGATGAGAGAGAATCATCAATCAGCTGCCTCTTGCACACCCCCTACTGGGGATGTGCCCGCAACTAAGGTACATGCCCTTGACCGGAATCGAATCCGGGACCCTTCAGTCCGCAGGCTGATGCTCTATCCACTGAGCCAAACCGGTTTCGGCTAAACATTTCTTTAGGAAGCAGTTTTCAACTGTTGGTTATGAGTTCTTTTCATCAGATTTTTACACAGCCATGGTCACAGGTCCTATAACCACAAGGAACTTTTAGAGATCAATGGTCAAACAAAAAATCACCTGGAGAGCTTGTTAAAACACACAATCCTGTGTTTCTTTGCTCTTCCTCCCCCAATTCCCATTCAGTTAGTTTGGGGTATGGCCCAATAATTTCAGTCTCTAGCAAGCTCCCAGGAGATGCTGTTGCTGATGGTACTGGTCTATGACTATTGTTTGAGCTGTCTTCAGCCTCTAGGCAAGTTGGCTTTAATTCCAACCTATGAATTAGGTCCTCATATTTAAAGAAGTACGTGTCTAAGGTGAAATCAAAAGGAGATTTATTATCTTTATAGATTTGAGTCTTTTAATTTTTAGAACTATATTTCCTATGTTATTTAGTTTGGCTGTATATGCATCTAACTAGGTTGAATTGTTATGTAAAAGAATTATTATGATTGATTTATTTTTGACTTTTATAACAAGATGCTTTAGTGGAGTTTAGAATAATTAATTGCATTTATTTAGTAATGACATGTTACTGATGACTTTTTCTTTATTTTAGCTTGTAACAGCTTATCAGACTATTCAGAGAGAGAAGAAAAAGCTACAAGTAAGTGATTTATTGGCTATGATATTGATTCATACATAATGCTAAAATTAGAAAGGATCTCATAGTAAAACAGCTCTATCCTCACTTGTAATAATCACATGATTAAAGTATTTAATCTGCTTTACTGTTACTGGAGATTTGATAAAGAGAAAGAGGGAGGGATCCCAGTGGTCTTACATGGAAGGGATGGGTATCTTTCAGTTTCTGATCCCTAAAGTGCTTCAGAGGTTTCACTTTAAGGCATGTTTTGCTCTTTTACACGTTTCCTAGTATCTTAGTTTGCAGGTTGCATCTTTTAAAATTTTTGATTTAGATAAGTTTTTATTGATTTTAGAGTGAGAGAAAAAGAGTGGGGGAGAGAGAAACATAGATTGGCTGCCTCCTATATGCCTCCCTACTAGGAATCATGTGCCTTGACTGGGAATTTAACTGTGATCTCCTAGTTCAGAGATCGACACTCAACCACTGAGCCACACAAGCTGGGGGGAGTGGTTCTGATTTAATTCATTGTATTATTATTACGTAAATTCATTCTCAAAAGGTCATCTTATTCACAATTCTGTGAGTTCCTTGTTTGTGTTTCTATGAATTGTCTATAGATTTTTATTTTTAGGTGTATGTATTTCTACCACTAAGTCCCAAATATAGAGTGTTAGAGATAAAACGCAGTAACTTTTGCCTTTTTTCTACATCTCCATACATGCCCATATTGGCATGCCTAGAAACCTCTTTATTAAATTGACAAACATCCTTTCAGTAGACCCAATGAAATGAAAACTGTAAGTACTGCCACCACTATTATCAGTACTGCTCATACTACCTAACATTTATTTAGCTCTTACTGGGTGCCAGGCATTATGGTGTATTTAGTCCTTAAACCTCTCCTGTGAGGAAATTGAGGAATAACAATTGTTTATTGTTACACACGTTGTGAGTGATAGGGAGGAGAGCTGGGATCCCTTCCTGGTAGTTAGATGGCAGAGCGGGTGCTTGTAAATAATGCACTGCATTTTCCTGCATTTAACAGTTTTATATTATACCAAATATAACCTGTGCTTATAGCTTTATATGGAAAAAGCCTTTGGTTTTTGTTTTATTCACTCACCAGGCCCCACAAATACAACCCAGTCATACTCTCTGGACCATAAAGTAAAACATTTGCCTATCTGTATCTCTGTTTTTTGTTGTTATTAATCTACACGCACCAGTGAAGCTCCAAATTACCCCATTTCTTCACCTCTCTCTATATATATGTACAAGAATATACAGTTACTTTGTTTCCATAACTTTTCAGGTTTAATTTTAAATTTAGTGAAAAGCTCCTGTTTCCTGTCCTCTCTCTTTTCCCACTTGCAGGAAAGGATGAATCACTTCATCTTTCATTATTACTCTTTTAGCTTCTTGAGTTTTATATATGATGACTAATTCAGCAGTCTGTATTTCTCTTTGTAGTTTTCTCCTGGACTTTTCTTTTTTAATGTTTTTAAAATTGATTTTTAGAGAGAAGGGAAGAGAGAGGGGTAGATGGATGGAAACATAGATGAGAGAGAAACATCTTTGATTAGCTGCCTCCTGCATGTCCCCTACGAGGGTTCAAGTCCACAATCTAGGCATGTGCCATGACTGGGAATTCAACTGATTATCTCTTGGTTCATGCATCAATGCTCAACTGCTGAGCCATACTGGCTAGGCTTTTCTTTTTTTTAATATAGTTTTTAAATTACAAAAAACCCCTTTTAAACAGGTTGGTAATTGACCAATCATTGTACCACTATAGGGTACAATGAAATAAATTGAATTGCATTTGGAATTTGATTTAACGTAAACAACCTTTTTTATTTTTAAAATTAACTTATAGTAGAATTGACTTTTGTGGTTTGCATGTGATATGTGTAATCACTACCATAGCCAGATGCAGAACAGTTCTGTCGCATCATAATTTAACTTTTTAACAGATTTTCAACATGGTTATATCCTTAAGATTTTCAGTCCTGTTCTCCACCCTCAGGTTATTTTTGGATAAACAGTTGTAATATTGTAAAAATAATTATTTGCCCTGAATGGTTTGGCTCAGTGGATAGAGCGTCGGCCTATGGACTCAAGGGTCCCAGGTTAGATTCTGGTCAAGGACATGTACCTTGGTTGAGGACATGTACCAGTAGGGGGTGTGCAGGAGGCAGCTGATCAATGTTTCTCTCTCATTGATGTTTCTAACTCTATCCCTCTCCCTCCCACTCTGTAAAAAAAACAATAAAATATATAAAAATAATTCTTTTGTACTTGCTTTGTATTACTATGTCATGCAGTTGTTTGACCCAACTTTATTTTTTTTATTTTAATTAAAGGGTATATTAAGTCAGAGCCAGGATAAAGCACTTCGGAGAATTTCTGAATTAAGAGAGGTAAGTTGTAGTGATTAGTACTTTGAGAATAGTAATTAAATCTCTTGTTTTTATCAGAACTATTGTACATGCTGTGATAGTTTCATATGTACTTCAGTAGCTATAGCAATAACTAACCAACCCAAGCTACAAAACCAGGGGCCAATTCTTACAGTTTTTATTTGCGTGGTTTTCCACAGCTATATTAGTAATACTTTGAATAATTACACTGAGTGGCCAGATTATTATGATATCTGAATGCATAATAACCTGGCCACTCAGTGTGAGTGTGTGTGTGTGTGTATTCATTTATATATTATAGATATGCAGTGTTTATTAAAATATATTTCATTTTCAAAATTGGGCTATCAGCTGTTAAAGTGTATATAGATTTTTTTGTTACAGCCTGTATATTGTTGGTGAAGTTAGTGAAATAGGAGTCTTAACAATAGAATATCATTTACCTGCATTAATAGTCAGTGGCAACTTTCAAGGCTAAACTGTCCCTTTTATTAGGTGTTTTTGGCTTCTTTTTATTTTTCCTAACCAACAGTCTTTTTAATAAAATAAACATTTTGTTTATTGTAATTTTGGGGGGTAATATTTACAGTGACATATTAGAAATCAGGCAAATATTTATTATTTGAAATAATGCTTTACTAATTTCTGCTTCTGTCCTGTCTTGAAAAGGATGGACAATAATGGCTTATATTGGTTGGAGAATAGCATTCTGTATCTCTGCTACATCACTTATCAACATTTTTAAATCTTTTAATAATAAAATAAAACAGATATAGAAAATCATGCTAAAAATATATATAGCTTACATGTACAGTATATGGTAAACACTATTATAATCACCAGCAAGGTCAAGAAATAGAATGTTTCTAGTTACTTTAAAAACACTTTACTGTTTCCTAACCCAATCACAGTTTCCTTTCTTTCTTCAAAAGTAACTATTATCCTGTCTTTTATGGTACTTTGTTGTATCTTTTTGTTTTATCACCATGTGTAAAAATATTATATATATGTTTAATCTTCAACTGAGGGCATTTACCTCAGTTGCAGGCTCAATCCCCAGTCCCTGTCAGGGCATGTATGAAAGGCAATCAATCAATATCTCTCTCACATAGATGTTTCTCTCTCTCTCTCCCTCCCTCCCCCTTCCTCCCTCCCTCCCTCCCTCCCCCCCCCTCCCTTACACACTCTGTAAAAATCAATGGAAAAAATATCTTCACTAGTCAGTTTTTGTTTTTTTTTAAGGATATAGTCAAGTTGTTCAAATGTTTAAAAAAAAAACCAACAACATTCAAAATCTGAAAACCATAGTATAAATTGAGGTATTTTTATGGGTTGTTAGGGATGCCGGGTAACAGAGCCTGGTATTGTAGTGCAGACGTTCCAGACTAAAGGATTGGCCTGTGCAAAGTCATGGAAGACCGTTCTTTCCAGACTTGTGGATTTTATGGGCTGGAAAATGATCTCCAGTTCTTTCCAGAAATGGGGGACAGGAGAATTGTCATAGGGCTGCTTTTATTTCTTCAAGTGTGGATATTAAGGAACCAGATTCTTCTGTTTTCATTATTTCATAAAGATTTTTTTAAAATAAAAAGTTAGGAAGGACATATTTTTAGAATAAAATAACAGCTGTTTAAATAAAAGATTTGGATCTAAGAAAAACTCTCTACATTGACCTCTGTTTCGTATTTCACATTGGATTCATGAAAACTTCATTCTGGACATGTTCTAGAAGACCATCATTAGGAAACTACTACTGTGAGGGAAGGTCATGCTCGGAGTCTTTAGTGAAAAATTAGTAAATGAACTTAGAAATCTTGGGCGTTGTGGGCGTGATGGGGAATAGAGGACAGTTCGTACTTCAGTGTTTTGAGAATTAGTAAATTTGAAACAGTGTAAGAAGAGGGCGCTGCTTATAAGTCCTTAAAAATATTGTTTGAGGAAAAATTTATAGCCAACGTGTGAGGGATGGATCAAGTCAGAGGAAGATTTGAGGTAAGAAAAGTAGGAGTCCCAGAAAAATAGAGGTGTTTTGATGGGATATCTAAATTGTTCTAGAAGTTAGCTTCTAGCATGCCAGTGGACTAAGTGTAAGGGAAAAGCACTGAGGACACAGGACTGAGCCCAGAGGGATAGAGGCCAATGGAATCAGGGAAGGGCAGAGAGGAAACTGTAAGAGACAGGAATACAGACAGGAGCCCTGAAGCCATGGAAAGCAGGTACATTAAGGAGATCATTATGGTGACTGCTATAGCACAGAGGTAAAGACCATTGGATTCAGTTAGGAAGGCTCATTAAGGACCTAAAGAAAGCAGCATTTTGAGTAGTAGTTTCAGGAATTTTTTTTATTCTCAGTAATTTTTTTTAATCCTCAATTCAGCAGTCATTACAACTACAAAATATTATTCTTGGATCTTCATATTCTTGAAGGATCAAAATTTATTTGCTGGTGTAAATATTAATGTTTTTTTTTAAATACTAATGTTTTAAATGCTGATTATCTTTTAATTATTGTTGTTGATACCTTATCTTAAGAGGAATGCAATTCCAGACTATGTTTTTAAATTTTGAAAACTTCAAGTCTGTATTTTTTGTTTTATGCTAAAAACTACCTATAAAATCCTTTGTTTTAGGAGCTCCAAATGGACCAGCAAGCAAAGAAACACCTCCAAGAGGAGTTTGATGCATCTTTAGAGGAAAAAGATCAGTATATCAGTGTTCTCCAGACTCAGGTAAGAGTGTGAAACTTGGATAAAGAAAAATAAAAGGAGTATTGATGGGATATGTAATAGGTTCCAGATATTTTTAAAAATGGGGGTATTTTAAAAAATTCTTTCCTTTTTCTGAGTTAATTTTTAGGATAATTGTTGATTTATTATCCTTTGGCTAGCTGTGATATATTGTACTTGAAAGTAACAAAAAATGAACTGTGTTGGGAGTAAACCTTTTATTTTAATTGTTTCCCTTGGTATAGCAAAAAGAGTATCTTTTACTCTGTCCTCTCTGTTGTAAAGAAAGTACTACTGCTATATTTTCTTTTGAATCATTTATTTTTTCTAAAGAAGCACATTTTTCTTAGGTTTCTCTGCTGAAACAACGGCTACGAAATGGCCCCATGAATATTGATTTAACAAAACCACTCCCTCAAATGGAACCACAGGCTGAAGGCGTCACTGAAGAAAACGCAGAGAATGATGTAGCGGCAGTAGGTGAGCTTCATCTTGTCAAAACGTTAATTTAAAAATCAGAGGAGGGTGTCGCAAGACTCTAGGTCTAGGATATGAACTATTAGACATGGGCCGAGATAGAAGTAAAGTATTCTTGATCCTAACATTTCCAGGAAGATGCAAGAGTTTTTGTTGTTGTTTTTTCTGTTCTTTGTTGATATCCAGGAGAAAGTAATTGTTTTAAGACTTGACAGTCTGTGAGTAGTAGCACCTCATTTTCATTATAATTGAAATAAAATTATTAGCTTATACTTTTTTATTTTTTATACTGTTTTATTGATAACAATAGTTTTCATATAAACAGGATAGTTCCACTCAAGATGAATGAATATGTAATTGTTTATTATTTTTAAAATAATATTACTTACATATTTCTGCATTCACACATGTCTCTTCTTGCCCTATTTGCTATCTAACTGGAAAAGAGTAGCTTAAGTTTTTTCTTAAAATCCATGTATAGTCCTCCCTACTCTCTGAGGCTTTGAGGTGCATATTCAATGAAATTTCTACTTTTTATTTCCCAGCTCTTTGTCTCCAAGAGATTTATGATAAACTTTTAGTCTAGCCAGAGCCACAGTAGGTGTCTGTCTGAGCAACCATTTGGTAAGGGGCCCTGAAATTCCCCTGAAGTGTGAAAACTTCACTCATAAATGTAAGGGAATGGAAAAAGGTGTACTTACCAGAACTCTTCTGGAAGAGATTAGAATACATTGGAAGGAATACTTAATCCTTTTGGGATGGGAGATAAGATAAAGGAAGGGAGCTTCTCTCTGTTGGTCTGGTTTAGGGTATAGCAGAGTGTCGGGACAGTCCTATGTACAAACAGAATTAACTCCTAAAGCCCTCATATTCCTTACTCACTGCCCCTGCTGTGCTGCTTTATTGTTATTAGTTGAAGATGGAGCTTCTGCTAACACATTGGAAATACTTCAGCAAAGAGTTAAGCGTCAAGAGAACCTACTGCAGCGTTGTAAGCAAACAATTCAGTCACGTAAGGAACAATGTACACTGTTAACCAGTGAAAAAGAAGCACTGCAGGAACAACTGGATGAAAGACTTCAAGAGCTAGAAAAGATTAAGGTAAAGAGCAAATGAGTTTTGTTTCACATAGCCCCATCAAGCTAGATGCACAGGCCCCAGCGTGGCCTGCACCTCCTCTGCAAAGCCTCCTCCCTTCCCCTGTAAACAGCATGAGAGGGCACCCAAGTGCTCTGGGCTTCATTTCGGTTACAATCCTTTTGAGACATCCTGTGTACTTTTCTTCTAGACTATGAGAAGTATCCAAATTAGATAAAATGTTTAGAGTTCTCATATAAGGAGAAGCTTTATTAGAGATGGAAATGAATTTTTAAAATTTTTAAAATTTTTAGGAGCTTCATATGGCTGAGAAGACTAAACTTATCACTCAGTTACGTGATGCAAAGAACTTAATTGAACAGCTTGAACAAGATAAGGTAAAACAATACTTACGATACTAAATGCACTTTTGGAAGCAATTGGAAGCATTCAGACCGCTGCTTTCCAAAATTATTGCAGCTGCTTCCGTGAAAAATATTTTTGTTTTTATTTCTAGATTTATATAACTGCTAGCATTAGTTTTGTGTCATGTGAAGCTGATTCTCTGATTTCTGGGTCTCAGTATTTTGATTTATAGATTAGAATAATTGTTGCAAAAGAAATTTATTTATAGTATATAACATGCTTCAGAGAAAAGTTATTTATAATTAAGGCATTGCTAAATGTGGATGATAAAATATTGTCTTTCAAATAAAATGGAAACAGAATAATCTTTTAGATAAATTGCCTAAAAAAGAGAGAAGTTTAATGTATAATTAGCATAAATAGAATGAGATTGGTAGTGTAGAGTTGGAGCTGCAGCTGTAGCTTTGGCAGCAATGACAACTGAAAAATTCATGGGAAAATAGTTTTGACTTAACTCTTTCAGTCCCAAGTTCTTGGGTCCTTTTTAAAAAGCTGTTCCCAGTTGGTTACACATCATCCACCATTTTCTTTAATATGCTGTTTTATAGCTACAGGAGCTATGCAATTAAGAACATGTCAGAGCCATTCTATTGAAATGTATTGGCAATCTTTTCATTCTATAATATCATTTTTGCTAGATTCTACTCTATAGAATGTATGAAGGCCCACTTTAAAAAAAAGCCTTTTTATTATGAAAAACTTAAAACACTTACAGAAGAAGAAAGATTAATGTTATGAATTCCTATGAACCCATCATCCAGCTTCAACAGTTAACATTGCATGGCTGATCTTATTTGTACATTCCCAACCCCCATATCCTCAACCTTTTGGGACAAATCCAAGAAACCTTATCATTTCTTTCACAAGTATTTTAATATATCTTAAAAGTAAAGGACTCTCTTTTTTATAAAAATATAACCACATAATCATGATCACATTAAAAATTTAAATTTTTAATACAATTAACTAGTTAGTTTCAGATTTCCCTTTTGTCTCATACATTATTTTTCCATTTTTATGAATCAGGATTCAAATAAGATTCTTTTATTGCAAGTGATTGATTGTTAAAACTTCTTTTAATCTATAGGTTTCACTGCCCTCTTTCTCTTTTTCCTTTTTCTTTTGTGATTTGGTAATTTGAAGAAACTGAAGGCCATGATTTTGTTTTGAAATTTTATATAATAATGCCTCACTTACCTGGTTTTTATCTGTCCATTTAATTAGCCATCTGGAAGAGTCGTACATTAACAGGGGTTTACAAACCCTGGAAGTAAAGTAATAATCTTCTTAAGGTAATAGCTGTCATAAAATCTTACTTTTCAAGGACAAGTTAAACCATCCCATTTTTTGTTAGTCATGGATGACTGACTTGGTGACCTTCATTTCTTGTGTAGGTTACTCAAGAGTGGGAAGACAGTAGCAATTAGCAAATTGGAGGAATGGAGGTGCCTCGCTGACATAATAAGAATTAGCGGTGGATACATAGATTTTCACAAGGGGAAAGAGAAAAAACAGATAGATCTATACTGCAGTTTTGGTCCACTCAGTGTGGCAGCAGTAACCTTACACACTCAGCAGCCTCCGAGGCTTTCTCCACGTTATAGCGCAGATTCATAATTATAGTTCATGATGACTCTGAGCCAAATACAAAAGGCTGTATTTTGTTCATTATAAACTGTTTACTAAGACGGGGGAAATATGGCAAACATTCATAGGAAGATTATAAAATAAGTTTTTAAACTAAAATATGTTTATAATACTTAAAAGATTAAGCTTTCTATTTTGATATCAGTAAATAAAAATACACTGATAAGTCAGGTAACCAAAGTTATTGCAGTAGACAGTGTAGTATATAGTGAAAAACACAAACTTCAGTTTATAAAATAATAAAAAAGTTCTTACGCTGTATTTACTAAGAAGCACTTTGTTTTCTGCCTTTTAAAATAAGTTTGATACATGCTATTGATAATGCAGATTTGTTATGCAAACACTTTAGAGTCTGCCCTTCTGTTTAGGGAATGGTAATAGCAGAGACAAAACGGCAGATGCATGAAACCCTGGAGATGAAAGAAGAAGAAATTGCTCAACTTAGAAGTCGCATCAAACAGATGACTACCCAGGGAGAGGAATTACGGGAGCAGAAAGAAAAGTCTGAAAGAGCTGGTAAGAACTCAGGGGTTATTCATTTTATGTTAGAGCTCAAAAGTCATGTAAAGTGCGACTTTTCCAATCAACATTTAGAAAAATTAAAGATTGACAGAAATGCTTAACTGTAGAGACTCTGTATAAGACACTGGGCTGTTCCTGGGAGGAGGCAGGGGATGGTAAACTATGATTATTTACGTAGGAGAGGCTGGTTTCTCTAAAAGATGAGATTTTTACAGTTGTAGTAAAGGCAGTGGCAGTAGTAAAACCAGTGGCAGAATGATTTCCAGTTGATTAATATACCCACTTTGTATACGCTGCTGATCCTACTGATAGCTAACAGTTATTTTTGCAAGACTCTATTATAAATGCCTCACTGGTATTTATCTGTGTGTGCACTTACATTTAATCATCACAATTCCTATGAAGCAGGTATTATTATTATTCTTCTCATTTTACAAATAATAAAATGCAAGAACATAGAAGGTAAGTAACTTGCTTACATTCATGCACAGAGAGTAAGTGTATAGTCAGGTTTTGATTCCAGGCATTTTGAGTTCAGAGTCTGCTCTTAACCAGAGGGATGAGTTTAGCAGAGAGAAATCAATTTAAAAAGGTACCAAGAAGTCATAGGAATTATGGAAAGTTACACTTTTTTTGGGGAATATCAGAGTCATTTCCAGAAGTGTGGGAGATGGGATGAAAACTTAAAAAAAGGGTCTTTGAATTTGGTGGGGAGTTGATTCCCAGGATGCAGTTTCAGAAATGTAGAAACTGGAGTGTAGATAATTCACATGTGGGATAAAAATTACCCAGATAACTATTCTACTCACCTTTTTAATAATACAGTCTTCCTCCTCTTCTTTAAAATTCAGATGTATTTTGTCTTTAAATATGATAAATAATTGATAGCCTGTAAATTGAGAAAATTTTCTGTTAATAGTACTATCAAAATATTAAAAATTAATTAATAAAGATAGGATTAAGACAAAGTTATTTAATAGACATTCCCTTTGGAAAGTCTTTTGACCACAGTTATAAGTGCTTTTATAGATATTTAAAATTTTATTTTGGTTCATAATTATTGAGGGCTGTGATAGAATGTTATAACAGACTTATTTTACACTGAAGATACTGCCTTTTAAGTCTATTATGGTAACTAGTTTTGGACACCAACTGCATTTCATCTAATGGTCATAATTGAGTCTGAACTGAATTGTTCATATATAAAGTGATTCTTAGTTTACATATAAAGTGGATATGCCAACTGACAAAAAATTCCAACTTAGTGCTAAATGTAAGAAAAGGTCTTTGAAAGGAAGTAGAGTTTCTGTAAAATAGTCTGTGAACATCATCTGATTCTTAGAGAATTCAATTGCTCTGTTAAATATTTGTCTTTTTTTTTTTTTTTTAGAATTAAAATTCAAAGGCTAAATACCTAAGAGCTGGCCATGAAAAGGAAACAATAACAACATTAAAGCTTGCAGTTGAGGTTTTTTTTTGTTTTGTTTTTTTAATATATTTTATTGATTTTTTACAGAGAGGAAGAGAGAGGGATAGAGAGTTAGAAACATTGATGAGAGAGACATCGATCAGCTGCTTCTTGTACACTCCCTACCGGGGATGTGCTCGCAACCAAGGTACATGCCCTTGACCGAATCGAACCCAGGACCTTTCAGTCCACAGGCTGACGCTCTATCCACTGAGCCAAACTAGTTTCGGCATGCAGTTCAGGTTTTTAGAAGTAAATTGCCCTATATAATAAAAGGCTAATATGCAAATTGTCCCCTCTACTAGGAGTTCAACTAGAAGTTCAACCAGGGGGTGGGGCTGGCTGGCCAACCCCCCGTGACCCCTCTCCTCAACTGGTCCCGCCCCTGGTCCCCCTTCATCCCCCCCAGTTGGGGACGGCCGACTGGACCCCACCCATGCGTGAATTCGTGCACCGGGCCTCTAGTATCTACATAAAATAATTACCAAAGAATACAAATGTACTATGTATTTTCAACTATAAAAAGTTTAACTGATATATTTAATAATTTTTGGCATGTAGATATTAGTAGACAACTAATTTCTTTGGCTTGCTTATTCTGGAGGTCAAAACTGGTTCAACTACATTTCCCATACTTTTAGTGGAAAACAGTCAATTCTTAGTTTTTCTAGATGAACTGTAGTGCCTTCCATATGTTGGAGGACAAAGGAAATTGGAATGTTTATTATTTTTCAAAAGGACAATCTTATAAAATATTGAGACTATGTGAACATGGTGACATGCCTAATTTAGGATGCTATATCAACCTATGGTACTTTACTTTCTAGTGGAATAGTTAGGCATGTTTTTAAAGTATCATACTATATTATTGTTGTCCTGCTAAAATTATTTACTTTATTTGGTAAAAAAAAAAAAAAAAAAAAAAAAAAAAAAGCCAAATAAATTCATTTATTATAAGCATTTTACTACAACTGTTGATGGTATTTCTTTCTAGACGCCACTTAGGAACATATAGTCATATCTTTAAGTAAACAGATTTTTAAACTTACAGAAGTCTGGTGATTTAGCTTTAGTGCATAATGCTGTATTTTATGGGTGCTAGGTATTATTACAATTGTCTAGATTATCTCTTCAATACAGTACCAGTACAGAATATTAATGCTACTAATATTCACACTAGGTCTTATGTGTGTGTGTGTGTGTATGGTGTGTGTGTGTGCGTGTGCTTGTGCGTGTGTGTGTGTGTGTGTGTGTGTGTGTTTATGTTTCAACCAGGATATGAGGTGAGGGTAGCTGGCTAGTTACTAATACAGGATATTACAATAAACATTGGAAAAAAGAAAAAATGAAAGTATATCACTGCTGTTTCAGTACACTTACATTTAGTCTTTTTTCTAATACTTATTTTTATATTATTGTAAATAATATTTTATCATATTGTATATACAAATTTGCATGCTCCTTTTTTCTCCACTTAATATTATATTAGGAGTACTTTTACATGTTGCTAAAATACTAACATTTTAATGGCTGTGTCAGAATGCATGCACATCATTTACTTAACCATTTCCCTACTGATTAATGTCTAGATTATTTTCAGTTTCTGCTATTATGAATAATACTAAATCCTGTGATACAGCCCATTTCATATTTCTTTTTTTTTCTCAAGGTTAATTCTTCCTATAGACTTTTAGTCTTTTTTGTTAGTTATCTTTAAGTAATTTAAATAAAGCCAATTAAAAAGAGAACTCACATCAGAATGGTAACTCTTACTCCTTCTTTAAAATGTCCTTGCCTACAAGTATGCAAGATGAATAAAATATTCTGCTTGGATTAGGAAAGTTTCCAGAATCCACTATCTTTATAAGCTCTGTTTCCCTTTCATGCACCTGTCTTTGCTGAAGTTATGTGTTTTATATGATTGGCTGCATTTAAAAACTTAGATTAGCTTATGACATCCTTTGCTTTTTTATTGCCATGTTGTGTTTGTGTAGAAAATAAGTTTTTAAAATTAATTTGTATAGTATAGGTTTGATACACCAAAACATTTAGGAGAAAGTATTTATTTGATGTTTGAAAGACCCTTTAAAATAGAGCTTACATATTTAAATAATGTATAAGATTTATGCATATTTATATAGTAAACAAAAATCACAGGTGTATTTAAGTGCTTTGTTAGTTTTTGATAATTTATGTAACAGTTTTCTTGGAGTCTTAAGTCTCACAAAACATCTTATTTTTGTGCATCCACACATGCCAATAAGTGAATCATGCTGCCTTTCCCAAGCCTTGTATGAACAGGATTGGGGTAAGGGCTATTTGTTTTCTTATCATGGTGCTTAGGATAAGCCTTACAAAGAAAATTCCATGTTTCTCAGGCAAAAAAATAAAATAAAATTATGCTTTAAAGTACAGTTAAGTCTGCCATGTTAGATTAAGTTACATATTTTGGCACTAAATGAATATCTGATGGAAAAATGTGTTATTTTAAATGGAATTAGAGTTTTATTCATTTGTAGGCGCTCAACACATTTCTACAGTAGTAGCTATGCACCCATATATCTAGGTAGTCATGGTTACCCTGCACTTGTTTATGGCACTGTCACTGATTTGGAAAGCATCAGCAAGCAGAACAACACATTTCTTTGCTACATAATTGTATCTTCATTTACTCAGCTTTAGTCTAATGTTTTTCTAAGATCAGACCAATGTTTTTAAGGTTTATTGATAGATAAATCTATAAGGTTAATATAAAGTACATGAAATTTTGTACTGATTTATACATTTAAAAAAGTCGAAGTATAATTGATCTACAGAATGAATGTTATGCGGTTTGGAAAGTGGTTTAAAAACTAGATCTCCATTGTACATATGATGTTATTAAATATCCAAAGGCCCCAATTTGTATATAAATATTGCAGTGTCTGATTGGGCCATTGGGTGGTAATATTACTTTATTTTCAGTTAAATTCTAGAGAGTGGTTTTCAAATTTTTTTGGTTTTATAGACTTCTCTATATTCTTACAACTTACTGAGGATTTCAAAGAACTTTTGTTTATGTGGGTTATATGTAGTGAGATATTTATTGCATTAGAAATTTAAAAATGTTTGTTTAGTTTATTTAAAAATAACAGCTAGAAGCCTAATACATATTAGTTAAATACTTTTATGAAAATTACCTATATTTTCCAAAACAAAATTTTGTGTGAAAAGTGGCCTTGTTTTATATTTTTACTAATCTCATTACTTAGCTTAATAGAAGATAGATTTTATATCTTTTTGCATTTACTCTGTTGTGATTTAAATATATAAAGAAAATCTCCCCTCATGTAGATATGTATTTGGAAAAGGGAGGACCTCATAGGCCCTCTGAAAGGGTCTCAGGACCCATGGATCTTTGGATCACACTTTGAAAACTGCCATTAGATTTGCTTTTTTTTTTTTTTTTTTTTTTTTTTTTAATATATTTTATTGATTTTTTACAGAGAGGAAGAGAGAGGGATAGAGAGTTAGAAATATCAATGAGAGAGAATCATCGATCAGCTGCCTCTTGCACACCCCCTACTGAGGGGATGTGTCCTCAACCAAGGTACATGTCCTTGACCGGAATTGAACCCGGATCTTTCAGTTCGCAGGTCAACGCTCTATCCATTGAGCCAAACCGGTTTCGGCTAGATTTGCTTTTATTCACAAGTCTTGATGATTAGATGGGAATTCTGATAAAAATTCTTTTGGTTGCCTTTTCTGTTAATTCACATTTTATTCATTTTGTAGTATAATCTGTGTTTTTTTAGTTTAATATCACATGCATTTTGCAGCTCTAAAAATTTTTTTTTAAAGTAGGATAAAGACTTAGACGCTAGCTTACTTATTCATTTTCTGATATTCTCAATCAGCATTTTAGGACTAACATTCCATTGAGGGATTGGCAACCTTTCCTCATTTCTGCATGTTTGTGTATTCCCTATAGTGGGAGTAGAAGTGGGTCTTGTTATTCTTGTTGTTCCTCTGGAACAGTGCAACAAACGGTAATGCTGCCTGGAATCTCAGAATTCTGGCTTTTGTTAGAAGGTTGGTTATTAAGGCCATCAAGGATAAGGACAGGAAAAGGTGGTGAAGTGGCAAAAGCAAATGCCACATTCTTCCTACCTCTTCCTAAGGATTAATTCTTTTGTTTCTCTCTCTTTTTTACTACTTCAACTTTTGTGTGTGTGTGAAAAATTTTTCTTTATGTCACCCAGTGCTTTGCATATGGTTGGCAGATGGCAGACATCCAAAATATATGATGAATGAATGGTTGGATTATTGAGCTGCTGCCAACAATTCTCACTTAACTCTTGCAGTGAGCATTTGTCTCTTTTATAATTCCCATAGATGTGAATGAACCTCATCCGAAGTGGAAAGTGAGGAGCTAGCAATAAAAGGCCCCCATGTTTTTCATTTGTCAGGAACCATAAAATTTTTGCCAGAAATGTTTTCAAAGTTTTTTAAAAATAAAAATTGCCTGAGATACATTGAATTTTGCTTTGGAAGAACACAGTGTGTTCTTGCAACATTCGGTGGCAGTTTGTGCTTAGCGTCCCGTTGGTGTGTGTTGTGACCGTGGTTTTCCTGAGCACTTGCATGTTGGCAGAGACTTGTCAGCTGTGCCGATGTATGCTTTCATTCTCTCCACTCACTTGTCCTTCGTTGGCAATTGCAAGATAAACTATGTAGATGTTCAGAACATACTTCTTTAGTACTCTCACATTAAAGTCCTAGCATAGTTTCATTTGGGACACCAATTTATTGTACCTGGTTTTTGCAACATCAGAAAGCGAAATGTTTCTGGTTAGTAAGTAAACTCTCAGTGTATCCTCCTTCAGCATTGAAATGGGATTCATTATTGAAGACAGACTTCCTGTAAGGAGGTGGCTTCATTTGTGATACAGTGTAGAATCCTGAATGGGTTTGAAAAATGTTTCCTATATGTGGATATATGCAATGTGTTTTAATGCCATTTTTGTAAAGGAGGATGAGAATGGAAAGCAGTTGAGTTTTTTTTGTATCTGTTTGAGGTATAACATGATACATTTTGTTGAGTTAGAAGCCATCAGTAATTGCAAGGTCCAAAAATTCTGGTTTAGTAAAATATATTATTGCTCTCCTAAACTTGATCAATGTCAGTATTCTTAGTTTTTAAAAATAATGCAAGGTAAGGGCTGTTTCTTAAATACAACTTTAAAGTTTTACCATCAAGCCCTATATATTCAAGTTGATTTATCATCTGAGGAAAAAATTGGTGCCTCAGTTCTTGCATTTGAATGAGGATATTGAATTAAAAGATCTCTAGGTAACCTGGCTGGTATGGTTCAGTGGTTGAGTGTTGTTCCTTGATTAAGAGGTTGCTGGTTCAATTCCCGGTCAGGGCACATGCTTGGGTTGCAGGCTCAATCCCCAGTAAGGGACATACAGGAGGCAGCCAATCAGTGTTTCTATTTCTCTCTCTCCCTTCCTTTCTCTGAAATAAATGAAAACTTAAAAAAAAAGATCTCTAGGTATCTATAATAATAAAAGCATTAGATCTAAGGACAGCTAATTAGATCTGCTGTCCTTCCGGATGACCTTCCAGAGGGAAGCCAATGATGGCATCAGGGGGAAGGAAGGCTGATGACATCCAAACATTCAAAAATGTTATCATTCTTTTTTCATGTTTTCCTTTTCCACATTTAAACCTTCAGCACAAACTAAGCAGTTTAGAGTGTCAGCATTAGTTTTATGCTTTGGACTTATAAGCAGTGAGCACTCTTACAGAATCTTTCCCATAATTGATCACTTTACTTGATTTCTAAGAAATTAGGAAATGAAATTTCTTATTAGTAGTAAGAGACTTTTTTTATGTTTGATATGAGAATTTGTAAAATAAATTTCTCAGGGGAGGATATGTTAGTTTAATTTTAAAGAGAGGAAGGCAGAGAGAAAGGAAAAAGAGGGAGAAACATCGATTGTGAGAGAGAAACATGCCCAACCAGAATTGAACCTGCAATCTACGTATGTGCCCTGACCAGGAATCAAACTTGCAACCTTGTGACAATGCTCTAACTGAGCCACACTGGCCAGGATTTATAGTAAAGAATTTATAGTAAAGGAATATCTAAATTAAACAAAGACAACATTATCTTTTTTTTAATTTTTAAAACTATATTTTATTGATTTTTTTACAGAGAGGAAGAGAGAGGGATAGAGAGTTAGAAACATCGATGAGAGAGAAACATCGATCAGCTGCCTCTTGCAAAACCCCAACTCCGCCCCCCTCCCCCCAGGGATGTACCCTCAACCAAGGTACATGCCCTTAACCGGAATCAAAACCAGGACTTTTCAGTCCGCAGACTGATGCTCTATCCATTGAGCCAAACTGGTTTTGGCAACATTATCTTTTAAATACTTTATTTTCTAACATATTTATATCTTAAGAATTATCATCTTGCTGTTGGCATACAAATACCAGTAAAACTAGTATAGGAACCTTTAAAAATAATTTCAGCTAGTTAATGTTTCTTTGAAATTTAGAGTGTCAGCATTAGTTTTATGCTTTGGACTTATAAAATGAATAAATCAGATTTGTTTTTATATCAAAGATACATGGTTGTCTAGAGAATTTTTTGTTTAAATGGTAAGCAATGTAAATTATATTTCCCAGTTGTTAGTTGAACTGAGCCTTTTTCTTGCCTTTTTCTGTACTAATGCAATTTGCTATTAAGAAAATGCTTTAGAACAGATTCTACCTTTAGGTATGAACTTGCTGTGCTTAAACCACTCTCTGTTAAGCTATGTGTGGTTAATAAAAGGACTTTTCCCCAGAGATGCCATAGATCAAAGTTCCACATTTCTTATACCATCGGAAGTAAAAATGCCCTATGTATGTCAATGAACTATCCCCCCTGACATACATTTCTTGATAGGATTAAAACCTGTCTTACTAATTGATGTTTTATTTATAGTCCATCTCAGTGGCAAAGAAAAGTCTGATGTCTTCTATTCTATGAAGGCTAAAGAAAATAATCTAGAATAATAAAAGCAGTACGTTTTTACAGGGTATCATTATGCCAATAGAGAGTGTGTGTGCATGTACATACATATACATCGCATATGGGCATGTACATACACACATATACATATACATAAATATACATACATGCATATTGTTGGTGCCAAGTTACCCAGCTGTTGCACCCAACACATCTAATTTTGTTTGATCTGGGTGAGCTGTTTGGCTTCCTTAAACTCTAGGCTAGATGTTTGTTTTTTGCAGGCCCTGAAGTTTTACTTACTTCACCTAAGAATTCTTTGCTGGTAGTACTTTTCTATACACTGATGAATTAGGTAAAGTTTTCCAGTTAATGTTCCTAGTTCACAATTTATATAGGAAGTAGGTTTCATTTCAAAATCCATTGTTTAATTATGTGATTCAGCCAGTATATGTTAAAAACTATAACATTCTGTTCTTTTACTATATTGTTAACAGGTTTTTAAGAGTAAGATTCATCAAAGAATAACTTTTACATTAAAAATGTGCTAGTGAATAAATAATATTAACTAATTATTGATAATAGATAACTGCATATCAAACAAAGGAAGCGATTACAGAAGTAGATATAAGCCTTTGAGTTTCTTATCCATAAGGGCAATTGGGGGCAGCGTGAGGAACATTAGTAATTAAATATTTGGTTCAGACTTCTGAGCTTCAGTTCATATACACAGTTGTACGATCCTAATCCAGAACTCAATAACAACTTGGATTCAGTGACAACATTTCTTGCGGCTTTGTTCAACCACTCAGAAGTATCTCCTGGCTTAAACACTGATGAGTTTTTTTTAACCTGTCCTGCTTCTGCTGCTCTTAGTTTTTTAAATTGAATGTAAAACACTTCAACTCAATGATAGTATTTCTTGAGATACTTGTTTTCTGCTGTTTTCATTATAGCTTTTGAGGAACTTGAAAAAGCTTTGAGTACAGCCCAAAAAACAGAAGAATCACGGAGAAAAATGAAGGCAGAAATGGATGAACAAATAAAAGCTCTTGAAAGAAAAAGTGAGGAGGAACGCACCAGTCTTCAACAGGAATTAAGTCGGGTGAAACAGGAGGTTGTTGATGTAAAGAAAGTAAGAATAATCTTAGATTGAAATGGGCTACAGTAATTAGAAAATTTGAGTATTATGCTTTTCTGACAATCTCTGACAATCTTTGAGTGTAAAGAAGAGTTATTTTGTATTTTAGAACTTGACCATTTCAAGATGTTCAGGATATAGGAAAAAAGCACTCCGACAGAGAAATGCTTATATCTTTTTGAATATACGTCCCAGAGGTAGTCTCTGCATACAATTTCTCTTTTATGTTTTAAAATCTTCTCTTTAATTTTTAAGTACAAAAGATAGCATGTTATATATGCTGCTCTATATTTTGCCTTTTCACTTAATAATCTGCCTTGGAAATTATTCTTTATCATTGGTAATTGATAATGATGCCCATTTGTTTTAATTAATTAATTAATTAATCAATTTTTGTTTTTTTGTTAATCCTCACCTGAGGATATTTTTCCATAGATTTTTAGGGAGAGTGGAAGAGAAAGGGAAAGACAGAGAGAAACATTGATGTGAGAGAAACACATCAATTGGTTGCCTCTGACCAGGGTCTGAGGAGCCTAAGAATTCCCTGCTGGTAGTACTTTTCTATACACCGATGAATAGAATTAAGATATGTGCCTTTGACCGAATCGAACCTGGGACCCTTTCGTCCGCAAGCCAACGCTCTATCCACTGAGCCAAACCACCTAGGCCAATAATGCCCATTTGTTCTAAAGACTGCTCTGGATTTTATTATATGAATGTCTCACAATTTAATCAGACATCTGCTAATAGATGCTTAGTATATTTTTCACTGTTGCAGATGAGTATTCTTATCTGATCACATATATATTTTTTTCAGGGTAGATTCCCTAGAAATGGAATATTAGGCAGAGATTTATGTTATTTTTTAATTATTGCATAGTTGTTGCAAACTCCATGAAGGACAGTTTATATAATGTGTTAGAGTATGTTCCCCCTACACAAAGATGGTATTGCCTAACTTTGTTATCTTTCCAAGCTCATTAGTTAAAAAAAGAGATATAATTATATTGTTAATGTTCATATCTCTTACCAGTATGATAAACACATTTTTATATATTTAAAAAGAATTTGTAGTTTTTCTTTTAGAGCTACCTGTTCAAATCCTTGTCTCATTTTCATATTAGGTTCTTGGACTTTTTCTTACAGATTTATAGACGCTCTTTACTTATGGTAGGGATTATGTGTTCAGATATAAGATGCTGTTATCCAAATAATGTCCCTGTTTTTCACTTGTTGACTTTATGTTGTTGGTTGTTTTTGGCTATGTGGAAATTATTCCTTTTTTAAAATGCTATTGGATTATTGTCCTTTAAAAATAGGCTCTTACTTGAGATCATTTTTGAAAATTCTATGTTTTCTTCTGGCACTTATATGTTTTTATTTTTTATGGTTAAATTTTTGGTCCAACTGGAATTTATTTAGTATAAGGAGTGAGGTAGGGAGCCAATTTTAATTTTTTCCAGATCACTACTAAATAGTCTCCAAATCACTTTTTAAAAGAATCCATGTTTCTACCTCTGACATGACATGCTATTTTTATTACATACTGAATTATTATAATGCTATATATGGGTTTTTTCCTCCCTGGATTCTCTATTATCCCACTGATTTTCCTGACCCTGTGTTGTATTACATGGTTATAATTATTCTAGTTTATAATATGTTCTATTTGATAACTTCCTCTTATTGCTCTTATTTTTCAGAAGAGTATTGTTTTTTTTTACATTTTTATTTTGTCTAGTGGACCCCTCATCCTAATTTGTTAGTAATTTTATTTGATTATATTAAAATATTTATTTAGGGGAGGTTTCATATTTGTATAAGATTAAGTCTTCTGTCAGAGAAAGAAGGTCAGTAGCTTGTAAAAACATTGATTTCAGTAAGAGGAGGAGGAGGAGAAGGAGAAGGAGAAGGAGGGAGGGAGGAAGGGAGGGAGGGAGGGAGAGAGGAAGGGAGGGAGAGAGAGAGAGAGAGAAAGAGAGAGAGAGAGAGAGAGAGAGAGAGAGAGAGAGGGAGAGAGAAACGTGGATATGAGAGAGAAACATTGATCAGTTACCCCCAACCAGGGATCAAACCTGCAACCTGGGTATGTGCCCTGACCAGGAATCAAATCCACCACCTTTTGGTGTATGGGACCATGCTCCAACCAACTGAGTCACAATGGCCAGGGCAAGGTTCATCGTTTTTGATAAATAGTGCATGTGTGGAAAGCTAGACATAATTAGATTGGTGCAGACTGGGTAGCTTGACTGTACTGGAGCACCATCTCTGGGAACATCCTTATTTCCTCTACTGTACTTCCCAGTTGGTGAGGAATCCCTGCAAGATGTGGAAAAGGGGCATTGACCCCACAGGACTGACTACTGCAACAGCAATATTAATTGAGCAATACTTTACTGATTTTTCTTTGAACTTGTGACTTTGGTGACTTGATTTATATGGGAAGTATTTTATTTTTTCTTCTTACAAAGCTGTAGTTTGAAAATTAATTACTGTAACAATATTATTTGGTTGTACAGTTACATATTTTATTCTGGATGTTTCATTTTAACTATCTGGCTGATTTTAGAAATCCTCAGAACAAATTGCTAAACTACAGAAGCTTCATGAAGAAGAGTTGGCCAACAAAGAGCAGGAGATGACCAAGAAGTTTCAGACCCAAGAAAGGGAATTTCAAGAGCAAATGAAAGCAGCTCTTGTAAGTATTTTGTTTTTGCTATAGGTCATCTTCACAGCATTATAAGTTGTCATCTCCTTACCCCTGGCTTCCAGGGTCAGACTGCTGGCAGTATTGACCTTTGAGTCAAGAAGAGATAGGACAGAGGCAGAAAAGGGGCTGTCAGAGCTTTTCAAATGGTGAATATTGATAAATAATAAGATCAATCAAAGAAGAAGCTTTTCAGGATTGATGAGAAGGTAAAAGAACCCAGATCATCGAAAATAATTATGTAGGCTTTTATAGGAATTTTATGGTTCAAATTTATGTATTTTTTTAAATTAAATATATTTTTATTGATTTCAGAGAGGAATAGAGGGGGAGATAGAAACATCAATTATAGAGAGAATCATTGATCGGCTGTCTGCTGTGTGCCCCTTACTGGGGATCGAGCCTGTGCCCTTGATTGATTAGAAATCAGGACATGTGCCCTTGATTGGAATAGAAGTCAGGACCCTTCAGTTGTAGGCCAACGCTCTATCCACTGAGCCAAACCAGCTCGGGAAAATTCATCTATTCTTATGTAATCCTCTGATTTTGACTGTTTTTTCATATTGGACTTGCTATTATAAAGAGTTGTTTCTCAAAAATTACATAAATTCATAATCTAGTTTCTCTGCCTAGAGTTTAAAAAGGGAACTCTGGAGCACAGAGAAGAGGTAGCGGCAATTGTGTGATCTTTCACATTCAGCAGTGTTTTCCACAACATTTTAAGTGGTGGAAAAATAGTAGATGTAGTGGGGTTACAGGAATAAGACTTTTCATATTAATAGTAATTGTGGCAAAGACTGGCCAGACCACATTGGAAAAGGCACAGTGCATGTTTCTGTAGACTAGAGCATGGGAAGAGAGGTGATGATACTGCCTACCTCACAGGGCTGCTGTGCAGATCAAATGAAATGTATGATTTGTATAGAAGGACTTTGGGAGTGCTGAAGATTTATGTGGGTCTAAGGTGGTTTTGCTTTTGGCACAGGAAAAATGTCAATCAGAATATTTGAAGATCACCCATGAAAAAGAACAGCAAGAATCTCTGGCCCTGGAAGAGTTAGAGTTGCAGAAAAAAGCAATCCTCACAGAGAGTGAAAATAAACTTCAGGACATTCAGCAAGAAGCAGAGACTTACAGAACTGTAAGTTTATATAATATTCAGGTTCCAGAGCTCAAATTTGTTGAATAGGAGAACTATGTTCTCTCTCCAGTTGTAGAGAAGCTTTGTTTTACTGAGTTAGATTTGCATATACATGCACTTGATTTTTTAAAAAAATATATTTTATTGAATTTTTACAGAGAGGAAGGGAGAGAGATACAGAATAGAGAGTTAGAAACATCGATGAGAGAGAGCCATCGATCAGCTGCCCCTTGCATGCCCCCTACTGGGTTGTGCCCGCAACCAGTGTACATGCCCTTGACATGAATTGAACCCGGGACCTTTCAGTCTGCAGGCCGACGCTCTATCCACTGAGCCAAACCGGTTTCGGCCATGCACTTGATTTTTGATAGTGATAGCTATTAATGGGAGAGGTTTGATGTTGGCTGCAGGGTGCTCCAGATGCTGCCTATAGCTGGCTGCAGTACTGTCAGCCACTCGGGCTGATGCTTTGCACTCAGACTCTGCTAACATCTCCACTCCATTGCGTACTTACCCTGGTCCTTAGGAATTGGCCTCACTTTGTAGGTACCTTCCTCCCTGTCCAGCTTTATTTCAGTCATGTCCTGGACATAATTTATTCTTTGTATCACTGTTTAGTTATCCCAATGCCCCACTTTAACATTTAAGTTTTTTCCATATTAAACATGGCTTTATAATAAACATATTTGTATATATGTCTCAATGTGCACATTTTTAAGGCCTTTGGGCCCATCCCTCAGGAGTATATGAAATGTTCACCTTGTTTTGAGTAAATTGATGTCATTTACTTAGACTTTTTATTCTGATTTAGATAGTGAAACAGTCACACTTACCTGTAATTCTAAACTGCTTTATTTTCCCATTTCCAACATTTATGTAAGACTAGAAGCCCAGTGCACGAACTTATGCATGGGTGAGGTCTGGCCGGCCCACCACAATCAGGCTTGACAGTGGTGTGCTGATGGTGGCCCCTGTAGCCAGCGCATCATAGTGACTGGTTGTTCCGCCATAACGGTCATTGGACTTTTATTATATAGATGGCATGATGGATGGGAATGGTTACTCAAGCCTAGATCTTCCAATTTGTAGCTTTGGAAAATTAATTTTACCTTAATTTTATTTAAAAAAATATTTTTAATTGATTTTTTTACATAGAGGAAGGGAGAGGGATAGAGAGTTAGAAACATCGATCATCTACCTCCTGCACACTCCCCACTGGGGATGTGCCTGCAATCAAGGTACATGCCCTTGACCGGAATCGAACTCGGGACCCTTCAGTCTGCAGGCAGACGCTTATCCACTGAGCCAAACCGGTTAGGGTTACCTTAATTTTCTCATCTGTTACATGAAGAGATTGGATTTGGTAATTCCTGAAGTCTTTATCTGACATTCTGTGGCTCTGCCTTATTTAACTCCTTTTCTTTCAGAGTCAGGATTGATATTTTAATGAGGTAATAGTAATCTTTGGTAAAATTTGTATAAGTTTCTTCTTTTTTCAAATTATCTCCTGAATAATAATTTTTGGGGTTGAAAAATAATATATGTTATTTATCTTTCAAATTTAAATTATGTAAGCAGTAGAATATTATAGGTCTTAAAAAAACACGGAAAAAATACCCTTCTTTCTACCAACGGTTATTGTTATCTACTTTATAATTTATTTCTTATTGACTATCCATTAAAAATATTCTTGAAATATAGGTCATTTAAATAGTTATCCATGTAGGTAGAAAAAGTCTGGAATTATGAGTTGGGCTTAAAATAGAATATTTTCTTTGTTATGTAATTCATTTAGGAATTGAGCACAGATTGTTCTTTCTTGATATGTAGAGTTACTTATCTAAATTTTAATCTTTAAATAGGTGTAGACATCAGGTAATGTGTGTTGTTACTGATAAATAAGATTGTACTTAATAAAAATACATTTGTTTTTATTAACAGAGAATTCTTGAATTAGAAAGTTGTTTGGAAAAAAGCTTAGAAGAAAGTAATATTCAATCACAAGATTTGGTTACTCATTTGGAAGCTGAAAAAAATAAGCACAATGAAGAAATTAAAATCATGGTTGAATTACACAAGACAGAATTGGAAAGTCTGCAGCATCAGCAGGATAACCTTTGGACTGAAAAACTCCAAAACTTAAGGCAACAGCATCAGACTGAAATGGAAAAACTTAGAGAAAAGTATGAACAGGAAAAGGAAACATTGTTGAAAGACAAAGAGAGTCTCTTCCAGGCCCACATAGAAGAGATGAATGAAAGGACATTAGAAAAGCTAGATGTGAAGCAAACAGAATTGGAGTCATTATCCTCTGAACTGTCAGAAGTGTTAAAAGCCCGTGACAAGCTAGAAGAGGAACTTTCTATACTAAAGAATCAGGCAAATAAAGTGAAGCAGGAATTGGAGGCCAAGTTGGATGAACAGAAAAATCATCACCAGCAGCAAGTTGATAATATTATTAAAGAGCAAGAGATGTCTATCCAGATAACTGAGAAGGCATTGAAAGATGAAATTAATCAACTTGGGCTTCTACTGAAGGAAAAGGATAACCATTTGAAAGAGCATCAGGCTCACGTGAAGAGTTTAGAGGCAGATATTAAAAAGTCAGAAAAGGAACTCCAGCAGGCCTCTGCTAAGCTGGACCTTTTTCAGTCGCACCAGAGCACCACACACGAGCAGGCAAAAGCATATGAGGAGCAGTTGGCCCAGTTACAGCAGAAGTTGTTGGATTTGGAAGCAGAAAGAACTCTTCTTACAAAACAGGTAGCTGACGTTGAAACACAAAAGAAAGATGTTTGTACTGAGTTAGACACTCACAAAATCCAGGTGCAAGATTTAAGGCAGCAACTTGAAAAACAGAATAGTGAAATGGAGGAAAAAGTAAAATCTTTAACCCAACTCTATGAGTCCCAACTTAAAGACAGTAATATAGAGCAGGAACAGACAAAGCAAATCTTAACGGAAAAAGAAAATGTAATTTTACAAATGAGAGAAGGACAGAGCAAAGAAATCGAAACACTCAAACAGAAATTATTGGCCAAGGAGGACAGTATTAGTGTTTTGCATGAGGAATATGAAACCAAATTTAAAAATCAAGAAAAAAAGATGGAAAAAATTAAGCAGAAAGCAAAGGAGATGCAAGAAACGTTAAAGAAGAAATTGTTGGATCAGGAAGCCAAGCTTAAAAAAGAGCTTGAAAATACTGCTCTAGAGCTTAGTCAGAAAGAAAAACAGTTCAATGCCAAAATTTTGGAAATGGCACAAGCTAACTCAGCTGGAATCAATGATGCAGTGTCAAGACTAGAAACAAACCAAAGGGAGCAAATAGAAAGTCTCACTGAGGTGCATAGGCGAGAACTCAATGATGTGATCTCAGTTTGGGAGAAGAAACTTCATCAGCAAGCTGAAGAATTTCAGGAGAAACATGAAATCCAGTTACAGGAAAAAGAACAAGAGGTAGCAGAACTGAAGCAAAAGATCCTCATAATTGGGTGTGAAAAGGAAGAGATGAGCAAGGAGATAGCATGGCTGAAGGAGGAAGGGGGTAAGCAGGATACAGTAATAAAGGAGTTACAGGAACAAGTCCACCAGAAGTCTTCTCACACAAATTCTCTCTCACAAAATGAAACGAAACTGAAAGCGCAACTTGAAAAGCTGGAAGGTGACTTGAAGCATTCTCAGAAGGAAAATACTTTTCTTCAGGAGCATGTAGTCGAACTGAAGAAACTGTCAGAAGAAGATAAGCTTAAGGTTTCTGAGTTGACTGACAAATTGAAGGCCACAGATGAAGAATTTCAGAGTTTAAGATCTTTACATGAAAGAAGTAAGAAAAACCTAGAAGACAAAAGCTTGGAATTCAAAAACCTGTCTGAGGAACTAGCAGCTCAGCTGGATATTTATGCTAAGAAAACTGAAGCCTTACTACAAGCTAAAACAAATGAACTAATCAACCTCAGTAATAATAAGATTAATGCAGTTCTCTCTAGAATTTCCCATTGTCAACATCACACAACTAAAGTTAAGGAGGCACTACGAATTAAAACTTGCAAAGTTTCTGAATTAGAAGCACAGCTTAGACAGCTAACAGAAGAGCAAAATACACTCAACAGTTCTTTTCAACAGGCTACCCACCAGTTAGAAGAAAAAGAAAATCAAATCAAGAGCATGAAGGCCGATATCGAAGGTCTTGTAACAGAAAAAGAAGCCCTACAGAGGGAGGGTGGCAGTCAGCAGCAGGCTGCCTCCGAAAAAGAGTCTTGTATCACACAGTTGAAGAAAGAGTTATCAGAAAACATCAATGCTGTCACATTGATGAAGGAAGAGCTTAAAGAAAAAAAATCTGAGATCAGTAGTCTTAATAAACAATTAACTGATTTGAATGCTCAACTTCAGAACAGTATCAGTTTAACTGAGAAAGATGCAGCCATTTCATCACTAAGTGAGCGACATGATAAGGAACAGCGTGAACTGCTGGATCAAGTGCAAGATTTATCTTTGAAAGTTGAAACTCTGAGTAAAGAGAAAATTTCTGCTCTTGAACAGGTAGATCACTTATCTAACAAATTCTCAGAATGGAAGAAAAGAGCACAGTCAAAATTTACACAGTATCAAAATACTATTAAAGAATTACAGGTGCAGATTGAGTTAAAAACAAAGGAAGCCAGTGAAAAGGATGAGCAGATAACTTTATTGAAGGAAGACCTTGATCAACAAAATAAAAGATTTGAATGTTTAAAGGGTGAAATGGAAGATAAGAATAACAAGATGGAGAAAAAGGAGTGTAATTTAGAGACTGAGTTAAAAATTCAAACAGCAAGAATTGTGGAATTAGAGGAACATATTAGTCAGAAAACAAATGAAATTGAGTCCTTAAATGAAGTTCTTAAAACTTATAATCAACAAAAGGATGCTGAACAGAACGAAATGGTTCAGAAACTTCAGCACAGTCAAGAGCTAGGAGAAGAAAAGGACAACAGGGTCAAAGAAGCTGAAGAAAAGGTCTTAAGACTTGAAAAGCAAGTGGCTTTCATGAAATCTGAACTTGAAGATAAGAAGAAAGAATTGGAACATGTGAACTCAAGCGTGAAAAGCAAAGAAGAGGCGTTAAAAGCATTGGAAGATAGACTTGAGTTAGAGAGTGCTGCAAAATTAGCAGAACTGAAGAAGAAAGCTGAACAAAAAATTGCTTCCATCAAGAAGCAGTTATTATCTCAAATGGAAGAGAAAGAACAGCAGTATAAAAAAGATATGGAAAGCCATTTGAGTGAGCTAAATTCAAAATTGCAGGAAAGAGAAAAAGAAATTCACATATTGGAGGAAAAACTTAAATCAGTGGAAAGTTCACCACTGTCAGAAACACCAGTTGTACCCAGATCAGCAAAAAATGTGGCAGCATGTACTGAGCAAGAAGAAACAGATTCCCAAGGCTGTGTGCAGAAGGCATGTGAGGAAAAAATCAGTGTTTTACAAAGAAATTTAATCGAAAAAGAAAAACTATTGCAGAGACTAGAGGAGGAAAAAAAAGAGTCCATTTCTTCTCATTCTGAAATGCAGTGCAAATACCAGGAGCTCTTAATAAAGCTAGAGCATGCTGAAACAAAGCAACACGAGGATCAAGTTATGATTAATCATCTTAAAGAAGAACTTGAAGGAAAAAGAAAATATTCCATGGAAGAAGGAGGAGGTAAACATAACATAGGGGCAAAGCAAAACTTGGAAAATGTGCTTGACAATGTCCAGAAAACCCTCCAGGAGAAGGAACTAACCTGCCAGGTTTTGGAGCAAAAGATAAAAGAGCTGGATGCCTACTTACTAAGAGAGAAGGAAGAACGTAGAGTTGAAATGGAAGCGTTGACCTCAAAATATGAAAAACTACAGGCTTTGCAACAACAGAGGGATGGAAAACATGAAACCACAGACATTTTGGAAGAAAGTGCTGAAGAAAAGTCCAAATCTCATGTGGTCCAACCCAAATTGCTTAGTAACATGGAGACTGAGCACAATGACCTGGAGTTTAAATTAGCAGCGGCAGAGCAGGAGAAGCAGAAGCTGAGCAAGGAGATTGTGAAGTTGCAGAAAGATCTTCGAATGTTGCGGAAGGAGCATCAGCAAGAATTGGATATAACAAGGAAAGAGCATGAACAAGAAATGGAAGAGAAAATCAAGTAAGTTTTTTTTTTTTTATAAATACGAATATTTTTAAGGCAGTCCTTCTTAAGTAAGCCCCCTTTTTGTGCCTAATACAATTAAGTTTCACCTACCTGAAGTATTAATAAATCAAATAAGTTAAATACTGAGGAGAAATAAGAACAATTCCAGGCAGAGGCAGTGTTTCTCCATGTTCATTTAGGGGGAAAAACTTTTATTTTTCCTGTAAGATCAAGGAATTTTAAGTTGAACAGAAAAAATTTCATATTTCCACAACTATTCTGTAGAGATAATCATAGTTTACATATCCTTCCAAAGTTTACTGTGATAGACACACATGCACACTCCTACACACACTTGCACTCACATACTGACACATGCATACACAGACTCACACACTCATGTGTGCCCTACTGAGATCAGATTGTATGTTCTGGATAGCTCTTTACAGCTTATTTTTTTGCATGGCATTTGTTAACCTTGTATTTTTGTTGTCCAGGCAGGAGCAGGAAGATCTTGAATTGAAGCACAATTCCACGTTGAAACAGCTGATGAGGGAGTTCCATACACAGCTGGCACAAAAGGAACAGGAGCTGGAAACAACTCTAAAAGAAACCATCGGTAAGGAAAAATTTAAATTCAATAAAGAACAAATCAACCGAAGGACTTGTGTACATGCATATAAGTACAACCAATGGATACAAAACTCTAGGGAGGGAGGGGATGTTTAAGGGGGGGCGGCAATGATAAGATATGTACACAAATCAGATAATAATTTAATAATAATAAAAAAAAGAACAAATCAGTATTAGCAGAGACTATTTGTAATGTAAGCTCAGTCTTTTCATATTGTGCTAAGTGCTTTAAGTAATTAAATTGGAGAAAAATTATTCTTGCCCAAGATAGTTCTGTAATGGGAACTTTTATTGCCTGGCTGTGGCTTGCCTTACTGAGAGGAGGAGCAGGTAAGTGAACCTGAAAGCATTAGCAAATTAATTGCCTTGTAAAGACACATCTGCTCTGTGAGAAGGGCACATTGGTCAGTTGATTTTTATAAAATTTTATTTGGAACTTGGATTCTTACTAAAATTGGGACATAGATATTAATTCTTACCTAATGTGTTTTCTTGTGTGTGTCCATTTTTTAATTATTAGATAAAGCCCAGGAAGTGGAGGCTGAACTTTTGGAAAACCATCAGGAAGAGACAAATCAGTTATATAAAAAAATTGCAGACAAAGAAGATGATCTAAAAAGAACAGCTAGAAGATACGAAGAAATCCTTGATGTACCTTATTTTCTCTATTTTGAAATTTAGCTGTAAGATATTTCATGGTAGTGCTAAAGAAGATTGGGCTTGGGCTGTCAGATTTCCAATTGTGTGTGTATGTGTTAATGTAGACGTTTGTTATTTGTTTTCTTATTTGTTTATTTTTAAATATATTTTTATTGATTTCAGAGAGGAAGGGAGAGGGAGAGAGATAGAAACATCCATGATGAGAGAGAATCATGGATCGGCTGCCTTTTGCAAGTCCCTCACTGGGTGGGGATCAAGCCCACAACCTGGGCATGTGCCCTTTAAGGGAATCAAACTGGGACTTTTCAGTTCGCAGGCTGACACTTTATCCAGCTAAACCAGTAGGGCTGTTTTCTTGGTTTAATATTATCCAAATTTGTGTTTCTACACTGTATGCAGATTTATAAGGAGTCTAATTGATTTCTGCCAAGACTATAGTTCCTGATCAAATTCTGGTAACTAAAAAGTATAGCCCTGTTGGCAGGTATTGAAGCAATAGAGTTACTAAAGGAAAGATTATTCTCTTAGTGGTCTTTCTCCCAAAGTTAGGCTAAATTGTGAGAGAACTAGACTAAGCAATGAGAGCTTGTGCTTAAATAAAGTGTAAATGTATATTTTAGTGTGGCTACTTAGCTAGGCTGGGATCTTTTCAGAGGAGCCAGTTAGCTTTATTTCATCCCTACCCAATTTACATGCGTGTTTTTGTTTTGTTTTGTTTTTGTTTAGTTTTGTTGGTTTCAAGGGATAAAAAAGATGGGGGGGAAATGGAGTGCATCAGCCAGATTTTTTTATATTTAGTGGAAGAATACTTCAATGTGCTTATTCCACTAATTGTGGATTATCATTGTTATTTTTGTGTGTGAAGATAAGCTATGAATGCTAGTGAGGGACTCCAGAACATTTTAAATTGTAACACGATGTAAATTATTATTTTGGGGGTTGCAGATTATTTAGTTACTCCAAGCTTTATTTGATGAACCATTTGTGATTAAGAATGCATAAATCAGAGAATCATGTCTCAATGGATTATGGCAGCAACAGAGGTCTCAGCCAGGAATATATTATAATAATTTTTAATGTAATTGAAAAGGCTGGAATTCCAAGGTATGACACATATATATAAATGCCACCTTTTTATACTTTTTGAGCTTTAGATCTCATTATGAAAAGATTGGAATAATTTCACATTTTCTTATACTTTCATGAGCACTTTGCAGGGGGTAAACTGTACCACAGCTTTACCCCCTTTTGTGAACTTCTCTGTTTCTGGATGTGTGGGGTAGCAGAAGGTAGATTTTCTAGGTCGTAACAAATGTGTAGGTAGAGGGATGAGGGGTTAGGGAGCAGGAAGAGAAGTTAGCCTTTGATATGGTTAATCCTTGAAAATCTGTTTATTACAGAAAATTAAGGCAATGGTCCTTCAAGCCTTGGGCTTAGAGTAGCGAAGCAATTGGGCAGGAAGTGGAGGGTGGCAAAGGAATTGGGTTCGCTCTCCCCCAAGTCCCTTCCTGTGTCTTAGACCAGCACTGTCCATTGGAAATATAATGCAAACCACAAATATGAGTCATATATGTAATTAGATGTTTTAGTAGCCACATTAAAGAAATAAGTAGAATTTAATTTTAATATTTTAATAAATTATATAAAAATGTTACCTTGTTAACATGTAATCAGTATAAAAATTACATATGAATTAAATTTTGGTATCAATATGTTTTCACATAGCTAATTGTCATATTAAAATCTGGGCCTAGCTGAATAAGTAGCTAAGAGATGATCCTTTCAAGTAAGGCTACGCCATCCACGCAGGGTATGCAATGGCAGAATGAAAACAATCCCAAGACTGGGCAGTGAAGTATATACAGCAGTTTCTGGTTAATGGCATTTAGATGGTGACTAGGTTAAAGTGTGCCTCTGGGGAGATGCTAAAGGAGATTCCCTGCTTTGCTTCTGCTGAGAGAAGGGGTTCGTTCTTTTTCAGGTGGTTTAAATTCATGACAAGCGGTATTTAAAATTAGATTTTCCGTGTATCCCATGGTGGATCATTGCCTTATTTTGTGCCATGGGGCCTATCTGGTTTTACTTGTTTCTGAGACTGTTCCTTGGTTCTGGCAAGTCAGCATCTGTTAAGTCAGAAACCTATTTACGGTTGTTTTTCCTGTTTAGACTCTTACTTAGCAGACATTTGTCCTGTCATCATTACTTAAATTTGATCAATATTGCAATTCCAAATGTTCTTTAGCACAGATGTGACTCAAAAATGTTTAGGTGTGTTTTATGCGTTTTTTTTCCTACAAGAGGTAGTTTTCTCTATACTGTGTTGTCTCTCTGTGTTCTTTTTAATGTTTATTAACATTTTTTTTTTTAATTCTAAAGGCTCGTGAAGAAGAAATGACTGCAAAAGTAATGGACCTGCAGACTCAACTTGAGGAGCTGCAGAAGAAATACCAGCAAAGGCTGCAGCAGGAAGAAAACCCTGGCAATGATCAAGTGAGAGGAACAGGACTTGGCGTCACACATTTCTTGAAAATGTCATTTCCACTTTTTGACTTCCTTCCTAACACACATACCTACCTCATTTAATCCTAACAAAAACCTGGCCTTTATTTTATAGACAGTGAGACTAAGGCTCAAGGGGGTTAAATAAAATGTCCACGCTCACACAATCAATGTTATATTGATAATTTAAACTCAACCTGCCAGACTTAAAGCCTAGCTATTTTGGTTATACTAGTACTTCTCAGCTTGTTCCATTGGAAAAAACAGCAGAGGAAAGTGAACCCCATAGTCCAGAGGTGTAGCTAAAATGCTCTATAGGAAGTGTGATAATTTTAAGTGTTTATATTTTTGAGTTAAAAATTCATGTGAATTTTAATGCTACTCTATAGTATAGCTTTATAGTCACTTAGAAATTTTTTTTAGTTATATACCACTAAGAAAAACAATTCCTGCCCTGGCTGAGTGGCTCAGTTGTTTGGAGTATCTTCTGGTACACCAAAAAGATGTCAGGTTCAATTCCCGGTCAGGACACATACCCATTAGGGTGTGTATGGGAGGCAACTGATTGCTATTTCTTTCTCACATTGATGTTTCTGTTTCTCTCTCTAAATATCAATAACAATATATCCTTGGGTGAATTCTACAAAAAAAGCACAACACTTCCTATTTTTCGCCTTGGTTATTGGGTCAGATACAAATGTAATAGGATTATTTTGAAATATTGGACTGAATTCAAAGAGATCTGGTACTGTGTATCAAAGCATTTTTATAATTCCAATCTTTTTTTTTTTTAAACCTCTCCTGAGGACATGCTTAGAGAGAGGAAGGGAGAGGGAAAGAGAGAAACATTGATCTGCTGCCTCATGCACATGTCCTGACTGAGATTGAGTCCACAACCTAGGCATGTGCCCTGTGCAGGAATCGAACCTGCAACCTTTTGGTTTACCGACAATGGTGAACCAGCCGAGCCACTCTGGCTGGGCAGTCCCTGTCTTTAAGTGAAGTTGATTCTATCAAAGGTGAGCCATATTTACCCTGTGGCTTCCTGTCCCATTGTGCGCCCCAATAATGTACACTCACAGGGCAAGTAGACTTGAGTTTGAGAATCCTGTCAGTGTACCATTCTGCTTCCGAAAATATTCTCTCATCCAGCATAGTCTTTTCATAGCACTGTCATGAGGGCCTTGAGAAAATAGGTAGGTGCTATTCATGTCTTCATTGTTGAAAGTTATAGATAATTCATTACAGAATGTTAGTTACCACACCATTTACATGGATAACCTTCCCAAACTAGAGAAGAAGAAGCCTGGATAAAGGGCTTTGCTATTTTGAGCCATTTGGTACCTATATCTTATTTATTAGCACTGAGCAAGCTAAATGGGCTTTTCTCTGTTTCTTTAATAGCTACTGAGTTGTTTTAGTCCCCCCCCCCCCATTTGATCATGATGTGAATAAATCAGGTGCTATAAAATATTACTTCTTATAAGAATACATGTTCTTTTCTTTGGTATCAAAATAAGTATTCATGTTACATATAGTGACAGTTTGATTTGTGTTGGGATGCCATAGATTATGTAAAGATTATGAGATTAATATTCAGGTTTTCTGAGTCCTTTACCTTGTGTCATAAGAAAGGAGATAAAATAGTCTTAATTTCTATTCCTCCTCTAAGAAATACCTTTTTAAATTTAATCTTCATAAGTTTTTATCCTCTTCCTTCTTGAGCATCTTTTGTTGTTTCTGTGAAATCTTGAATTGCTTATCAGTACTGAGTTCAATGAAAAATAATTTGTGATTATAGCTCAGAGTGGATTCCCATAAATAGTTTTTTAGATGTTTCCTTAAAGGGCCTATATGCTTCAGATAGATGTTAATATGTTTAATTTTTACAAATTATATAAACAAATACTTGAATATATTCTTGTTGTTAGAGTCAGATAATACACCTCCCCTGCTAAGTAGTGATCATTGTTAGAAGTTCCAAGAGTGGCCTTTCAGGTTTTTTTCTTGTGTTTACCAATGTTTATGTATATTCACAATATAATAATTTGTATAGCAAAATAGACCAGATTTAAAAGCAAATATATCAGGCAACCTCATTTCAAATCTGACCACTCTCTCAAGCCTATGACACTGAATTCTTTTTTCCTTGTAATTTCATATTACTCTATTTTATTGTTTCTTAAAAATGTCATTGTATACACTCATTTTTTCTTTTCCATTTTCAGGCAACAATATTGGAGCTACAGGTAAGACTAAATCTTCATTGAATTTCACTGAAGGTAGTACATTTTCAGGAGCATTCTGTGTTTTAAGTTAAAACATGAAGAGACTATTTTTAATTTTTTCAAATTCCCAAGCAGTACAGAAAAGTGTCTGGACAGTGATGAAACCCATATGCATTTCACATATGATTTTTTTGTTCTTTCAGACACAACTAGCACAGAAGACTAGTCTGATCAGTGACTCAAAGTTGAAAGAACAGGAATTCAGAGAACAGGTACAGGTCTAATTGGTGCCTTTTATTTGAACTACTTTCCTTAATTTATGTTAGTATGTACTTGGGTCTCTTTTAACTAATTAAAAAAAGAACTGATTTAATAGTTGGCTTTGCAATTTTGTTTTACATTTATAGAAGATATCTCTCTAAATTAATGATTATATATACTTAAACAAGAACATTTGCATCTTATTTCTAATGCTTAACATTTCAGATACAAATTTGTGTTTAAATTGTAATAACTTAAGTTCTGAAAAAGTTATTTTTGCTTTTATTAGAGGGAAAACACACTGACATCAATCTTTATTACTTTTTTCATAGTAGCTAGATTATCTTGACTCACTATGATTTGTCCACATGTTATCCAGTAATTTGAATTAAATAGGACCATGTGTGTACACCTAGAAGGATGCATAGAACATAGAAATACCACTATATGTGTGTCTGTGGTGCATGGTCTTTAGTGGTCTTTTTCCAAACTGGAGGAATAGTGAGTCAGATCAGCAGGCTAAGTTTGAAGGCTGAATCTTTAAGGATGTTCCAGTTTTCTTAAAATTCGAGCATATAAAAATCTTGATAATTATTAGAACTAGGTGATGGATGGATATATGGGCATTAATTGTACTATACTTCCTGTATTGAATATGTTTGAAAATTTTCATAATATACATTTTTTAAATTTATAAAGATAGGTATAATAAGTTATCACTTAACATTTTCAATGGGTTTTCGTGCAACTTTAAGTAAAATGACATTTAGTGAAATCAGTTTTACTTATTTAATCTTAGTAAATAAGATTAAATAAGAGTTAAGTTGCTGTGGCATATTTCTGATCAGAAAAATATTACCAAACTTCTAAAGACCCAAAGTACTTCGAATAGTGAAAGCTGAAATAAATGTAAGCTATATATATTTAAGATAGATTAATAAAAACAAGTAAAATTCTTTTCCAACCCTCTTATTCCAGTTCACGGTTGTGGGTGGCCAGAGCCTGCCCTTGCAGTTCAGGGCCCAATGCGGGAACCAACCTGAGGCATGCCCTTCCATCGCAGGACACAACTCACACCCACACCCACCCTTACTCAGACTGGGACAGTGTAGACAGTCCTACTGTGCACATCTTTGGGATGTGGGAGGAAAGAAAACCCACACAGACATGGAGAGAATATATCAACTCCATACAGACAGTGGGCCCCGCCAGGAAATGAATATTTTCCTCATCAATGCTATAACAAGAAGGAAACAACGTTGTTTCATATTTTCATCACATCATAAAATTCACACCAAAAAAAAAAACAACGCTATTTGAGGACTAAGTTCCAGCTTTACATTATTTTTTTCTGGTTCTCAGTACTATAACTTTTCTCATCTATTCTCAAGGTTATTGCTTTAAACGTTTCTTTTTTACCATCCTCAAATCTTCAAACTGTCCTAACAACAGTTTTTATATTAGTTATTTTTATAGTGATAAAATACTATAACAGCATTGACTATTTGAACCATTTTTAAAAAAATCCTGACTCGAGGACATTTTTTCTATTGATTTCTAGAGAGTGGAAAGGAAGAAGGTGGGGGAAAGAGAGAGAGGATAAGAGGGGGGTAGAAAAACAGACGTCAATGTGAGAGAGACACATTGATTGGTTGCCTCACACACTTGCCCCAACAAGGGGAGGGAATCTGTGTTGGAGATACATGCCCTTGGCTGGATATTGAATCCACAACCCTTTGGTCCAAGGGCTGACGCTCCAAACACTGAGAAAAACTGACCAGGGCCATTTGAACCATTTTTAAAAGCACACAATTCATTGACATTTCGTTCATTCACAACACCATTCATTTCATCACCCCAAAAAGAAGTCTCTTATCCTTTGAGCAACCTCTAATCTGCTTTCTGAGTCTATGTGTTTGCCTGTTCTGTTTACTATAAATAAAATCATATAATACTTGGTCTTTTGAATTGTGCTTCTTTCAATTAGCGTGATGTTTTTAAGATTCATCCATGTTGTAGCATGTATCAGTATTACATTCCTTTTTATGGCTGAGTAATATTTGTTAGTGCTTTCGGTGTCATAGCTAAGAAATCATCTGTATTTTATCTCTCTATATTCTGTTTTGGGGATAAAAAAAATCTAGTGGATACAGCAGCCTTTTTTTTTTTTAATTTGGTCTCCATGTGAATTTTATGATGCGATGAAAATATTTGTTATTTTTAGATTCACAATTTAGAAGATCGTTTGAAGAAATATGAAAAGAACGTATATGCAACAACTGTGGGGACACCTTACAAAGGTAAGAATGATCTCTCTCATATGATCTCTCTCATATTCTTTTCATAAGGAAAGAATAGCAGAGTCTAAAACAAAATTAATGCATATTTGTTGTTTAAAATTAAAATTTAGTGTATAAGTAAAACTGTAAGTTTCTACTTTAGTCTCCATTCCCCAAATGGACCTCGTTGACAATTTATGTATATTTTTCCAGATTTCTGTATGTGTGCAAACATTTATCTAATCCACTACATGTAGGCATACACAGTTATATATTTTACATGCTTCTGTTTTTTACTATTACAATAAAGATGTAATTACTACAATTTAAACCAGGATTTAAGGAAATACAACACAATTTTTAATTAAATTAAATAAGGACTTGCCTTGGATTCTTTCCAAAATGCTATTTAAAAACAAGGGAAAACCAGTTAGGAAGTGTCCTATAGCTCACTGCAGAGAAGACTCCTGCTTCAAAGATCAGTTGCTCCAGTTAGGTCAGCATATGTGATTTTTAGCATAGAGTTGTTGAGTCAGTGCTCAGCAGTGCAGAGAAACAGGACTGCTTCTCTTTGGTAGTTTCAACTTAAGGATTTCATACATAATTTTTTTTCTCAGTTAAAGTTATAAAATGATCATACATAGTTTATTTAATAAGCAACACATATAGGTATAACACTAAGTGCCATGCAGTTTTATAAAATAGGTTTTGTGTATCAACTCATTTAATCCTCTCAACAACCTACGTCGTCTGGTTGAATATGCACAGTCATCTCTTCACCATGCTGGGTCTTTGAAGAGTAAGAGCAAAATGAGTGCCTACCATGCAGGGAAAAGTATTAATTGCTTCTCTAGGAAAATAGATATAAATAAGTAATCTAACATTTAAAACAATAAAATCAGTTATTTTCTGAAAAGTGAAAAACATTGTGAACTCTTGCATTTTGTTGATCTAGAGCAGCAATTTTCAACCCATGTGCTGCAAGAATTTTTAAAACATGCAGTACCTAACTATTTAGCTGGAAGCACTTACCTCTTTTCCCTTAGTCTGTTGAATAAAAAAATGACAACAGCCAACACAACAATAGCTTTCCAGTGTGAATGAATCAAAATTATACTCTTTTTTGGGGGTCAGATCAGCAAAAATTCTGTGCTGCAGAATTTTAGGAATTAGTTTATACATACCATGAGATAAAAAAGGTTGAAAATCACTGATCTAGAAGGATGAAACACATTATTTTTTGAAGAGAAAATAGTGTATTATCATTATTTGGTTCCTGAGTAAAGCGTGGTTTGAGTGAATTGGGTCTTCTAAAAATATATACTTTTAAAAAATTAAGGTGGGGAGGGGAGGTGAGGGGTCTAATATATAGTAACGGAAGATGGTTTAACTTTGGGTGGTTGGCGCACAGTGCAATATACAGATCTTGTGTCATAGAAATGTACACTTGAATCCTATATGATCCTGTTAACCAATGTCGCCCCAATAAATTTAATTCAAAAAATGAAGCATTCTAAACATACACATACATGCAATGTAAATATCAAGTAGGGAGAGTAGTTAACACCTAGGAATCTGCCATCTAGAACATTGCTGTATACCTTTGAGGCGCCCTGTGCTGCTCTTTAATCTCCTATCTCACTGTTCTTTTCCAAGGGCACCACTGTTATATATTAAAGCATCAGAACATTTCCCCTAGTCTTCAGCTGCTTGATAAAACTCTTAACATGGGCTTTTACTGTCCAGGAATTCCCAGATTCCCGTTTGCCTTCCCATTAATTCTGTGGTTTTATTTTTCTGTGTTCTTCTATCCCTGTAGGGCTTTCCTATGATCTTAGAATGTTTTCATGCAGCATTTAGATGTTCCTTGTAGCAGAGTGCTTTTCAGACTATCTAGGGTGCCATACTATTGGAAGTTGATGCAAGTATAGACTTCACATAATGCATAATTATGAATTTATTAGATTAAAGTTTGTCTGAACTGTATTCTATTCTTTCAGGTTGAAATAGAGCTTATACAAATGAACTATAACTATTTATGGCAGTCTTTTTAAGATGTTGAATCAAAATATTTGAAAATCATTATAATGGCATTAATGTTTCATGCATTTTCAAGTTATGTTACTTACCCTGTGTTTCAAAAACAGTTTTGAAAACTTGATTTTAACTTAGTGGTTTTTGGTTTGGGATATTAGGAAAACTAGAATACTATTCTGAGATACTAAACTCTTAATAAAATAAAAGTGATTGTTAATTTTAAATTTTAATCATCATTGTAGAATAGCTGAAGTCACATAATACAATAAGTCAGATTTAAGGAATCTTTGTATAGTCTTTTAAAATTGTCATACCAAAAGAAAGAGAAGGAGGAGATGGAAGAGGAAAAATGTGAGAAATATAATAATTTTTGTTTTCTCTTACAAGGGAAGAATACCAATTGGAATGCTTCATGTATACACAATACAATACCATGCAATACAATATAATTAATACAAGAAGTGCATCTCTTTATTCAATATGTGTAGTTGTTTTTTTAGTTTGCCTGTTTTCTAAGTTTATCTAGTTTTGTCTTTACAATTTGACCTGTTTTTTATTTCACAGGTGGCAATTTGTACCGTACTGATGTCTCACTCTTTGGAGAACCTACTGAGTTTGAGTATTTGCGAAAAGTGCTTTTTGAGTACATGATGGGTCGAGAGACTAAGGTATAAATCATATTTAGTGATTGGCATGTGTTTTAGTTTAAAAGGAAATATATTTTTAATATGCATATTAATTCCATATGTTTACTATTAACAGGACATACATGCTAATAGTAGGTGACAGGTATCTGTGTTATTGCTCTTAAGTCACAGAAGTTAATTGGCAGATTTTGCTTATATTTCTTATGTTTATAAGATATTAATTAAAAAAATACTGTTGGATGATATTAAATCTAAAACTTAGGATTTCATTAACTTAATACTTTGTGAAACATGTGGCTATTTTTATTTTTTACTTAGGATCTTACAGTTAGAGTAACAGATTTCATTTTCAGGGTAGCTTAAGATAGTGTGGAAGTATTGGAAATGATCATAATTAAGACTGACTACTTAGGGATATTTACAAATATTTTACATTAGTCACTGTAAAAAAAAATCATTCCTTCATATAAGGAATATTGATCATTTAAAAATTACCACATTATATGAGTAATAATGCTTGGCTGATTTGATTTTTAGAATGTTAAAATTTATTGTAAGGTCTTTGAGCGTATTTATTTCCTCTATAATGCATTTAAAATATCCTTATATTGGACTTTTGGTAAATATATCTTAAATTGAATTGAATGCATTTAGGAAAATTTCTGAGTCTTTTCTCAAACAAAATTTTCCATTTAAAGCAATTTCTTTTTCTGATATTGTTTCAAGTTTTTACTTACATTAACTTGTACACTGTCTGTATACCTTGGCCGAGAATGAAACAATGAGTTTTCTATTCTTTGAAGCAATAGTGTTTTAATTTATGTCTGTGGGGTTTACTGAGTCATAGGTTGCTAAGCCAGTTCAGGGATTGATTTGAAACATATTTAAAAACCTGAAATGTAAGGGCATAAGAAAAACTCTTAAAATAATATTATGAATATATGGATTGTAGATCCAGCTAAACACTAGGAGTTATATAGGGCTGGAAGTCCTTTGAGTCCTTGATACCTATAGAAATCTCATTTCATTGTATCAAATAGTTTCAAAGTAAAATAATAACTCTTGTGAGTCTGAAATTATCACAGGAGGAATATATTAATTCATAGTGATTCAGTGTCTCTGTTTCCTAAGGACTCTTTTTTAACTCAAAGGGTAGCTAAAACCAGTTTTCTCTTAAACTTATTAAAACAAAGCTAGTGAAATATAAGTTTCTCTTATTAAGTCTTCATTGGATTGTAGCCTGAGTTTGAGGTGAGGTAGACAGTTTATGTTGTCTTGTTATTATTGCAGGAAAAGGGGAAAGGCATGTCTTTAAAAAAAAAAAAGTTTCTCAGAACTTTAGCAACTTTGGTTCATTTGTGAATTTAAAACTATGATCCCAGTGTTGTGGCTAAATAAATTATTTAACCTTTTCTTGGTCTGTGGAATGAAGAGACTGATGGCCCCAGCCTATTTCTTTTGGAGGTTGCGCAAATATATGGGATGAAATCTCTACAGCGTTTAAGTCCTTCTGAAGAAAGACCCAGCACAGACATAAGGCATATTCTGGGGCAGGGCCAGTTCAGCCATGTCTAAGCTTGTATTTTCAAGGCTTTGCAGGTAGTTTTAGATTGTGACTTGGGAGACAGCCGAGAGGGATGTCCTCAAGGATGCCCCAATTAGTACCTGGCTGGGAATCCCGGTCCAGGAGTATTCTCTCTACTCTTCATCTTCAGCATGCAGGGCGTTTTTCTAGTCACCTAAAGTGCTGAGTAGTCTATCATTCTGCATTCACATTTTAGAGGTAAATATTGAAAATTGGTAGTAGATTTTCAACTTAGTTTACTGCATATTTATTCAGCACTTAGTATCTGAGGCCCTTAGCTTATCTCCAGGATGGATAGGGAGGTGAAATTTGACGACATCCCTAACTTTAAGGAGATTACCATATACAGATGCTCCTTGACTTATGGTTACTTCCTGATATACTGTCACAAGTCAAAATTATCATGTCTAAAATGCATTTAAGACATCTAACCTACTGAATGTCATAGCAACATGCTCAGAGCATTTACATTAGCCTACAGTTAGGCATAATCATCTAACACAAAATCTATTTTATAATAAAATGTTAAATATTTGATGTTACTTATTATGCATGTTGCTTTTGCACCATCATAAGGCTGAAAAATTTAGGTTGAATCATTATAAGTCAGGGACCTTCAGTCGTAAGAAAGGGGAGCTATTCTCAGTGAAGCATAATGTGATGCAGAATGAGATAAGCACAGGGTGGGAAGGCCAAGGAAAATGTCATGGAGAAGCAGGTGTGCCTACTGGGCTTTAAATGAGCTCAGATAGGAGGGAAAGCCTAGACTGGATGTCCAAGGCAGGAAATTGAGGGTGGGTTTTGAAGACGTGTATTCTGGTCTAACTAAAACACTGGATCTATGAGGTGGAAGTAACTTGCTTATTAAGGCTGCCCAATGTGAAAGGCCTAGAATGCTTTCAGATTTTACCTGGAGATATTGGAGGATAGCCCTGGAAATTTTTGAGTAGGGGTTGACAAGATCAAAGTTGTTTTAGACATATTTTTGGCCTATTTTTCTAATTTTTACACATTAATAAAGATTTTGAAATGGAGACCAGATTATGACATTAAAATAAACCAGAATCCTCTTGGCCTCTGCAATTTGATTCTCATTTGCAGTTGTTTCTTGTCTAGCAGGATCTGTCTGTCACCCTATGTATTTCTTCATTTGCCTTTGCACACAGTATCTTTAGTTAGTTTCATGAGGCAAATGATTTTTTTTTTAAGACCACATGTAAGACACACTTTCTTATAGTATGAAGTTAAGTATGGTCCCTTTCTTTCTTCTGTTGTTGCACTTTCATTTTCTTGAGTTTGATCCTTTGTGCTACTACTGATACTAAAATTCAACCTGTTCTCCTTTTCAATAGAAATTGTTTTTCATCCCAACTTTTATTGGAGTCTCTCCCTAAAGCAAATCTGACTAAGGCCACTTCCAAACTAGGTGGCTCATTTAAACTTTATTCCCAGATCCTGAGGATACTGTACAGAGAGTAGACAGTCTGGCTTCTTTCCCGAGATATGGCAGAGAGGTGGGCTTCTCCATTAGTGTTTTCTGGCTTGAAGAGAAGAGCTTAAAGCCTTTACTGGATGATCAGCTGCAAATTCTGAGGAAATTGCTGACGAATTTAGAGGTGGATTTCCCATTTCCCATTTCTTAGAAATGTGAAGGGCCACTAGCCAAAGCTTTTTTATTTTTTTGACAGACGTGTGTGTACCTTGTATATGTGGTTTCATAATGAATATAAATGGACTTTGGGGTACTTTGAACTTCATAAGCTATTGAAATTAAATTCTTGTAACTGTAAATTACTGAATTTAAAATTTTTATTATTTCTTAAAAACAGCCTTTATAGTTAATATACCAGAAAACACTTAACATTGCTTCAGAGTGTCAATAAAAAGAATATTGAAATAGTTACTACTTAATATTTCTCTTGCTATTTCCTGCCACATTTATGCTTCATTTCTAGACTTCAGTTTACCAATATAATTTAAAGGATAAGGATTTTTGTAAAATGCCTTTGGAATTCTCCAAAAACTAAGTTGTTTTAAGTGGTATATTTTTTGATCATCAAAATGGCAGAGACAAAAAATAAAAAGAAAGAAGGGGGCTGGAACTAAAATCTTGCTGTGTTGGGGTTTGTGTTATTAGCTGATCTCTTAGTTGAAATAAGTATGTAGAAATATGTAAAGTGCCTTGCCTAGGCTTTAGCACATAATAGGAAGTTTTAAAATATTAATTTCTTTCCTTCCTGTAAGGAAGGAAAGAAATTAATATTTTAATTTTTTTTTTGTAATAATGTGAGTTCCCCAAATTTTTTGTTAACTCTATTACATCATCTTTTCCTCTGAAATCTAGTCTATCTCCTCCACCCCCAACCACCCTCCTGGGCCCCCTCCACACACATACACACACTTACTTAGTCTGTGTAGCAATAAACAAGAAATGTTAGAGTCAGTTCTCTGGGTGATTCTCCCCTTCTCTGTAGGAATCCCCAGGAGAGCACTAGCACCTGAATCTGTATGTAAGGTCTAAACTTGTTATCCTACTTATTTCATAAGTGGTATCTTCTTTCCTCTCTGTCTCCCTCAAAACATCTCATCTTGATACAAAATAGGGAATTTCAACCTTTGAGGAGAATTTTCCACGAGCTTATGGGTGACAGTCTGACTTACGGTATATTTATTTAGATCTGCACAATTTATTATCTTGTTTTGCAAGCCACCATATGTACTGTTTGATTCGTCATGTTTTCGACCAAACAAAACATCTTGTGTTTATTTAAAATGTAATTTGTATTTCTATTAGGTTGATGTGCTGCATGTTTTAAAATACCTACTAAGCATGTTCATGTTCATGCAGTAGCCCATTTTTATGAGATATATGATGTGATTTAGTTAAAGCTGAACTTGGGAGTATCTAATTCTGATTATTTAGAGCATATGTATTGGCAATACATCACTTAATAGATAGATTTCTACAAATAAAAAGCCTTATAAAATGAATGAGTAATAAAGTTGTATATTAATAAGACAAAGGGCCAACAGTGTTAGAGCTTTATATAGCTTCATGCTATTGTAATTGTATCTTCTTAAAATAATGTCAGCCAGACTTTTTGAGGAGTCCTTTGAAATTGAAGTTCTAGTGTTGGCTGTTATTTCCTTGATTGATACCTTCACATCATACTTCTTTGGTCGTGGCTTCCATTGAGAGCACTTAGAATCCCACCAGCAGACATGTCAGAATGGGTCAAGACTTCTGCTCTAACATCTATTAGTCATCATCTCTTGCTTTTCTTGTAGACCATGGCAAAAGTTATAACCACTGTACTGAAGTTCCCTGATGATCAGACTCAGAAAATTTTGGAAAGAGAAGATGCTCGACTAATGGTAAGCTTTAAAAGAGGTTACTAATAGAAGATGACTTTGTCTTATTCTATATAATAAAAGCCTAATTTGCAAATTTTCTGAACGGCAGAACAACTGGCACAATGCCTGGCTGCTATGATGTGCACTGACCACCAGGGCAGATGCTTAACACAGGAGCTGCCCCCAGCCTGCAGGCCCCATGCCAGCCAAGGCGGGTGCCAGCAGGGGCCCCGATCTTCTTGCCGGTTGCCCCACAGATCACCCCTGATTTCTGGCCAGACCTAGGGACCCTACCCATGCATGAATTTTGTGCACCAGGCCTCTAGTCTACTTATATTCTATTCTGTCTTATTTACAAAGACTGAGTTGGTAAAAGAAATAATTTTTATTTTATTTTATTATACTATAATCTGGAAAATGAGAGTAAATCCACAATAAGAAAGTTTAATTTAGGGCAGATATGTGAATGGGTGTCTTTAAGGAAAGAACTGTCTTATTTAATAGCAAATATGAGGTTGACGCCCATATATGCTATATTGGATTTCCAGAATTTGGGCTATTTATAGGAAGGATAGAAAAGGGATTTTTCTGATATAATCATTAAGTATATAATGATGTTTTATAGATTGCAGTTCTTCTATTTTAGTTGATTTCAAATATACAGTAATTCTGAGTGAAAGAATTTAAGCATTTAAAAAATATGTTTTTATTGATTTCAGAGGGAGGAAGGGAGAGGAAGAGAGAAAAATATCAGTGATGAGAGAAAATCATCAATTGGCTGCCTTCTGCACACCCCATACTGGGGATTCAGCCCAAAACTGGGAATGGAACCATGACCTCATGGTTCATAGGTTGACACTCAACTACTGAACCACACTGGCCGTGTGAATTTAAGCATTTTTGAGCTTGTGACATATCCTATAAGAGAAATGTAAATAACAAAATTATTAGAAACCCTGTGTGAAGTCAGCTGTGATTAAATTGGAACAAACACTTTATAAGTTATGCAAAATTCTCCATGCCTGACTTTTTTTTGCCCTGGTCATGATCTGCACTTCTTTTTTCTTCTCTCCTCACTGAAGCAAGAAAAGATCTTCTCCTTAGTGATGGGGTAGCCTATATTTGACTATTCCAGAAAGAAGGACTAAACCAATAAGTAATTATCTCCCAAAGCATTTCACCTTATCTAGGCAGACTGTGTGTGTCTTAGAAAAGTTCTTGCTTATCTTGAGCTCAAATCTCCCTTTCAGTAATGGTCAGCAATTTGTTCTGGTTCTAACCCATAAAACCAATGCATAGTGAAAGAGATTGCACGTGTAAAATATTGATTTATAATCTTAAAAGTTTTACTCTTGATTTTTAAAATAATTATGTAATAAGTTGTCGTCAAAACACATTGTAAACAGTTCAGAAGCATTACACAGAGGGGAGGCCTTCCTGATCTTCAGCCCCCAGCTGTGTCACCACGCCACGACCATTGTTGTTTATTGTGTGGTGACTGTCCCAGATTTTCTAACCTTTGTTAGTATGTTAGTAATTATTCCTTCATCACTAATTATTTCATAATAATGAGAGTAGGCAGCAGCTTGCTTTTTCCATTTACTCTATTTTTATATTATGCTACCTCATTACAAATAGTTCTACCTCATTCTTTTTAATGGCTGGTTTTATGATTATATGGCTGTCCTACAATTTAATTCACCAGTTTCCTATTCATGGACACTTAGGTGGTGTCCAGTTTTTCAATACTTACAAGCATAGACCCAGGGGAGCATCCATAACATATATTTTGCAAGTTTTCCAATAGTATATTAACCTTATTGTGTTGTATGTGTTGCAAATATTTTCTAGTTTGCCTTTTGATTTTGCTTCTTTTTACTAACCTCACATTAAATATAAATAAATAAGTAAAGTGGTACTTCTAAGGTTGGTCACATTATCCAAGAATAGACTCAGATTTTATAAACAACACCTGATGCTCTTTTAAAGCAAATCAGGAAGCTAGTTAAAAATCTTGGATTATGACAATCTTTTTTTTTTTTTTTTTAATAGATTTTACTGATTTTTACAGAGAGGAATGGAGAGAGCGAGCTAGAAACATCGATGAGAGAGAAACATCGACCAGCTGCCTCCTGCACACCCCCTACCGGGGATGTGCCCCCAACCAATGTACATGCCCTTGACTGAAATCGAACCTGGGACCCCCCAGTCCGCAGACCTGACGCTCTATCCACTGAGCCAAACCGGTTTTGGCGGGTTATGACAATCTTAAAACAGGACATAGGATTTACTGCAGAAGGTTGCTGCATTAAAACTATGTTTGAAATTAGGTCCCCCTTTTTAAAAAAAATATGTTTTTATTGATTTCAGAAAGGAATGGAGAGGGAGAAGGAGAGTTAGAAACATCAATGATGAGAGAGAATCATTGATCAGCTGCCACCTGCATGCTCCCCCACTAGGGATTGAGCTCACAATCAGGGCATGTGCCCTTTAATGGATTCAAACCTGGGACTCTTCAGTCCATAGGCCAGCGCTCTATCCACTGAGCCATACCAGCAAGGGCTGAAATTGGGTCTCTTTATTTTTTTTTTTTAATTTTTAAAAAATATTTTAAATTGATTTTTTACAGAGAGGAAGAGAGAGGGATAGAAAGTTAGAAACATCGATGAGAGAGAATCATCGATCAGCTGCCTCTTGCACATCCCCTACTGGGGATGTGCCTGCAACCAAGGTACATGCCCTTGACCAGAATCAAACCCGGGACCTTTCAGTCCGCTCCATCCACTGAGCCAAACCAGATTTGGCTGAAATTGGGTCTCTTTAAATTTGGGATGGGTCATCTTTCCTAAAACTATTCCTGATGTACTGTTGAATTATAAGAGAACTACTCAGTGATAAAATTGACATACATTTGAAATGACAATTTGACATAGATATACTGTAGTCATATCCATCAACATTTCCCCATAACCTTTTGATGGCCAACTGAGATTATATAAATCAAATTTGAATGTGTACTTCAATGAAATTATAAAATACATCTTTTTATAAAACAAGTAATTATACTCTAATGTAGCATATTAATATGTACTTAAAATGGGAAGTACATTTTTAATTATGTTGTTTAAATTTTTAAATTAAAGTTACAAGTAAAAATATCAGTTACATATTGTTATATTTAGAATAGGAGGGGAGGTATTACAGATTCCTTATACTTAGTCTATGCTTCCTTGATTTGAGAAAAATTTTAAGTAGAATCTGATTAATCATTTGAAACTCATATACACATATAACCTATGTTTTATATTAAGTCTTAAAACTAACCCAATAAGCTTTTTTTCCCTGGCTTTGTAGTATACTTCACCTCGCAGTGGTATCTTCTGAGTAAACCAACAGTCTGTGCTTAGTTAGCATGTGGTGAGTGAAGATTAATGTCTTGTGTCTTCTGTGTTGCATGATACTAACCATTTCTCTGGAATTCTTTTGCTTTTTTGTTTAATGAATATATGATTTTGCTATGGGTTAATTTGGGTGTTTTCCATTAATTCTCTTTAATAGATTAACAATCACCTCCACCAGTAAGATTATATAATTTTAGGGAGTTTTAGTTTTTTAGATAGTACTTGAAAGTTTCAGAATTGCTCTTTTGAAATTTTGTTAAAGAATCCAAAAAAGTACTTATGCATTCTATATTCATTTTAGTTTTTTAATTTCCAAGAATTTTCTTTGAAGTCAATAAAGATTATAAGAAAGAAATGAAAAATAATTTTTTAGGTAAAAATGAAGTGATATATTTCACAATCCAGAATTTAAAATATTGTAAAGTTTACTTAGGGTCAAGGCTAGTCTGAAATAATGAAAATTAGTAAAGTTGATTTAAAAATAAATGCAGTTTTATTACTTCTTGGGATCAACAAAATAACACATTTGTCCTGTGGAGACCCTTAGGCAGCCTGCTTTAATTGAAGATGGCTATTTCTAACTAGAGGCCCAGTGCATGAAATTTGTGCACTGGGAGGGGGGGGTCTCTCAGCCCAGCCTGCACACTCTTGCAGTCTGTGACCCCTTGTTCCTTACTGCTCACTGCTCCTTAGCGCTGCTGCGGAGGTAGGAGAGGCTCCTGTCACCGCTGCTGTGCTTGCTAGTCGTGAGCCCAGTTTCAGGCTGAGCGGCACTCTCTCCCCACCTTCACACACACACACACACACACACACACCCCGTGGGAGCGCACTGACCACTAGGGAGCAGCTCCTGTGTTGAGCATCTGCCCCCTTGTGGTCAGTGAGCATTATAGCGACCCGTCATTCTGATCTTTCCACTATAATGGTCGCTTAGGTTTTTATTATATAGATTTCATGTTGTTATAGTGAAGGAGAGGCATCTAAAATATTTCAAAAGTTAACTGTCTTCACTATTTCAACATTCCTTCAATTACCTCCACATATTATTCATGCAATTAGCTTGATTTAGCAGCCCCTAAAATTTAGAGAACATTTTTACCTCAAACTTAGCTAGAATTTTCACAAATCATAAATAACCTGATCACAATTAATAAACTTAATTACAATTAAAGACTTCCTATGATTGTTAATTTGGTTAGTATTCAGCTAACAGTATCAAGGTTTAAAATTCCAATATACAGTATTTAAAAAAAAAAACTGCTTAGCTTTAAAAATTCTTTTTGCTTACATTTGAGGCTCATTTTGATTTTAATATATATCAATTAACTTGCCTTAGTGATTACCTAGAATTATCTTGGTCATGTAAATTTCATATCAAACTCAGTAAGTCTTAAATTTTCATATATAAAGGAAATATATATCAATATATTGATTTCAGAGAGGAATGGAGAAGGAGAGAAAGGTAGAAAGATCAGTGATGAGAGAGGATCCTTGATCGGCTGCCTCCTGCACGCCCCCCACTGGGGTTTGAGCCCGCAACTCGGGCATTTGCCCTTGACTGGAATCGAACCCTGGGCCCTTCAGTCCATAGGCTGACACTCTATCCACTGAGCCAAACCTGCTAGGGAAAATTTTCCTTTTTTAATAATATAAATATCTCATCATGCTTATTATATTATTGCATTTAAGTACTATCATTAATCACTGAAAATGATTACTGTGTAGCATTTCTATTGATTGATTAATTGACTGTCTCCTCAACTTTTAGTTTGATTTGCAAAATGGTATAATATACACTTATATACCCTTACCTGTATTCACCAATTACTAACACTTTGCCAAATTTTTTCACTTGCTCTCATTCTCACTCTTTCTCTCCATGTGTATTCCCCCTTTATAACATTTGACAGTTGCTTGCAAACATAAACTAACATTTTAGCAAATATCTTTAAGAACAAAGGCTTTTCTTACATACTCATAATACAATAATCACTCTCAGGAAATTTAATATTAACATAATACTGTTATCTAGTATGTAGTAATACTTACATTTTTCCAGTGTCTGAAAAAATACCTTCCATAATTTCTTAAATTTCAGGATCCATTCAGAGATTGCATATTGCCGTTGATTGTCATGTTTTTCTAGTCTCTTCTTTAAATTGGAGAACTCCTCCCAGCCATTTTGTCTTTCATGATATTGACATTCGTTTTTGGTTCATGCATGAATTTTTTCCTGCCACAGCTTAAGTGAGGTTTTGAAATAATAATTGACATGGGAATTTAAATAGAAGTTTTTTTTCTTATCTTATCTAGATTTCTAGGGCCAACATGATAATTGAGCTAGTTTCATAAAGAATATGATGCTATTTGAAGTACATCATAAGTAGCGGATTATATAGTTCATTTACAAATTGAGAAGACTTTAAAAGTTTCTCTTTTCAGTAAATATATATGAACGTTTGTTTCATTTACTTAGTCTTATTCAGTAATTTATTTTTATGGCTTTTTTAAAAACCTCATATTTGATCTATGAGATTTTAGCATTTAAGACAACTTATTAGGAAGGTTTGGCATTTATTTCTCATAACATTTTACATTTTTAAAGTTAAGGTTGTTAATTTCAAGTGAGGCATAGCTTTTACACCAAAATGCTGTTTGTCCTTTGCTGCCACACATGCCACCCCTGAGAACTGCAGTATCTAGGAAAACCACACATTGGGGCAGGGGGTACTCTTTCCTCTGTAATGCAATCTGAATTGCTGCATCCAGAGAGACTGCTGAGTCAGCATGGTGACTCTTGGCTTTATCTATGACCTGGTAGCATTCAATATAAGGCGGAAGGCTGCAGCTTCAGTGTCACTCTTACAAACACTGTTTCTCAGGATTGCTGTCTCTAGGTCAGATCATTCCAAGAACATTAATTTTTAGATGATTTCGGTAGGACTTAATTCTAAGAAAATTTCTACTTCAATCCCAGGCCATAGAATATAATTTAAGTTTAACTTGAAACAACTAATCTCCCAAAGGGTTGGCTTTAAAGGTGTGCTTTTCTTTATCCTCGTCTCCTTTTCCTTTTCCAGTCATGGCTTCGGTCTTCATCTTGAAGAAATGAGGAGAATCATGTTGGGCAAAGTTGGAAGGCTGCACATTGCTGCTCTATGAGAAAAGCTGTTGTTCGGGGCTCTTCCTGTAGCCAAAAGACCAAGAAAAATCTCACACTGGCCCACATTTAGCCTTTAAAATAGGTTGTATCAGTGGGAAATGGTGGTAGCTTTTTTCTTTCTTCTTTTTTCTCCTGGGAAGAGTTTTGTGTTATTTAAAACTTTTTAAATAATTTAGGTAACCTGATTTATGGGCTCACTAAATGTTCCTTTCTTCCAGTCTTTTTGTCTCTCTTGAAAAGATCTGCTTGCTTTCCTATTTATTTTTAGAGTGATTTTTAAAAAAGACTTGTGCAATACATTTGGAGGTGAAACTTAGTGGGTTTTTTTTCCTGATAAATTAGAGCATTTAATTTACTATTTTATCCAGTTTGATTTGTTGAAATTTACTGAAGACTAGTTCTTTAAGTTATGACATACGAGAAATCCAAACTGCAGTACCTCATTGTTTACTTAGCTTTTGTACTTATATTTTTCAGAGGAAAAAATACTACTGTAAATTGTAAATAGTCAACACATAACTATTGTATGCAAACCTGTGACTGTTGGCAATGTCATCTCGGAAGAACAGATAAATAAAGTTTATTTACTATATAAAATGTTCTGATTATGTGGTGTTTTTTTTTCCTATGTTGAAATCTTCAAAATAGTTAAGAACTTATTTTCTACATGGATGAATATAATGAACTATTTGTCAAGATGAGTATTTGGAAAGTATTTTTATGTTCAAAATTAGCGTGGCCACAGATGGTATGCACTAGATCATTGATTCCCAAAGTGGTCTATATCGACCCCCAGGGGTCTATGACAACCTGCAAGGGGTCTACGTCAGCGAAAAAAAAATTTGGGGGTCCATGAAATGAAAATGGGGGTCTACGATAGTGGATCTCAACATACACTGATAGTACCTATTTACTTACATCATATTATCTTATACAGTAATATAAAAACATATAAATTATTTATAAAAGTACCTATGAAGTAAAAAATTTATTATATATGTTTATAAAATTGTGTAAGTTGTAGGATAAAAACCTGCACATAATGATATACCAGTATCATCTTGTTACAAGCATACGCGCAGTAAACATTCTTGCCAATTTTTGTCTCAAAGCTTCGCGAACTTGCACCGACTTGTTCAATTCGTCACTCTATAAATATGAATGTGAGAAAAATACGTTCATTCGTTTCCTGAATCTTGAATAGGAAAGTGCTGAGAAAATATTTAAAAAAATATAAACTGGTAGTTTATCATACAAATTATAGTGAATCAGTGTTATTTTGTTTGAGAATGCCGGAGAAAAGTAGGTACATTATTTTTTATTAAATTTTAACACTAAACTTCACTACAGTTAGAAATTTACAAAAAAATCAATATCAGGTAAGTAGGGGGTCTACCCAAAACCGAAAAACATGGCAAGGGGTCTACGGCACAAACAAGTTTGGGAACCTCTGCACTAGATGGTATGCGTCTGCCAACCTGGAGTCACTTTCTCTTCTGGACTGGACCATACTCTGAGTTTTTTTAAACTTAGTGAGAGACATTCTGGACACCAAGAGATGAAACTGTTCAGAGGTCTTGACACACCCTTTATATTCTAGCAAATACAGTGTTCAGTTTCTAGGTATTATCTAACCTCTGCCTCAGTTTCAGACAGTCTGGACCGTAGCCTTGCTGTGTATTGTATTGTGGTAAAGAGTGGGGGCTTGAGCCGGTGGATGACCAGGGGTCTTTCCATAGTCCACAGCTGACTGCTTGGAGGGCTATTGTTCCAGCAAGGGAAGAGGGTCTTTCTCCTCCGTCCCCTTCCTCCTTCCCTCCCTCCCTCTTCTTCCTCTTCTTCCTTTGTTCCTTCCCTCTTTTTCTTTCTTCTTTCCTTTCTTTTTAAATCAAGATTTTCTTACAAGCGAAATTTTGTCCCACTGAAGAATTTCTGACAACAGACATAATGTCTTTCCCTAGGTGGGACTCTTAGTGAAATCCATATACAACTTCCAACAATTTCCCCTAGCCCATTTCTTCAGACAAGCATATCAGAGAGTGCAGAGGTCAGCAAACTTTTCCTTGTCAAGGGCCAGATCGTAAATGGCTTCAGCTTTATAGGCCATACAGTTTCTGTGATAACCTCTCACCTCTGCCACTGCAGTACAAAAGCAGTCACAGATAATACATAAATGAATGAGTAATTGTTCTAATTGTATTCCAAATGGTATTCCAATAAAACTATTTACAAAAACCTGCTGGCAGGCTGGATTTGCCTTGCGGGCTATGGTTTGCCAACCCTGGAGAAAGCGCACGAGCTGGATTTTAGACACGGAGTGGGGGCAGGAATGAACAGGAGTTGCTCATTTTCCTCAGTGCAGGCTGACACTCTCTCCTGTTACTTTTCCAGCGAAAAGGACAAAGCTTTGCATTGTGCTCAGTGCTGGGGTCTCATCTGTCTGGAACTTTTTTTTTATTGTCTAAAGTTTTACATTTGTCTTGAGAAGGAAACCCCTATTTGTATGTATGTGTGTATGTATATTATTTCTTTCCTCCCCCCCCCAAAGTGGGTCACATGATATAAATATTTTGGGTACAAATTCTCTAATAAATACATATAAGGATATAATAAATACAAATGCTATTTATATACTATGAGCATTTTTCTATATCTTTAAATTGAAAACCTGATTTTAGTGGCTGTATAGTATTCCATCCTATGGGTATGACAAACATCCTAATTGATTCCCATGTAGTAGCTATTTAGGGAGTTTCCAATTTGTGTGCATCACAAATAAGGCCTTGATGAAGACTGATAATTAGATCCATAGAAGCTGGGCTGCTGGGTCAAATGGTTCTAACCCTGTCAATGCTTTTTATCCCACGGCCAGACTGCCCTTCCCAAGGTTAACTTCAAAGCCAGGAAATGGCTCTTTAAGTCGCTATTTTCTGTCATCTCCATCCGGAGCCAGGTAATTGGGGGGAGGGGAGGGGGCTGGGAGTCGGGGAGCATGGCTGGAGCCTGGCCCTGCTGCTTTGTTCTGAAAGAGGAGCCCCAGAGGCAGAGAAAAGAGGGTGGCAAACAACTCAGGGGCTCCGAAAACTTCCACCTGCGAGTGACGCGTGCCCCTCTGCTCATACTGCACTGGGCAAAGCAGACCCTCCGGACAAGCCTGGCTTCAAATAGGCCAGGAGGACGCTCCTCCCATAGGAAGCCCCGCACCAAAATACAACTGCTGGGGGCGGGGGTGGGGGGTTGGGGAGGCGGGGGTGCAGGTCACATGGGCCTTCCCCACCAGCCCGTTCCCCCAGGGCAGCTCCAACAACCCCCTCCGAGGGGCCTGGCTGAACCAGTGCCCTCCGGGACATAGCTGGGTATTTTCCTTCACTTGAACACAAGGCACAGCTTGCAAAGCTGGATGTGCTCGTGTGTGTGTGTGTGTGTGTGTACCTAATTAAGACCTAATGCATGAAGCCATCTGATTTGCTCAGCTTGGCCCGGGATTCAGAAAAAGCAGAGGTTTTATGAAACTTCTCAACCAATGTGGAATGCATGACCTATTGAAAGGACAGAAAAAGACCCAGGGAGGAAGGGCTGCTCCATTATTCATCGGGCCCGGAGTCCCCAAGTCCCCGAGCCCGGCTTCAGCAGGGTCCAGAAGCCCGCGGGGGCCAGGCGGACGGAGACGGGAGGCCGCGGCCCGGCCCGGCTCGCCAAGCTCGCTGTCGGCGCTGCGGAGGCTGCAGCCACGATCGCGGGCGCGGAGCTTGTTCAACGGGACCCGGCGGTCTGGCACCAGGGGAACCTCGCTTGGTACCCGTCGCCCAGACCAGGAACCGGCGTGGTCATTGCACCAGAATCAGGACGCGGAATCCAGAATCCAGACTCCAGCGAGGTAGGAGCCGGGGGGACCCGGAGGCTCTGCCCTCCACTGCGCCGGCCGCCCACCTCCCCGCACCGCGCGGCCGGGGGTGGGGGTGGGGGTGGGGTGGGGTGGGGTGGTCTCGGGCGGGGCGGGCGGGGCTGCGCGGTGGGAAGCGCGTGAAGTGCGCGGAGGTGGTGATGCTGGTTCTTGTTGCCGCTCCCGAGCTGCAGGCAGACTCCCGGGCGGACGGAAGGGGCTGCGGGGATGACTGGACATGCGGGAGGGCGAGCCCCCGGCACCTGTGGAGCTGGGCTGTCTATGCAGGTGGGATTCACCGCCTGCCCGCCCGGGGGCCTCACTCCCCCAGCGGGTCCGACCGTCCTACCGAGCCGCCGTCCCTCTGCCCCCGCGCTCCTGCCGCCTGGCTGCGGGGACGGGAGTATGCGTGGGTCCGGCCGGGCAGGAGAAAGGGTCCCTGCCGGGGGGCCACGGAGCAGAGAGGGATGCGCGGGGGAGCCGGGGCGGCGGCCATGGGGCATCCGCGGCCAATGCACTCCTTTCTCCCTCCTGGATCCCTCTGATGTACTGGGTTCAGGTCAGCTCAGAACCACAGGCACCTTGGTGGCATCTTTCTGCCCACACCACAGCCAGCCGGCCCCCAGAGTCTGCCAGCGATGCCCTCACTGTGCCACGGCCCCGCCAGCGGGCATCTGGCTTGTGAGAGCTGGGCCATTCTCAGGTTGTAAGTCCGGGCCTGTGATTTGGGGCTGAGGTGGGGGAGGGGAGTGCGGAGGGGAGAATCGGCAGAATTGTCCACACCTGGGACAGTCCAGGCTCTGAAGAACTCCATCCTGTGACATGGGGCCACTAGGAGGACTCACCCCCCCCCCCCCCAGGCCAGGTGCTAACACCACCCAGGAGTTGTCCGCGCATTCACAGCAGTCCCTAAAGGAGGCGTTGTTTCCCTACCTCTGTTCCAGGCACAGAGGACCAGGCCACTTGGGGGGATGCTGGTGGGACATAACCTAGAGCAGCCCACATTATCCTGTCACCCCCCCGAATTGTGGACTTGCAGCCACAGGAAAGTGCGCTAGGTCCCAGCTCAGTAGATGAGTGGCCTTCGGGCTTTGGTTTTCACATGGTCCTATTTTATAGGAGTGGTGTATTGTCCGCCCTTGCCAACCATGCTGCCTGTGCCATCTCATGACCCACTTCCTACCTCACCCAATGGTTGTTGAGGGGTGAGACTTACTTTGAACCTCACCCAATGGTAGTTGAGGGGTGGAATCCACTCCCCACCTCACCCAATGGTTGGTGAAGGACCCATCCCAATTGTAACATCACCCAATGGTAGTTGAGAGGCGTGACTCACTTCCAACCTCACCCAATGGTTGTTGAGGGACAAGTCCCACTTCTAACCTTGCCCAATGGTAGTTGATGGGCGTGACCAACTTCCAAACTCACCCAATGGTTGTTGAGGAGTGGGGCCCACAGACAACTTCACCCAAAGGTTGTTGAGGAGCAAAATCCACTAATAACATCATCCAATGGTTGTTGAGGGTTGGGACCCAATTCTACCCTCACCCAATGGTTGTTGAGGGATTAGACCCACAAAACAGTCTTTGAACTGATGCTCTTACTACTGAACTTAATTGGACAGAGATGTTAATTATCTTAGAATTTATTTTTTAAAAAAATAATTCTAGATTTACCCCACAATTGCATAGGAGGACAGGGTTCCTGCGCACAGGTCTGCATAGCTAATCTCTTCTGTTGTTCACAGCTTCCATAACCCTGGCGCCGGCACAGCTAACGAGTTAAACTGGATTATATACTTGTGTTTCCCTAGTCTTTCACTAATAGCCTTTTTCTGTTGGAGGATCTACCCGGAACCCCACACTGCTTTTAGCCCCATCTGTGCATTGTCTCCCAGCCGACTTTGTTTTTAATGACCTTAACAAGCTTGGAGAGTGCTGTGTGGAAAGGGGCCCCACTTCCCTGAGTGCTATTGGCTGCAGGTAATCCAAGTTTGATCAGGTGCATGTAATGGAGTAGGATCGAAACCCTTGAGCATGTTGTAAACATCTTGATAAACCTCTTACTTTGCCTCGTGGCATCTGCCACAAAATAAAGCCAAGGCTTGTGGGCTTGGGCGCTGTCTCTCAGGAAGCAGCATCTCACCGAGACCCAGCTTTAATTGTCTTGTATGCCTTTTCCGAGCTTTTCAGCTGCCTCCTCTCAGGGCCAACCTGGGCCGTGTGTGGCTACACCGTGCTGGTTCTGTGCTTTGAAGGATGCCTTTTGGATTCTATGATGTTTTCCTTATAATAGACTGGGGTGTAGGGAAGAGCACCACATTTGTGGAGCATGCTCATTGCACAGAGTCAGGGCAGGTGATACCAACACGATTTATCCGTGGGTCCGTGATGATGTTGGCTTGGTCTTCACTGTACACCTGCTATAACTTCCATCCCACAGTCTGAGCAATGGGAGAGAGACACATAGTGCCAATGGTAGTAGAGGGGCTGGTCCCAGGGCCAACCTCAGCCAATAGGAGTTGAGGGGCAAGTACCACTGCCAACCTCAGCAAATAGTAGCTGAGGGGCGGGTCGCACAGTAATGGGAGGAAGGTGGGGGAGGGAGAGGAAAGTGGTTAAAGAAGACACAATTGGCCCCAATCCTTGAGGGTAGATTGGGCATGAGCAATGAGGAGGAGGCAGGACCAGTAAAAATGGGCTGGGCCTAAAGGTGGGGGTTGTCAGAGAGATCTGTATTTCTGTAATTAATTTGTGTACTGCCATGTGGACCTACTTGCAATATCACCCAATGGTTGTTTAGGGGTGGGACTCACTTTGAAACTCACCCAATGGTAGCAGAGGGTCGGGTCCCATTGCCAAACTCAGCCAATGGTAGTTAAGGGGCGGGTCCCTCTGCCATTCTCAGCCAATGGTATTGAGGGACCGGTCTCACTGCCAACCTGAGCCAATGGTAGCATAGGGGCTGGTCCCACAGTCAACCTTATCCAATGGTAGTATAGGGGCTGGTCCCATGGCCAAACTCATCCAATGGCAGTTGAGAGGCGGGTCACATTTCCAACATCACTCAATGGTTGCTGAGGGTCGGGTCCCATTGCCAAACTCAGCCAGTGGTAGTTAAGGGGCGGGTTCCTCTGCCATCCTCACCCAATGGGAGTTGAGGGGCGGGTCCCATTGCCAAACTCAGCCAATGGTAGTTAAGGGGCGGGTTCCTCTGCCATTCTCAGCCAATGGTATTGAGGGGCCTGTCCCACTGCCAACCTCAGCCAATGGTAGTACAGGGGCTGGTCCCACAGCCAACCTCAGCCAATGGTAGTAGAGGGGCGGGTTCCTCTGCCATCCTCACCCAATGGGAGTTGAGGGGAGGGTCCCACTGCCGATCTCAGCCAATGGCAGCTGAGGGGCGGGTCCCATGGCAAACCTCAGCCAATGGTATTGAGGGGTCGGTCCCACTGCCAACCTCAGCCAATGGTAGTATAGGGGCGGGCCCCACAGTCAACGTCATCCTATGGCTGTGTAGGGGCGGGTCCCACGGCCAACCTCAGCCAATGGCAGTTTAGGGGCTGGTCCCACTGCCACCCCCATCCAATGGGAGTTGAAGGGCGGGTCCCATTTCCAACATCACCAATGGTTGCTGAGGGGCGGGACCCACTCCCAACCTCACCCAATGGTTTTTAAGGGGTTGGACTCAGAAACCAGTCCTTGGGTGATGCGCTTACCACTGAAAATAATTGGCCAGAGCTGTTCATTACATTTTGAATAGTAATTTTTTTATTTTTTAAATTTTGGAAGAATTCTAGATTTCCCCACACAACTGCATAGTGAGTACAGGGTTCCTTGCCCACAGGTCGGCACGGCCTGTCTGTCCGGTTGTTAACAGCTCCCATAACCCCGTCGCCGACACAGCTAAGTGAGTGCTGGTTCCTTCCTTGAACCCGACTATAGACTTGTGTTTTCCTGGTCTTTCACTAATAGCCTTCTTCTGTTGCAGGATCTACCTAGAACTCCGGACTGCTTCTAGTGCCATATGTGCATTGTCTCCCAGGCGTCCTTTTTTTCATGACCTTCTTGGGTTTGGAGGTTGCAGAGGGGCCACAGCATTTGGAGGGGTTCAAGACCGGAACTAATGAGAGGACCCAGTCTTCTCTTGGCCATGCACATGTCCCAGCTTGGAAGGCAGAGCCTCCCAGCACAAGTATTTCCAACAGCTAGAGTTGTAAACTTGAACCCATGGTCTGAACGCGTGGCTCCACTTGACTGAGTGATGTAGGCTGCGGGTAACCCAGGTTTCATCAGGTGCATGGAATGGAGTAGGATGGGAACCCTTGAGAATGCTGTAAACATCTAGGCCAAGTCCTTACTTTGCCTCGTGGCATCTGCTACTAAAGAAAGCCGCGGCTTATGGGTTTGGTTGCTGTCTCTCAGGAAGCACCATTCCCCGCCCTGCCCCCCCCCCCCCCCCCGGACCCAGCTTTCATTCTCTTGTCTGTCTTTTCCAAACGTTTCAGCCGCCCCCTCTAAGGGCCACCCTGGGCCATGTATGGCTGCTCCAGGCTGGTCCTGTGTTTTGAAGGATGTCTTTTGAATTCTCTGATGTTTTCCTTCTAATAGACTGGGGTTTAGGGAAGAGCACCACATGTGTGGAGCATGCTCATTGGGCACGCGACACCAACACGATTTATCCGTGGGTCCCTGTTGATGTTGGCCTTGGTCACCAGGATCCTGGCGTGTCTGCCAGAGTCTTCACTGTACACCTGCTGTGATTTCCATCCCAAAGTCTGAGCATTGGGAGAGACACACATAGTGCGAACCTATTGTGGGAGGAAGGCGGGGATGCGGGGAGAAAGTGCTTAGGGATGACACAATTGCCCCGTTCCTTGAGGGTCGACTGGGCATGAGCAGTGAAGAGGAGGCGGGACCAGTAAAAAAGGGCTGTGCCTAAAGGTGGGGGTTGTTCAGAGAGATCAGTATTTCTGTAATTAATTTGTGTCCTGCCTTGTGGACCTACTTGCAAGCTCACCCAAAGGTTGTTTAGGGGTGGGACCCCCTTTGAACCTCACCCAATGGTAGTTGAGGGTCGGGTCCCATTGCCAAACTCAGCCAGTGGTAGTTAAGGGGCGGGTCCCTCTGCCATTCTCAGCCAATGGTATTGAGGGGCCGGTCCCACTGCCAACCTCAGCCAATGGGAGTTGAGGGGCGGGTCCCATGGCCAACCTCAGCCAATGGTAGCTGAGGGGCCTGTCCCACTGCCAGCCTCAGCCAATCGTAGTAGAGGGGCGGGTTTCTCTGCCATCCTCACCCAATGGGAGTTGAGGGGCGGGTCCCATTGCCAAACTCAGCCAATGGTAGTTAAGGGGCGGGTCCCTCTGCCATTCTCAGCCAATGGTATTGAGGGGCCGGTCCCACTGTCAACCTCAGCCAATGGTAGTAGAGGGGCGGGTTCCTCTGCCATCCTCACCCAATGGGAGTTGAGGGGAGGGTCCCACTGCCAATCTCACCCAATGGTAGCTGAAGGGCGGGTCCCATGGCCAACCTCAGCCAATGGTAGCTGAGGGGCTAGTCCCACTGCCAGCCTCAGCCAATGGGACTTGAGGGGAGGGTCCCACTGTCAACCTCACCCAATGGGGGTTGAGGGGTGGGACCCACTTTCAACCTTGCCCAATGGGGGTTGTGAGGCAGGACCCACTGCCAGCCTCAGCCTATGGGAGTTAAGGGGCTGGTCCAACTGCCAAACTCAGCCAGTGGTAGTTAAGGGGCGGGTCCCTCTGCCATTCTCAGCCAATGGTATTGAGGGGCCGGTCCCACTGCCAACCTCAGCCAATGGTAGTATAGGGGCTGGTCCCACAGCCAACCTCAGCCAATGGTAGTAGAGGGGCGGGTCCCTCTGCCATCCTCACCCAATGGGAGCTGAGGGGTGGGTCCCATGTCCAACCTCAGCCAATGGGAGCTGAGGGGCCGGACCCACTGCCAGCCTCACCCAATGGGGGTTGTGGGTCAGGACCCAGTGACAACCTCAGCCTATGGGAGTTAAGGGGCTGATCCAACTGCCAACCTCACCCAATGGTAGTTGAGGGGCCGGTCCCACTGCCTACGTCAGCCAATGGCAGCTGAGGGGTGGGTCCCATGGCAAACCTCAGCCAATGGTATTGAGGGGTCGGTCCCACTGCCAACCTCAGCCAATGGTAGTATAGGGGCGGGTCCCACAGTCAACGTCCTCCTATGGCTGTGTAGGGGCGGGTCCCACGGCCAACCTCAGCCAATGGCAGTTTAGGGGCTGGTCCCACTGCCAACCCCATCCAATGGGAGTTGAAGGGCGGGTCCCATTTCCAACATCACCAATGGTTGCTGAGGGGCGGGACCCACTCCCAACCTCACCCAATGGTTTTTAAGGGGTTGGACTCAGAAACCAGTCCTTGGCTGATGCTCTTCCCACTGAAAATAATTGGCCAGAGCTGTTCATTACATTTTGAATAGTAATTTTTTTATTTTTTTAAATTTTGGAATAATTCTAGATTTCCCCCCACAATTGCATAGTGAGTACAGGGTTCCTTGCCCACAGGTCAGCACTGCCTGTCTGTCCGGTTGTTAACAGCTCCCATAACCCCGGCGCCGACACAGCTAAGTGAGTGCTGGTGCCTAACTTGAACCCGACTATAAACTTGTGTTTCCCTGGTCTTTCACTAATAGCCTTCTTCTGTTGCAGGATCTACCTAGAACCCCGGACTGCTTCTAGTGCCATATGTGCATTGTCTCCCAGGCATCCTTTTTTTAATGACCTTCGCGGGCTTGGAGGGTGCAGAGGGGCCACAGCATTTGGACGGGTTCAAGACCGGAACTAATGAGAGGACCCAGTTTTCTCTTGGCCATGCACATGTCCCAGCTTGGAAGGCAGAGCCTCCCAGCACAAGTATTTCCAACAGCTAGAGTTGTAAACTTGAACCCATGGTCTGAACACGTGGCTCCACTTGACTGAGTGATGTAGGCTGCGGGTAACCCAGGTTTCATCAGGTGCATGGAATGGAGTAGGATGGGAGCACTTGAGAATGCTGTAAACATCTAGGCCAAGTCCTTACTTTGCCTCGTGGCATCTGCTACTAAAGAAAGCCGCGGCTTATGGGCTTGGGTGCTGTCTCTCAGGAAGCAGCATCCCCTCGAGACCCAGCTTTCATTCTCTTGTCGGTCTTTTCCAAGCGTTTCAGCCGCCCCCTCTAAGGGCCACCCTGGGCCATTTATGGCTGCTCCAGGCTGGTCCTATGTTTTGAAGGATGTCTTTTGAATTCTCTGATGTTTTCCTTCTAATAGACTGGGGTTTAGGGAAGAGCACCACATGTGTGGAGCATGCTCATTGGGCACGCGACACCAACACGATTTATCCGTGGGTCCCTGTTGATGTTGGCCTTGGTCACCAGGATCCTGGCGTGTCTGCCAGAGTCTTCACTGTACACCTGCTGTGATTTCCATCCCAAAGTCTGAGCATTGGGAGAGACACACATAGTGCGAACCTATTGTGGGAGGAAGGCGGGGATGCGGGGAGAAAGTGCTTAGGGATGACACAATTGCCCCGTTCCTTGAGGGTCGACTGGGCATGAGCAGTGAAGAGGAGGCGGGACCAGTAAAAAAGGGCTGTGCCTAAAGGTGGGGGTTGTTCAGAGAGATCAGTATTTCTGTAATTAATTTGTGTCCTGCCTTGTGGACCTACTTGCAAGCTCACCCAAAGGTTGTTTAGGGGTGGGACCCCCTTTGAACCTCACCCAATGGTAGTTGAGGGTCGGGTCCCATTGCCAAACTCAGCCAGTGGTAGTTATGGGGCGGGTCCCTCTGCCATTCTCAGCCAATGGTATTGAGGGGCGGGTCCCACGGCCAACCTCAGCCAATGGTAGCTGAGGGGCCTGTCCCACTGCCAGCCTCAGCCAATGGTAGTAGAGGGGCGGGTTCCTCTGCCATTCTCAGCCAATGGTATTGAGGGGCCCGTCCCACTGCCAACCTTAGCCAATGGTAGTACAGGGGCTGGTCCCACAGCCAACCTCAGCCAATGGTAGTAGAGGGGCGGGTTCCTCTGCCATCCTCACCCAATGGGAGTTGAGGGGAGGGTCCCACTGCCAATCTCAGCCAATGGTAGCTGAGGGGCAGGTCCCATGGCCAGCCTCAGCCAATGGTAGCTGAGGGGCCAGTCCCACTGCCAGCTTCAGCCAATGAGAGTTGAGGGGAGGGTCCCACTTTCAACCTCGCCCAATGGGGGTTAAGGGGCAGAACCCACTTTCAACCTCGCCCAATTGGGGTTGAGGGGCGGGACCCACTGTCAACTTCGCCCAATGGGGGTTGTGGGGCGGGACTCACTGACAACCTCAGCCTATGGGAGTTAAGGGGCTGGTCCAACTGCCTACCTCACCCAATGGTAGTTGTAAGCTTGAACCTATGGTCTGAACATGTGTCCCCAATTGCCTGAGTGATGTAGGATGCATGTAATCCAGGTTAGACGAGGTGCATATAATGGAGTAGGATGGGAGCACTTGAGAATGTTGTAAACATCTTGGCCAAGTCCCTACTTTGCCTCGTGGCATCTGCTACAAAAGAAAGCCTCGGCTTGTGGGCTTGGGTGCTGTCTCTCAGGAAACGCATCCCACTGAGACCCAGCTTTCATTCTCTTGTCTGTCTTTTCCAAGCGTTTCAAGCCGCCCTCTGTAACGGCCGTGCGTGGCTGCACCGTGCTGGTCCTATGTTTTGAAGGATGTCTTTTGGATTCTCTGATGTTTTCCTTATATTAGAATGGGGATTAGAGAAGAGCACCACATTTGTGGAGCATGCTCATTGACAGAGTAAGGCACGTGATACCAACACGATTTATCCGTGTGTCCCTGTTGATGTTGGCGTTTGTCACTAGGAATTTTGTGGTGTATGCCAGGGTCTGCTGTGATTTCCGTCTCACAGTCTGATCTTTGGGATAGAAAGACGTAGTGCCTCCTGGTAATTGGATGAAGGCAAAGGGGGGTCAGTGCTTTGGGATGAGGCAATTGGCCCCAGTTCTTGAATGTAGATTGGGTGAGGAGGAGGTGGGTCCGGTCAAAAGGTCTGCCTTAAAGGTTGGGGTTGGTCAGAAAGATGTGTATTTCTGTATTTAATTTGTGCCCTGCCTTTTGGACCTACTTCCAACCTCAGCCAATGGTTGTTTAGGGGTGGGACCCACTTTGAACCTCAGCCAATTATAGTTGATGGGCGGGACCTATGTCCTACCTCACTCAATGGTTGTAGAGATGTGGTTCCCACATCCAATATCACCCAATGGTTAATGGGGGCATCACCCACTCCCAACCTCAGCCAATGGTAATTTAGGGTTGGCACCCACTCCAAACCTCACCCAATGGTAGGTGAGGGGCGTGACCCACTTATAAACTCACCCATTGGTTGTTGAGGGGTGGGACTTACTTTGAATCTTTCCCAATGGTGTTTGATGTGTGGGTCCCACTTCCAACATCAACCAACGGTTGTTGAGGGGTTGGATCCACTGCCAATCTTACCCAATGGTATTTGAGGGACGGTATCCACTCACAACCTCAACCAATTGGGTTCGAGGTTGGGACCCACTTCCACCCTCAACTAATGGTTGTTGATTGGCGGGATCCACATTCAACCACAGCCAATAATATTTGAGGGTGGGACCAACTTCCAATGTCACTGAATTGTTGTGGAGTAGTGTAACCCATTTTGAACCTCACCCAATGGTTTTTGAGGTGGCCGTCCCACTTCTAACCTCACCCAATGGTATTTGAGGTTTGGCACCCACTCCCCACCTCACCCAACGGTAGTTTAGGGGTGTGACCCACTTCCAACCTCACCCAATGTTTGTTGAGGGGTGGGACTTACTTTGAACCTCACACAATGGTGGTTGAGCTGTGGGTCCCATTTCTAACATCAACCAATGGTTGTTGAGGGGTGGAATCCTCTCCCAATCTCACCCAATGGTAGTTGAGGGTTGGTACCCACTTCCACCCTCACCGAGTGGTTGTTTACGGGTTGGACCCACAAACTAGACCTTGGGCTGATGCTCTTACCACTGACCCTATTTGGCCAGAGCTGTTAATTACATTTTTCAAAATAATTTTTTTTATTTTGTAATAATTGTAGATTTACCGCACAATTGCATAGTGAGTACAGGGTTCTTGTGCACAGGTCTGCATAGCTAGTCTCTCCTGTTGTTCACAGCTTCCATAACCCTGGCGCCGTCACAGGTTACAAATGAATGCATGTGCCGTGCTTGAACTGGACTTGTGTTTCCCTAGTCTTTCACTGATACCCTTCTTCTGTTGGAGGATCTACCCTGAACCCCTCACTGCTTTTATCGCCGTCTGTGCATTGTCTCCCAGCCGTCCTTGTTTTTAATGGTCTTGACGAGCTTGGAGGGTGCTGTGTGGAGAAGGGCCACAGCATTTGGACAGGGTCAAGACTAGGACTAATGAGAGGACCCATTCCTCTCTTGGCCATGCGCATGTCCCAGCTTGGAAGGCAGAGCCTCCCAGCACAGTTATATCCAACAGCTAGACTTGTAAGCTTGAACCTCTGGTCTGAACACGTGGCCTTAAGTGTCTGAGTGATATAGGCTGCAAGTAAACCAGGTTCGATCAGGTGCACGTAATGGAGTAGGAAAAACCCACAAAGAACTCATAGACTCAGACCACATTTTTACTGAGTCTCTGCCACCGCGCCAGAGGACACATCCCATGGCGGAGAGCAAGAAAGGACAGAGGTGCCTCCACCCAAGGGCAGCACATTTTCCGGTTGTGATGGGTTCTTCGTCTGTATCTGGTTTCTGGCAGCGGTGGGCCTGAGGGTCCCTTCGCCCCTGGCCTTGGGCTCCAGGACTGGCTGTGAGCCCTGTGACCAGCCTTCCAAACAGGCTTTGTGGAAGCCCTCAAAGGCATAGTTGTGCTTCAGAGGCTCCTGGTTTCCCCGGTCAGCTGTCAGGTCTGGAGTTGTTGGCAAGGCTTTAGCCATTCATCTCTAATCCCTCGGCCTGATGAATGGGGTTTATTGCTTTATTGTTCCTCTGAGGCAGCCAGCTGTAGGCGGCTGTGGTGGAGGCCGGTCCCGGGTCTGCAGCCCTCTATGGGCAGAGGAGGGCTCGGCGGCCTGGCGGTGCGGGTCACATCCTGCCAGTGACCTTGGCAAGTCACTGTTCCAGCCTCCACTCACTGCCTCCCAAATGTCATGTCCCTCATCTTATAAATGATACAATAGGCCTTCTCTCTTGCCGTCACCCGTTTTCCCCTTTTTACTGGATCTTTACCACTGGCAGACAAGCTTGCTAAATTGTTCCTATCTTAAAACAGATTAAGAAAACACACACACACACACACACACACACACACAAAAAAAAAAAAACCCACATAAAAACCTCATAGATTCAGACCACAGTACGGTGACTACCAGCGGATAGATGGAGGTAGAGGAGGGTAAAGGGAGGATAAAGAGTGATGGAAGGAGACTTGATTTGGGGTGATGACCACACAATTCAATATACAGATGATGTATTATAGAACTGTACATCTGAAACCGATATCACTTCATTAATAAACAAGAGGCCCCTTACAGGAAGATTCCTACAACAGGGCTTCCTTCTGCGGTCTCCGCTGCCCTGCCTGCTTCCCTGCCTTCTCCGCAGCAGCCTCGCTCCCTTCTGCAGCACGTGGCTTCTTTCTAAGCTGTCTTCAGTCTTCGCTCTGGCCTGGATATGCAAATTAACCGCCATCTTGTTTGGGTTAATTTGCATGCTCACCCTGATTGGCTGGTGGGCGTGGCTTGTGGGTGTAGCAAAGGTACGGTCAATTTGCATGTCTCTCTTTTATTAGAGAGGATGTCACCCCAATCAATTCAACAAAACGTTTTAAAACGGAATTTCATTGCCTGATGTAATTCATGCAACCAGACCCCTACTGGTGACCACTGGGGTTGTTTGTGGTCTTTGGCTATTAAAATGCGGCTGCGGTGCAGGTGTGTGTGGTTGTGTTCTGTGAAGGCTGTCTGGAGGGTAGGCTCCTGGACCTGTGGTTGAAGGAGAGAATCCGAGGAATTGCACGGGGTCTGTGCTCTTTTACATTCTGCATCAGTTTGAGGTGCCTCGCCGGTCACTTGTGACTACAAGAGACCTCCCTGACTCTATACCCAGCGCACAGGTTTGCTGGGAGGATAAATGAAATAGCACTCAGCAGAACCTGGCTGGCAAAGAGAACTCAATGAATGGTAACCCATATGGTTATTAGGCTGTACTTATTTTACAGAGGTATGTGTGCTTTTTATTCTAGACCCCAACATGGACGTATTTCTGTATGTCTTTTTGGGGGTATTGTTTTATTTCTACCCCCAAAGAGGAGAGGTTGAGGGGAGGGGCTGGCCAGCCGGAGCCTCGGTGCCTGACACAGAGCCTGTGTGGGGAGGGCCTCATTCCAACGACATCTCCGTTCATCCTTTGATGCTATTTGTCTGCATCCACATCACACACGAGTGTTTTCCGGGAAGTGCTCCAACAGCCTTTTGCAGAAACCCGAATCCGCAAGGAGACAATGGCAACCGGCAAAAGGTGTAAACGTCCCCCAACAGGCCCGGATTTGGAAGAGGTGATAAAGAGGTTATTGTGTGTCCAGCTTTTCACACAAGAACCGGAGGAGATGTAACACCAGGAATAACAAACAGGAAGGCCGGCTAATGCAGAGCAGATGGGCCCGCAGGTTAGTGCTGAGCATGTCAATGTCTTTCCCCCGGGACCCTTGGATTCAAGATGAGCGGATGCTGGACTCCTTTGTTAAAAATAAAATGAATGTGATGGGGAGAACAATAGGGGTGGCCGATTTGATTCCTAGGGTGGTGAGTGGACTAAAGATTGTAAGACCCTTCTCTGTGGCAGGCATTCATTGCTTTCATCCTGGCCATGGGTCCATTTTACAGATGAGAATGGCTAGGCTCTGAGAGTGTAAATCGCTTACTGAAGGGGCACACAGCCAGCCTGACAGTGGATCCGTGCTAGGTCTGCCTCATTGCATATGCGTGCCATGGTTCTGCAATTGGGGACAACAGATGAACAGGGAACGTGAGTCATGGTCAGCCCAGCTGGTGTGGCTGAGTGGTTGAGTATCAACCTATGAATTGGGAGGCCACCGGTTCAGTTCCCGGTCAGGGCACATGCCCAAGTAGCAGCAGGCTCGTTCCCCCGTGGGGGGCGTGCAAGGGGCAGCCGATGGATGATTCTCTCTCATCATTGATGTTTCTATCTTTCCCTCTCCCTCTCTCTGAAATCAATAAAGACATGCTAAGAAATAGAAGAGACATAGTCCAATACATTTCAGAAACACTGACCTATTATATTAACACAGTAATAGCTTTATTGAAGTAGCATTGCTGTCCCATAGCTATATGTAGTTAAGCCATGAACTTGGTAAGTTTTGAGATATGTCGATACCCAGTGAAACCATCACCACAATGAGGATAGTGAACATATATCCGTTACTCCCAAAAGTGTCCTCCTGCCCCTTTGCAATTCTTCCCCCCCCCGTGCCTCTCACCCTTGATCTCAGACAACCATTGACACCGTGTCTGATTCTCACTCTAGAAATGAGACAAAATGTGGTTTTGATCCATCATAACGTTGGAAAACTGGAAGGGGTTTCCTTGTGCTTTCTGTCACTACAGATTACATTTTCAAGCGTTCTCTATAAATGGAATCATATGTACTCTCTTTTTTTTGTCTGTCTCCTTTTACTCAGCATACTGATTTTGAGACTTATTCCTGTTATTCCATGTTTGTTGTTTTATATTACTGAGTGGAATTCTCCTTGTATGAATAGGCCACAATTTGCTCCTCTATGCATCTGCAGAGGGGCTGTTAGGTTGTTATCCAGTTTGGGGCTATTACAGATGAAGTTGCTATGAACAATGGTGACCAAATGTTTGTATGTCCTATGCTCTCTTTTCATGTAGATAAGTACTTAAGAGTGGAATGGCTAGATCATAGGCCAGGTATGTGTCAGTTTTTAAACTGTTTTCCAAAGTCGGTTGCACCATTTCCATTCCCACCAGCAGGGGATGGGAGTTCTCCCTCCTCCTAGCCAGGCTCTCGAATTTCTGCCTTTTTTTTTTTTTTTTTTTTTTTTTTAATATATTTTATTGATTTTTTTATTTTTGCCCCCCACCCTCCCTCCCACACATCCCCTCCCTCCCCAGAGTTTTGTGTCCATTGGTTATACTTATATGCATGTATAAAAGTCCTTCGGTTGATCTATTATCTCCCCCAGATCTTCCTCCCCTCCCCGCTGTAATTTGACAGTCTACTTGTTGATTTACTGTCTCTATATCTATCTTTTGGTTCATCAGTTTATAATGCTCTTTGTTATCCACAAATGAGTGAGGTCATGTGGTGTTTCTCTTTCATTGATTGGCTTATTTCACTCAGCATGATGTTCTCCAGTTCCATCCAGTTTGCTGCAAATGATGAGAATTCCTTATTTTTTATGGCCGCATAGTATTCCATTGTGTAGATGTACCAAAGTTTTTGGATCCAATCATCTGCTGACGGACACTTAGGCTGTTTCCAAATTCTGGCTATTGTAGATTGTGCTGCTATGAACATAGGGGTGCATATATCCTTTCTGATTGGTGTTTCTAGTTTCTTGGGATATATTCCTAGAAGTGGGATTACTGGGTCAAATGGGAGTTCCATTTTCAGTTTTTTGAGGAAACTCCACACTGTTCTCCACAGTGGTTGCACCAGTCTACATTCCCACCAGCAGTGCACGAGGGTTCCTTTTTCTCCGCAACCTCGCCAACACTTGTCGTTTGTTGATTTGTTGATGTTGGCCATTCTGACAGGTGTGAGATGGTACCGCATTGTTGTTTTGATTTGCATCTCTCGGACAATTAGTAACTTTGAGCATGTTTTCATGTGCCTTTTGGCCTTCCTTCTGTCTTCTTTTGAAAATGTTCTATTTAGGTCCATTGCCCATTTTTTAATTGGATTATTTATCTTCCTTTTATTTAGTTGTATAAGCTGTTTGTAGATGTTGGAGATTAAACCTTTATCAGTGGTATCATTTGCAAGAATTTCTGCCTTTTTAACAGGTAAGTAGTGGTATCAGACTTTCTTATGATTTTAATTTGTGTTTCTCTCACAAACAATAATATTCAGTATGTGTTTTGTGCTTGTTTACCATCTGCATGCCTTCTTTTGTTACATGTTTGTTCAAATCTTTTGCATATTTTTTAATTGAGGTATTTTTTATCATTGAGTTTTATTTTTATTTTTATTTTTAAAAAATATTTTATTGATTTTGTACAGAGAGGAAGGAGAGAGATAGCAAGTTAGAAACATCGATGAGAGAGAGAGTCATCGATTAGCTGCCTCTTGCACACCCCCTACTGGGGAAGTGCCCGCAACCAAGGTACATGCCCTTGACCAGAATCGAACCCGGGACCCTTCAGTCCCTAAGCCGACGCTCTATCCACTGAGCCAAACCAGTTTCGGCTCTCATTGAGTTTTGAGAGTTCTTTATATATATATATATATTGGATACAAAGTCTCTTTTTTAAAAAATATATTTCACTGATTTTTTATGGAGAGGAAGGGAGAGGGATAGAGAGTTAGAAACATCAATCAGCTGCCCGGGCAAAAAACCAAAAAACAAGAACCCTCCTTCTGTACTCTGAAATCACTTTCCCGCCCCGCTCCCCCCACCTTTCCCGCCCTGTTTCAATGTCTTTCAGATTGTAATTTACTGGTTTCTCATCCACTTCCTCCCCTGGACTGTTCTCTGGACAGAGAAGGAAGTCCACGAGAAACCAGTTAATTAAGGAAGTCCTTAAGGGAGACACTTCAGGAGAAGCCACAGACGGGTCACATCTGGGAAGCTGGTGCAGTGAGCTTTGGCATTTGCTAAAGTGACTGTGGAGAGAGCCCCAAGGAGCCCAGCTGGCGTGGCCGCGGAGGAGGAGGAGGAGGACGAGGTCCTGGCCGCTGGGCCATGGTTCCATCCTCAGCCCTCCACATGGCGCACCTGGCCTTGAACGTGTAAGCCAAAGAAGGCTCTGACAGGGCCGACTCAAAAACGAAGCCACCTGAAGAACATTGTTATGCATTCTCCTCTCGTTTACTCCAAATAGAAGCCGCTGTTTGGAAACAAGAGCGACATAAATAGCACAGCACCGATGGCATTCCATTGCTACTGTTTACCAGTGGCTTCACAGGGCTCCTCTCATCCAGTCCTCCCAGCAGCCCTCAGACTCCCGTTTCTCTTTACAAAGAAGGAAATGGAGGCTTGGAGAGGTTGAGGAACTTCTGATCACATACTAGTACCTGGACTGCATATATGTGGGCCCGCCCCTACCCCCAAATTCATATGTGGAAGTCCTATCCCCAGTGTGGCTAGTATTTTGAGTAAGGAAGTAATTAAGATTAAATGATGTCAAAGGGAGGGGGGGTTTCTGATCTGATACGATTAGTGTTCTTACAAGAAGAGGCAGCTGAGCCCCCGCCAGTGTGACTCAGTTGGTTGAGCATCATCCTGTGCACTGAAAGGTGGCCAGTTCGATTCCCAGCAGGGGGTGTACCTGGGTTCGATCCCCTGTTGGGGCACATACAGAAGACAACGGACCTCTCTCTCCCTTTCTCTAAGCATGTCTTTGGGTGAGGCTTTTATTTTTATTTTAATATATTTTATTGCTTTTTTTTAATTAATTAATTCATTTTTTTTTTTACAAAGAGGAAGGGAGAGGCATAGAGAGTTAGAAACAGCTGCCTCCTGCACACCTCCCACTGGGGATGTGTCTGCAACCAAGGGACATGCCCTTGACCGGAACCGAACCTGGGACCCTTCAGCCCACTGGCCAATGTTCTATCCACTGAGCCAAACTGGTTAGGGCTGGGTGAGGCTTTTAAGAAGAGAGACACCTGAGCACCAGTGGGCTCTCCAGGGGTGCGAACTTGGAAGAGCCCAGGTGAGTCCACAGCGAGGAGGTAGCTGCCTGCTTCCTAACGGGAGTGCCTGAGGGCACCTTGGTCTTGGACTTCCACCTCTAGAGCTGTGAGGGAGTTCGTTTCTGTGGTGTAAGCCTGCCTGGTGGTTGTTACGGCAGGCCTCGCCAGCGAAGGCAGCTGGCAGCCCCCTGCATTGGGATTCTCAGCGCCAGAGTCCACATTTATCACCCGTTTAGGAATTTCTGTGTTTCAACAAGTGGCATGCTAGCTTTCGTCCTTACATTGAGGTGGGGAGTGTGTTTAAACTTGGTGTGGTGATGTACAGACCCAGTCTAACATTGATGGTTGTTACTTAAAGCCCTTTCACTGAACCTTGGTGGGGGAGGAGGGAGTGGGCATTTCTTTGGAGCGTGGAGGCAGGTTGGAAACGTTGCAGCTAGTAATAATGGCTGGACTTTTGGCTTAGGAACTACTTCAGGGGGAAAGTATTTGCTTAAATCTCTGCCTGCTGTTATAGTTGAAGGTTTGGTGATAGCAGTTGCCCTCCCCCTGAACTTCCTGGATTTCAAGACCATGTGGAAATGTAGTTTGTCTCACATAAAAAAAAAAATAATAATAAGGTCAGGTAACTTCTGAAGAACTGGCATCAAGAAGTGCTTTTAGCTAAGCTTCTCCCATTCACAGCACGATTATCGGGTGTGTGAATGCTCTTGGCCCTTTTCCTTCTTCTCTCCCTCCTTTAATAACGGGGGGAGCTGCCTGGCTAGTGCCCACTTTTTCCACGTGTTGGCTGGTCTCCTCCTTACCTCTGCTGGCAAAGTCCCCCCACGGAAATGGGTGTTGGCCCCTCGACAGAAGACAGGGTTGTAGGCAGGATAGATGAATAATGTGGGCGGCCTTTGGATCCACTTTGTTTTTTTAAAAAAAATAAATTCTCACCCAGGGATATATTTTTATTGATTTTTAGAGAGGGGAAGGTTGAGAGGGAGAGAGAGAAACATCAATGTGAGAGTTGCTTCCCGTACTATATGCCCCAACCATGGATAAAACCCATCATCTAGGTATGTGCCCTGACTGGGAATCTAACCCGAGAACTGTTGGTGTATAGGGCGATACTCCAACCACCTGAGCCACCTGGCCAGAGCCTTTGGCTCCACTTTCTTCCCCTGTTGCATGAAGGTCAAGTTCCTGTTTAATTTTGGGGGGTGGGCAGACAGCTTTGTGTGCACTGCCCTTAATCCATGACCCTCTTTCTCACTGGCTTTCACTTTGATGAGAGCTTTGGCCTTATGGATAGAGCATCTTCTACATTCCCTGCTGGCCTCTGTAGACAATTCAGACTGTACACAAGGATAGGTGGATAGATAGATCTATTGGGAAGAACAGCCTATAATCTCAATCATAATGGTTATTAACATTTTATGCAGTAAATTTCTTTTTATGTGCATGTATACACCCAGAGGCATGAAAATGTGCATATTTCGGTTTATCTGGGCATGTTGTTAAGGAACCTCCATTTCCCAGCTTCGTATACTATGGGTGTCTTTTCTTGTTGGCATGTTAAGTTGTACACCATCTTTCTGTAACAGGCTCGTGTGACTGTGCATTGTTGAGAATCAAGTTGTTGAGTTCTTTAGGGCTAACTCCAAAGAAGACCTAAATGTTAGCAAGAGATGCTGTGTGCCCCAAGAGCTAGAGAGGATGTTCTGGCTTAGTGGGCCTTACATTTTTTTAATTTTTTTTTTTGGGGGGGGGGACTGGAACATTTAGTGGGAGTGCAGTGTCTATGAAGATAGTCTATCTTCTTCTCTTCCTGGCCCACAGGGGAGGACTGAGGGATTTTCTTCCCTGGAATCTATGGAAGGGACTCTCAATATAATTGGTCACACATTTTCTAGGTGACTATAAGAAGAGGAAGGTGATACATACTGTTCCTTAGTTATGCTAAGCTATGCTAAGTGTAGAGATGAGGGCGATGGTAAGGAAAGAATAGGAATGAATTTGAAAAGGGGCACAGCCATTGGAGAAGGGCAGTAATTGTCCCTTTGAGGTTCCACTCCCTGAGAATTAGGGGTATCTCTACCATATTGCTAGACCCAGGTTGGGGTAACAGACGGAAGATGGAATATGGATTGGGGGGGTTATTGGGAGATGATGATATTATAGGGGCAGGGCTGCGTACATCAGAGAAATGTAGACTGAGGCCACCAGCTTGGTGACAACAGAGGGACCAAGTCTTACAAGGAATTACTAGTGCCTGTGGGCCTGTGGGGGACTCAGTCCTCGGCAGCAGGATCTCTTAGGTGGCCACCCATTTCTCTAGTCCACATGTAAGCTACATGAATCCTTTTTGTGCTCACTCATCCTCACCCCAACACCAGAGGGGTAGGCACAGGGAAGGGAATGTGTGTGAGAGAGAAGTTACCCTCAACACACACCCCACCTCCAAAGTCCATCCTAACAGCCATCGAGCTTGGGATAAGAGGAAAGCTTTGAAACAAATGAGTTTGAAGTTTTAAATGAACAAGACAAAGTCATACCACTATGTTATACAACTGAAACTAATATAATATTGAACATCAACTGTAATAGACTTTTTTTTTTTTTTTTTTTTTTTTTTTTTAAGAGCCCTGAGAAGCAGGCATCCTCATGCACTACTATTGGGTCTACAAATTGATTCAACTTCTATGCACGGCACCTTAGTGATCTCCATAACAATAAAAATGTGCATTCCCCTGACTAAGGAATCCCAACTTTAGGAATTTATTTTACAGAATACTTACCTGTGGTCATGAGATACAGGTACCAGAATGTTCTCAGGGGCATTATTTCTAACAGTCAACAGTGTCTCCTAGCTGGGAGTGTGTGTGTGGGAGGGGGAGGGGGGAAGGGTGGAAAAGGGAAGGTGGGGAAGAGGGGGCGTTGTTTAAATCAGTGACAATCCATGTGATGGAGACCCATGAAGCCATTAGAACAACGTGTCATATGAATAGAGTGATTCTAACATGTTGCTGTGCTTTAAAAAAAGGTACAACGTGCGGTGTATGCTAGTGTGTGTATAGAGAAGCCCTCTCCTTGAATACACACACACAATATTTCTAGAAGCATGCTGAGAAACTGCACCATGTTGGCTCTAGGAACAGCGGAATTGGAAGGGATAGTTGTGTTTCACTATCTTTACTGCTTGAAAGAGTTTAAACTAGGGAATAAATCTAATGCATGTGAAAAAAACACACAAAGAAAAACACAGAAAAGACCTCACTGCCATACCCTTAGTCCTCCTGCAGGTGTCCTTTGGGTGGCTGAGCTGCGGCCATGAAGAGTGAGGATGCCCTATAAACCAAGCATGTCAGACTCACGGGCTAACACAGGCCAAATAAACAAGGTGTAAGTGTCTGCGGGCCAGAAAAACACAAAAGCTTCAATTTTCATAGGAACGTAGTTTTATTTCGATAGAGACATGCTGAATACAAAGGGCTGAAATAAAGGAGTCATCATTAACATAAAATAATAGAACATCTTAATTAAAGTTTATATTTTTTTCTTGAACATTCTTACCAGATACTGAAGAACTGCATCAATTAATAAAGGTAATGCAAATAAACCCATTTTTCTTGTTCTCCAAAGCAAAATATTTCCTGTTGTGCACACCAAACAAGTCAGTATAAGACTAATGACATGCCATCGGCTGCTAAAATATTCACTGCTGGTATTAGTGGAGAGAAATGATGCATCGGCCTGTAAGGTGTGTAAGGGAAATGAATGCAGCACGATTATAGTAATCAGTCACTAGCAAACATTGTAGTTCGTTATTAATAATCTACATTAATAAAAAGAGAAGTATGCAAATTGACTGTACCTTTCTGATGCCTACCAGCCAATCAGGAGTGAATATGCAAACTAACCTAACAAAGATGGTGGGCTGATTTGGATACTCAGGTGCCAAGCAGCTGGGGGCAGGACGCTTGTGTCATTGCCATGGTGACAACACAAGTGTTCCACACTGCCCCAGCAGCTCTGGGGCTCTGGGCAGCATGGGAAGGCAGAAAGGTGGCTCTGGGCCAGAGTGAAGGTGATGCCAGCAGCCAAGGGAAGAAAGACCCATTCTTGCACGAATCTTTGTACATCGGGCCTCTAGTTATGTATAACAGGATATTGTAAAAATTAAGTTATGAAATTTTTATTAAAACATTTCTTACAGCTGAAACCGGTTTGGCTCAGTGGATAGAGCATCAGCCTGCGGACTGAAGGGTCCCAGGTTTGATTCTGGTCAAGGGCATGTACCTTGGTTACCGGCACAACCCCAGTAGGGGGTATGCAAGAGGCAGCTGATCTATGATTCTCTCTCATCAATGTTTCTAACTCTATCCCTCTCTTCCTCCCTGTGAAAAATCAATAAAAGATATTAAAACAAAAACACAAAACAAAAACAAAAACATTTCTTACAGTTATATTGGCTAGGTCGCAAAAATATTCCTTGTGGTCTGCATGTGTCCCGTGGGCCAAGAGTTTGACATGCTTGCTATAAACCCTTCCATTCCAAAGACTCTGAGTACATGTCCAAGGATTTCTCTTTACATCACACTGACCTCCCAGAGCCCACACACACTCCGGCTCTTCTTTTGGGATGTGAGATCACATAAAACCTCCTTGCCGAAGCCGGTTTGGCTCAGTGGTAGAGCGTCGGTCTGCGGACTGAAAGGTCCCAGGTTTGATTCCGGTCAAGGGCATGTACGTTGGTTGCGGGCACATCCCCGGTAGGGGGTGTGCAAGAGGCAGCTGGTCGATGTTTCTCTCTCATCGACGTTTCTAGCTCTCTATCTCTCTCCCTTTCTTTCTGTTAAAAATCAATAAATATATTTAAAAACAAAACAAAACAAACATAAAACCTCCTTGTAAAGTGAAGGGTTCCAGAGCATGGCTAGGCTATTCAGTAACTTGAAAACCAGCGAGGTTTTCTTTCTGGAAATATGGTGAAATAAATGCCAGATATCTGGGAACCTTTCCTGGTACAAAACACCTAAAAATTGCTGAATAAAACATAAAAATGAATAATGGATTATTAGGCTGGCAAGAAATAAGTAAATGTTCAGAGGCCAGAAATAATGAAAAAAGCACACACTCATCGAGGAGAAAACGTGAGTGCATTCACCTTGGGCATGTCTAGATTTAAGTGGCTCTGACACATGCAGGGGACAACAGACCAAGCCTGGGTGTAGTTGAACCTCTTTTGTGGGTGAACTTGGATAACACCTGCCTCACAGAGAGATGTGGTAAAAAAAAAATCTTCCTTGTCTGGGCCCCCTTGGCAATTGGTGGAATGAAAAAGAAAAAGAAGAAAACATAAAAGGAAAAAGGATCCTTTGAGAATACTGAACCATGAGTGTGCTATGCTACATGTGAGCAGAAGAAAATCCAAGCCAGAAGTTTAGGTTAAAGTTGTGGTAAAACAGCAGTGCCCCAGGCAACTGGCAGTATATTTGGCCGACAAGTCATTTGTTGAGAAGCATATTCTAAACAAAGATAAATTTCCAAGGAACATGAGCTCACAGCCAAAGATTACATAACACACAGGAAACAAGCCACTGTGGAGAGAGAATAGGCAGAGACTGCAAACGCAGGAGCAATCGTTCAGGCTGTAGGCACTGGCATTAGCAGAGGCAGAACAGAACATGAACAAGCTTATTTATTTAAGGAAATTAAGGAAGAGTTGGAAGTATGATTAAGGAGCAATACACTATGAAAATGGACAAGGAAGTTTTTAAAAGAAGGACCATGTTTTTAAAATAATTTTTTAGATTAAAAAAATGTAAATGATGAAAATTACAAATTCAAAGGACTGGTAAAATATGAGAGTATACACAACTGAAGAGAGAATTAGTGAACTGGAAAATAAAACTGAATAAATAAGTCTTAGAATGTACTCTAAAGAATGAGTAACAGTTAATATCCTATCTAATAAAAGAGTAATATGCAAATTGACCATCACTCCAACACACAAGATGGCTGCCCTCATGTGGTCAAATATGGCTGCCCCCAAGTGGACACAAGATGGCCGCCACAAGATGGCCAGAAGGGGAGGGCAGTTGGGAAGGACCAGGTCTGTAAGGGAGGGTAGTTTGGGGCGACCAAGCCTGCAAGGGAGGGCTGTTAGGGGTTACCAGGCCAGCAGAAGCTGGGAAGTTGGGGGCGACCGGGCCTGCAGGGAAGGGCAGTTGGGAGGGACCCAGGCCTGCAGGGGAGGGCAGTTAGGGGTGACCAGGCCTGCAGGGGAGGGAAGTTAGGGGCAATCAGGCTGGCAGGGGAGGGAAGTTAGGCATCAATCAGGCTGGCAGGGGAGTGGTTTGGGGGTGATCAGGCTGGCAGGCAGAAGCAGTTAGGGGCAATCAGGAAGGCAGGAAAGTGAGCAGTTGGTAGCCAGCAATCCTGGATTGTGAGAGGCATGTCCAAAGGGATTGGGCCTAAATGGGCAGTCGGACATCCCTCAAGGGGTCCCAGATTGGAGAGGGTGCAGGCTGGGCTGAGGGATATACTCCCCATGCATGAATTTCGTGCATCGGGCCTCTAGTTTATAGAATATTTCCTGTGTGCCACATACTGTGCTGTGCTATATACCCTTTATCTTACTTTACTCTTATAAAAAAACTTAGGAGGTTTTTACTATTAATATCTATATTTTGCCTAACTTCTCTGTGCCTTATTTTCCCCAAGTATAGAGCGAGGATGGTGATGAACAAAAATAGATGCAGAGACGTAGAAGCATGGAACAGACCATCAAACCTCAGAGGGTAGGTAGGGCAGGGTAAGGGGGGCGGGGTAAGAGATCAATCAAAGGACTTATCTGCATGTATATAAGCATAATCAATGGACACAGACCGTAGTGGGGTGAGGGCCTGTGTTGGGTGGGAGTGGCTGGGGAGAGGTCAATGGGGGAAAAGGAGACATTATGGTAATACTTTAAACATCAAAGAATTTAAATTAAAAAAAATTTTTTTAAAAAGTGAGGCAAGATTCACAATTCTAAAGTAGAAAAGATTCTGAAAAACATTTCGTGGTAAGGCCTTACCCACACTGATAGGCCACTACTCTAGGGTTGTATTTGTTTCCTGTTGCTATGGCAACAAATTACCAGAAACCTAGTGGCGTCACACAGGGCAAACTTATCATCTTGCAGTTTTAGGTCGGAGAGTAGAATGGGCCGCGAAGGCCGAGTTCCTTCCTGAGCCCCTGGGGTCCTTCAGAAGAATCCATTTTCTTGCCGACGCCGAGGGTGTGGAGGCTGCCTGCTTCCTTGGCTGGTGGTCCCATCGTTCTGCCCTCACACCTTCTTCCCGGGCTCTGTCACCTGTCCTTCTTTCTCTTAGAACAGTGTTTCCCAACCTTCTCTCATGATGAGAATCACCTGGTGGAGTTGTTAAAACACAGATTCCTGAATTTTTGGGAACATATAGGTAAAATTGCATACCTAACTTATTGCTCTGTATATAACATCTGTCTTAGAGCACTAGTTAAGTATACAATTTTACCTATATGTTCCCAAAAATTCTAGTTTAGCACTTCTTAGTTGGGATTCAGGAATCTGTGTTTTAACAACTCCACCAGGTGATTCTCATCATGAGAGAAGGTTGGGAAACACTGTCTTAGAAGGACACTGGTGGTTACATTGGATTCACCTGGATATCTCAGAGCATTCCCCCTGCCTCAAGATCCTGAATTTAATCACACCTCTGACATCCCTTTTGTAAGGTTAGATATTCACAAGTTCTGGGGACGAGGTCACGGATATCTTTGAGGGGGGGGACCCATTATTCTGCTGATCACAAGCGTGAACTGTCACGCATGTTGCCACCTCTTTCTATGTTTATTTCATGTGCTGGGTGTAGTAAAATGTATGGTGATGATGCTCTACTCTCTTGAAATTCTCGGGGTGGGGGGTGGGGGGGGGGAGAGGGGAATTGAATTCAGCAACATATCTGGCCCCGAGAGTTTTGGGTGAGGATTGTGGACCTCACATGAACCGAGACCAAGCCTCGGCCTATAGCTTAGGGTGACCAGATGTCCTGCTTTTGGCGGACAGCCCTGATTTTTAACAATTTGTCTTGAGTCCTGCGGCGTTTTAAAAAAGTCCAAAAGGTTCTTCCCAAAAATCGGGGCTTTTTTAAAACGCCACGGGCCGCGGGACAAATTGTTAAAAATCGGGATGTCTGGTCACCTTACTGTAGCTCCCTAATGGAAGATGGTGTGGGTAAGTGACATACATGACTTGTAAAACGTGTCAGACACATCGCGATGCTCCTGCTTTGCAGTGGGCTGTGGTCAGCTCACGGCGGCATTGGCGCTGCCCTCTCGACAGCTCTCTCTGCAGACTGGGTGCCACTAGTCACTGCTAAGGTCAAGACCGCCACTGAGGTGCTCCCCCCACCCCCCCAGAACATTCAGGCAGAGCCCAGAAAGGGGAGCACTCGCAAGGAGGAAGGGAGGGAGGTGCAAGAGAGTGATGTGTGGGAAGCTCCATCAGGGAGGTCTCGGCATTTTCTGTTGGACACAACGGGGAGGACACGCCAGGAACACGTCTCTGGCAAAGGTACGGCTCCCTCGAGGGCCTGCAAATGCTTTCGTCCCTGGCTTCTGAACTGGAAGAACTGCGTGCATTTTCCTGCTGTCACTTGAGGTTTCTGAAGTGAAGAGCTATATTCTACACATAAAGATTACCGAGACCTTCAGCTTGCATGAAGAACCTTATGAAGGTACCTAGCTTGGACCTAGGATGTAAGCATATAGAAAATAATGCGAGGCAGACAGACAGAAATGTACAGACTGACAAGGAAAAAACAGTTGGTAGAGAAAGGAAAAGGGAAAAAAACAGACCAGCTCATCCGAAAGGCTTTTTCAAGACTTATGAAGAATCAGCATTGTGTCTGTGGGGACATTTGGTTACTTACTGTTCCTCTGTGCAGTGGGGTGGGGAGGGATGAGGGTAAGTCTCTCATTCCTTCTGCATTGTTAGGGCAAGGGTTCTCCCAACCATCACGGAGGGAAGTCAGGTTTGCCTTAGGGCAGTGGTCGGCAAACTCAGTCCACAGAGCCAACTATCAACAGGACAACGATTGACATTTCTTTCGAGAGCCACATTTTTTAAAACTTAAACTTCTTCTAACGCCACTTCTTCAAAATAGACTCGCCCAGGCCGTGGTATTTTGCGGAAGAGCCACACTCAAGGGGCCAAAGACCCGCATGTGGCTCAAGAGCCGCAGTTTGCCGACCATGGCCTTAGGGAGACTGACAGCAGATTCTGGAAAAAGCAAATGATAGGTGAGCTGATACTGCATGTTGTTTCGTCTTCAACCACCAGGGTTCAGGGAAAACCTTCAGCTTAGTTCTCTATGAGAGAATAAAGGGAGAACCAGCAGTTGGTTGTCATTTCAGTTAGAAAATTGGACAAGAGGTTCATTAAAAAAAACAAAACAAAAACATTTTATTGATTTTTTCACAGAGAGGAAGAGAGAGAGATAGAGAGCTAGAAACGTCGATGAGAGAAACATCGACCAGCTGCCTCCTGCACACCCCCTACTGGGGATGTGCCCACAACCAACATACATGCCCCTGATGGGAATCGAACCTGGGACCTCCCAGTCCGCAGACCGACGCTCTACCACTGAGCCAAACGGTTTCGGCAAGAGGTTCATTTTTTTAAAAAAAAGGCACATCCCTACGAAGCAAGTCTGCATTCTGTATGGTCAGATTTGAATTATTCCATCACACACACACACACACACACACACACACACACACACTTCAGGTGGAGTTTCTGTAAGGAGGCTTACTCTGGCCACTGGGAGATGGAGCTCACACTTGAGGTCAGATTCTGGGAATAACTAACAAATGGTTAGAGTTTTCCCGTTAGAAAAGCCCATCCATAGGTGTATCTGTTTATCAGCATCCCTGCGTCATGCACTTCCCAGGACTACACAGCTGGTCAGAGCTGGGAATGAATCCTTCCCACCCGAGGCCAGATCCTATGTCTGCGGGGTCCCATGTCCAGGAACACGATGCAGGACTCGGAATCTCTCCCGGAGGACAGTGCTCCTGAAACCCGCTGCTCAGCAAGGCGCGGAGAGTTATCTGACATGCAGATTCCCGGGCTCCCGCCTCAGAGATTCTGACCCAGAGAGGTGTTTGTAAATCTGTGTTTTTAAAAAACTATATTTTATTTTATTTATTTATTTATTTATTTATTTATTTTTTTTTTACAGAGAGGAAGGGAGAGTGATAGTTAGAAACATCGATCAGCTGCCTCCTGCACACTCCCTTGACCAGAATCGAATCTGGGACCCTTCGGTCCACTGAGCCAAACCGGTGAAGGCTAAATCTGTATTTTTAAATATATGTTTTATTGATTTCAGAGAGGAAGGGAGAGGAAGCTAGAAACGTCAGTGATGAGAAACTCATCGACTGGCTGCCTCCTGCTCGCCCCCTACGGGAGGATCGAGCCTGCAACTGGAACATGTGCCCTCACCCAACCGTGACCTCCTCGTGACCTCCTGGGTCACAGGTCCCCCTTCCACCACCGAGCCAGGCCGGTTGGGCTAGCTCTGTATTTTTAAATGATGATGGCTTGAGGATCCGACCTACAGCCGGTTTGGGGAGCTACTGTTTTGTTAAAGCAAAGGCTAGGACAGTGTTTCCCAAACTTCTCTCATGATGAGAATCACCTGGTGGAGTTGTTAAAACACAGATTCCTGAATCCCAACTAAGAAGTGCTAAACTAGAATTTTTGGGAACATATAGGTAAAATTGTATACTTAACTAGTGCACTAAGACAGATGTTATATACAGAGCACTAAGTTAGGTATGCAATTTTACCTATATGTTCTCAAAAATTCTAGTTTAGCACTTCTTAGTTGGGATTCAGGAATCTGTGTTTTAACAACTCCACCAGGTGATTCTCATCATGAGAGAAGTTTGGGAAACACTGGGCTAGGAGAACCATTTTCACCTGATACCACTGCTAGGTGGAAATGAGTGTGTTTTAGATCAGTGGGTCTTAACCTTTTTTTTAACTACCTTACCTTTTAAGAACTTTGTGGAAATTGAACCTCCTCCCCCCAAACTTCTGCTTCTGATTCAAAGTTTTTGGAGTGGGACCAGCTGGCTCCCAGGCAAGGCTCTAGGTACAGGAGACCAGGTGAAGATAACTGTGTGTGTGTGTGTGTGTGTGTGTGTGTGTGTGTGTGTGTGTATGGAGGGGGGGAGTACTCTTCTCACTCCTCCGTGGCTACTGTTTTATCCACAACAGCTGCCGGTTCTGGAGTGCTTGCCTCTTGCAGGTTATCTCACCGCTGAGCGAGGGGCAGCAGATGGGCGAGGCTGGAATACACTCAATCCTTCCCGGCTTCCTGCGGTCCTGGGTGAGCGCGAGGCTGAGCGGGGACGAGGGGCACCCCCAGGGACCCAGGAGCGCGGCTGGAGCACCGCTCCCCGCTGCGGGGAGGATCAGGGTGGCCTCCCAGGGCGCGGAGGGGAGGTGGGGCAGCCCCAGGCGCCTGGCGGGTGTCCCGGCCATCTCCGCCCGGAGGTGCGAGTGCGCCCGCGGCCCGCAGGGGGCGCTGCCGCGCCGTCCCGCCGCCCCGCCGCCCACTCGGCGGGCGCGCCTCTCCGCAGTCAGAGCCGCCGGCCCGGGACCCGCTCGTGGAGCGCGCAGACTTCTCGGCCGGACCGAGGACGCCGCCCGCCCCGATCGCCCGCCCGTGCTCTCGCCTTCCCCGTCCGCCCGGCCCAGCCCCGGCCCCGCGCCGCTCCGCGCCTCCCCGCGTCCGAGCGCACGGCTCCCGCCCCGGGAGCCTCCGGCCGTCCGGACCCCGCCGCCCCGCTCCCGCTGCCCCGCTCCGCGCCCTGCTCGCCGGGCGCCGGGAGGGCGGTGTCGCTGAGGATGGGCGGCCCGGCGGCGGCGGCGCGGAGGGGCGCCGGGGGGCTCCGCGCGCTGCTCCTGGCGCTGGTGGCCGCGGGCACCCCCGCGGGCGCCTACAACCTGGACCCGCAGCGCCCCGTGCGCTTCCAGGGCGCCGCCGGCTCCTTCTTCGGGTACGCGGTGCTGGAGCACGTCCACGACAGCACGCGCTGGTGAGTGTCCCCGCGGCTCCCCCCCGGCCGCCGCCCCAGCCCCGGCCCCGGTCCCGGCCGCCGCCGCCGCCTTTCCGGCCTCTCCACGCCGCCCGCCGCCCCGGGGGAGATTTAAATGTCTCCGCTGCGCGCCGCGCGGCCGCGGGGGACGGCGGGGAGGAGGGAGGGCGCCGGCCCCCGGGCCCCTGGACCTCCCCGGGGCGCCCGGGGTCGGAGGGAGCCGGGCCGGGCGCTTCCCCGGGGACCCAGCCGGGAGGGTGCGGGAGAGCCGCCCTGGCCTCCCGGCCAGACTCCACTCTCTCCTCGCAAAGGAACTTGGCTCCTCTGCCCTCCGCTGGCTGGCTCGCATCCCCAAGGCATCCCGGCTCGGTTCTGGCACCACAGTTTCGGGCAACTCTTGGTGACACCCCATCCATCTCTCCCCGGCTTGGAGTCAAGCCTGTCCCGCTACATCACGCACAGAAAGCGGAGTAACCCTGCCACGGGAGGGCAGCAGGTCGTGCGCGCATTGGTGAGGGGCTGGGGTGGGGAGGGGTCCCCGGAGGCCTGGGTGTCTGAGACCCCAGGGGCATCTAGGAGCCAAGAGGCCCCCTCCTCCCTTACAAAGGCTCGCTGCAGAGGGAGCTGACAGGGTCCGGGTGCAGGGGAGGAGGAGGAGGGTCTAGGACCCCAGTGATGACAGGGACAGGAGGGCTGGTGGGTAAGTCCCAGGGTGGCTGGCCTCATTCCACATGGGTTCTCTGACTTGGACACAGCACCAGGAGTCTCAGAGGGATGTGGTTCTGGAGAGGTTGAGGAGGCCAGTTGCCCCCTAAGAGTCCCAAGGGGTGGGAACTCTCCCGGGTTAAGCACCACCAGCTAAGGGGTGCAGACCTGGGTGTACAGGCCCCCGGGGCGAGGCCAGAAGAGAGGCTGGTCCCTCCCTCACCATCTTCCCTGCACAAGAGGGAATGAAGCGGTCCGAGGCACCTCTTCATCCCAGTTTGGCCCAGGGATAGCTCCCCTGTTCAAGGTCATGCCCTAATGGGGGGCCTCCCCCCGGTGTGAGCATCCTTAGCAGGAGCCTGGGAGGGCAAGGTCAGTGGCGTGTGCTCTCCGCCACAGGTAGAGTTAGTTCTGCCGGAGCATCACTGCTCCGAATCGGTCCGAGGCTGGTGGAAAAGAGTGGATTGCAGATCAAGTCCGCAGAATTCCTGGAAAAGCCGGGACTCCGTGACCAGCCAGCCCACTCACAGGCGTGCGGTTTCAAGAGCTGCCTCTGAGAGAAGCTGTGCTTTTAAGTCCGAGTGTGGCTCCTGTCCCGTTTCACGTCTCCCTCCCTGCCGCCCGCCCCAGGTGTGGGATGGAAGGCCAGACTGCCTTTCCCTGCCTGTGCCAACACCCCTCCCCTAAGCAAAGCAGGCTGAGCGCCTTCCCCACGGCCCCCTCCACACTCGGAGAGGGGCACTTGGCTGTCCTAGAGAATGCAGCCCAGGCAGAAGCCGAGAGAGAGAGAGAGAGAGAGAGAGAGAGAGAGAGAGAGAGAGAGAGAGAGAGAGAGAGAACGAGAACGAACACACCCCAGAATACCACACGGACTCCTGGGTGCGCCCTTGGCACCAAAGCGTGCGGAGAGAGCTGTCAAAAATAGAAGGGCTTCTTCTCCAGGCAGGGGGGCCCTGGGAGAGGCGGGCCAGGGCTCTGGGGCATCTGTGGGTGCGGACTTGGATGCTCCGAGCTCCTCAAGCTCTTTAAACGGCTCCGTTGGGGGAAGAGGCACGAAGGCCCTCTTGCCATTTGGATGGGCCACAGGGCTAAGCCAGCTCAGGGGGTGGGGAGCCCAGAGCTGATCTGACAGATGCAGAGGGCTGAGCCTGCTTTGTTTGAAGAAGGGGAGGAAGAAAAGCTGGGTGGTGTGGATACATTTCAACTCGGCGCCTGAGTGAATGGCAGAGGGCGGGAGCGCTGGTGCGCAGCTGTGGTGCCAGTGGAGATGGGGCATGGGCCAGATATTTCAGGGGCCCGTGCGAACCCACCACAGCCAGGCTGCTGGTCGCTCAAGTGCCCTCTCTGCTCCTGAAACCGAAGGGCGCTACTGCCATCCCTAAGGCTGTTAAGGTATCAACTAACCCGAGATCTTTTCTTTAAAATGTATTTTATTGATATTCTACAGAGAGGACGGGAGAGAGATAAGTTAGAAACATCGATCAGCTGCCTCTTGCATGCCCCCTACTGGGGATGTGCCTGCAACCAAGGTACATGCCCTTGACCGGAATCGAACCTGGGACCTTTCAGTCCGCAGGCCGACGCTCTATCCACTGAACCAAACCGGTTTCGGCCCGAGATCTTTTTGAAGCAGTTCATTTCCTCCCTCCTCTCCCCCCGACTGATTTAGGTTTGTCTTAGATGGTCTTTGTCTTAGCCCGAGTGGTCGGCAAACTCTTTGGTCAACAGAGCCAACTATCAACAGGACAACGATCAACATTTCTTCAGAGAGCCAAATTTTTCAAACTTAAACCTCTTCTAATGCCACTTCTTCAACATAGGCTCGTCCAGGCTGTGGTATTTTGTGCAAGAGCCACACTCAAGGGGCCAAAGAGCCGCCCGCATGTGGCTCTTGAGCCGTCATTTGCCGACCACGGCCCTAGAGGCTGGACTTCACCAGGAGGCGAATGAAAACCCCACCGAAGGCCTCTCACACTCACAGGCCCCTGCCAGGGCCCCGGGCCTCCTTTTTTTGCTCATAATTCTGGATGAATGTCCTTCCTTCAGAATGAACGGTGTCACCCTCCATGCATAGGATTCAGGCCCTGCAGACAGGAGACCGGCCCAAGATCCCTACCTTAACGTTCAGCCCTGGGGTTGGCTGAGTGGCTTAGCGACTGGTGGCTGGTCACCTCCTCCCAGGTAGTCAGTCCCTGGGCTCTGCATCTTTCAGCCCCGCGTGAGGGCCGTGTAAGTTGTTTCCCGTTATCCACGATGATAAACAACAGCGGGGGTAAACATCCTTGTAACTAAAGCTTTGCGGCGTAATTACTTCCTCTGACTGCCTTCCTGGGCTTAGACTTGCTGGGTCAGAGAGGAAGGGAGATGCGAAGTCCATTTTCTATGCATCTCCCAAGCGCCAGCGAAGCAAAAGCGAATGCCTGAGAGAAATGCGTTCACTTACGTGGCACTGGAGTTTGGGAGTTTTTACCCGAGGGCTGCTCGGGACAGTGCACAGGCTCAGCCACCCGTGGAAGGGGGCCTAGAATGGTCACAGATCGTCACAAAGGGCACGGAAGGGGAAAGAATCCATGGAGACGGAAAGGCAGCTGTTGATTAAGCCTTGTATTTAGTGTCTGTCTTCTTGACAGGAAATTGCTCCTTAGCTGTTTTTTTTAAAAAAATGTTTTATTGCCGAAACCGGTTTGACTCGATGGATAGAGCGTCGGCCTGCCGACTGAAAGGTCCCGGGTTCGATTCCGATCAAGGGCATGTATCTTGGTTGCGGGCACATCCCCGATGGGGGTGTGTGCAAGAGGCAGCTGATCGATGATTCTCTCTCATCGATGTTTCTAACTCTCTGTCCCTCTCTCTTCCTCTCTGTAAAAAAATCAATAAAATATATTAAAAAATGTTTTATTGATTTCAGAGAGGAAGGGAGAGGGAGAGATAGAAACATCAATGATGAGAGAGAATCATTGATCGGCTGCCTTCTGCATGCATCCTACTGAGGACCAAGCCGAAACCTGGGCGTGTGCCCTTGACTGGAATCGAACCTGGGACCCTTCAGTCTGCAGGCTGTGGCTCTATCCCCTGAGCCAAACCAGCGAGGGTGCTCCTTAGCCTCTTAATTCAATATTAGTGAGTCAGTAAGTTTGCTTCATGCTGATGAAACACCTTTTCATGGGTGAAAGGATTGGTTGTATGTTGGTGAGGGAGCGGGACTGGCTGTGTGTAGGGTGAGGAGTGGGAAGAATGTGTTTGAGGTGGAGGGGTACAGGGCAGTGAGGCCTCTGCAGGGGCAGAGCTGAGGGATCGTGGGGGTAAGAGCCCCTTCCTAGATACATATCACGGAGCACATGTGTGCACGCGCGTGCGTGTGTGTGTGTGTGTGTGTGTGTGTCAGAATGAGCCCTGCTTCCTCACTCAGAACAGTCCTGTCAGTTCTTTTCAAACTGTCGCCGACCAGAAGGTCCTGAATCTCTGTAGGAGAGGCCATGTGACCTCGCTTTTCCCAGCCCTGGGGACCGAGGCCAGCTTCTGCAGTCACAGCGCATCGGAGCCGAGCCCAGACCCCTCCTTTCCCCACAAGCTTGGCTGAGGGGACCCTCTGGCCATGCTCTAGGCATGGGTGCTGTCCCAGTGGCCAGGGGACCAGAATATCCCGGGCTGTGTCACAGATGTCCCTTGTATCTGTTTTGGATGCAAACCTGCAGGCAACTCCGTTTCCTCCTTTGCAGTGTCACCCTAGGGTGTCTCCCCGTGCACTCCCCGTGTCTCCCACCCCCAATCTTCCTGCACCCCTTGAACACCATGTGAGGTGCCAAGGGACACGGACAAAGCCGACTTCTGTCCCGCAGACATGGGTGGGCTCCTCAGCTGCAGGACAGACAACTGTAACACCCTGTGATATAAATAAACGCAGCCCGGCTGGCGTCCAGCCCCCAGAGTGGGGTTCGCCCACCCTCCCCTCCCCTCCTCTCCCCTCCTCTCCAGACGCCCTGGAGTTGGTTGGGTGCACCGGCTTCCTCTCTGGCCACGTGCTTCCTGCCCCATCTCTCGGGACACGGCTAGGCGGCTGTGCCCGGGCACAGGGCGAGGGCTTGGAAGTGGAAGACAGACGGGCCGGCTTTCTGCTTTGTGAAGGATGTCAGAGCATCCTTCAGAGAGGGCGAGGGGGCAGTCCAGAGCCAAGGAGCACATGACATCCTCGCTCTGCCTTGGGGCTGAGCCTTCAAAGGACTGGCATTCAAAGGCACACTGCCATGTGCCAGCACAGTTGCCAGCCGCCAGATAGATTGCAATTTTAAAGTAAAATCAATGTCAGCCAAAGAAGAGGAAGAACCCAGTTCCTCCGTCGCACCAGCTACATGGCAAGGGCTTGGTGCCCGCACGCGGCCGGCGGCCTCCGTTTGGGATGGGACACGGGAGCGTCTATTCATCACCGCAGAGCGTTCCGCTGGGGGTGGGGGGGTGGGGTGTGGGGTGGGGTGCTGCTTTAGAGCAATGACTTAAGTCTTAAAGGGCCAAAGATCCAAAGGTGATATAAGTAAAAGAAACACCAGCACTTGGTGTATTTGTGTATTAAATCTAAGTGAAGATGTAGCAGGGGTCTTCAAACTTTTTAAAGTGGGGGCCAGATCACGGTCCCTCAGAGAGCTGGAGGGCCGGACTATATGAACTACTAATTCCTACTGTAACACCTTGGCTGCGCTCACTGCCCAAAAAACCTGGCGGGCAGGATCAGACTCCCCTGGAGGCTGCATGTGGCCCGCGGGCCGTAGTTTGAAGACCCCTGATGTAGAGTGTGCAGCCAAAGTGGCGGAATTCTTTTTCCAGCCATCAGACCTTGGAGCACAGGCTCCGTGCTAAGGGGCAGGGCTTCAGGAATGAAAACTCCGCTCCCAGGCTGATGGGTGAGAAGGTGGTGGGTTCTAGTCTCGCGTCTCAGGCAAAATATAAGCTATGGGCTCCGATGGGGAGGGGCTCGTCCTCAGGCAGGCACAGGTGGTTGGGGGGGGGGCGCAGAAGAGAGACTCCTGGGAAGGCAACACGTTGAGGGATTGTGGGCCTTTCTGCCCCATTTTATGGAGGAGATGCTAGCAATAGCTTGGCAGCTGTCTCCTCACAGCCTCTTTGCTGAGCCTCTGTGGCCTGCTGACTCTGGGGCTCGGGGGAGGCCCCACCTCCCCATCTGGGTTTGCTGGAAGCAAACTCTCAGGTCTGGTCCCTGGTGATTGTTGTTGTTGTTCTTCTTTTAAAAAATATATCTTTATTGATTTCAGAGAGGAAGGGAGAGGGAAAGAGAGACAGAAACCTCAATGATGAGAGAGAATCATCGATGGGTTGCCTCCTGCACGTCCCCTACTGGGGATCAAGCCCGCCATCTAGGCATGTGCCCCTGACCAGAATCAAACCTGGGACCCTTTTTAGTCCGCAGGCTGATGCTCTATCCACTGAGCCAAACCAGCCAGGGCTGGTTCCTGGTTCTTACTGGCCCCCCAAGAGCCTGCTGTCTCAAGCTCTCAGGAAGGGATGATGGGTTCATGAGGCCCAAGGCCAAGAGGACCCAGAGAGCATCCTGTGGTGTTTCCGGGGAGTTTCCCCGAAGATCCCGAAGCTGGCCAGGGTGCTGTTTTCTGAGCTGGTGCTGAACCAGCTGGGGCAGAGGCACTGGGCTCGCCTGGGCGGGCCCCTCCCAAGGCCAGAGGACAGACTTTTCTCAGCCAGTCCTGCCCAGCCCGGAGGGCCAGGGTGCGAAGGGCCGGGCTCCGGCCAGCTAGTTCTCCGGGGACCTGCTGCTGGGCTGGAAACAGTCTCCTCCTGATGACACCCATTGTGATTTGTCCCGGGAAGAAGTTTTCACGTTTATTCAAAGCAGCCGTGGTGTTCTCAGAAATCACTTGCTTTCCGGGGCGTTGCGCTGTGACTTTTAAGAAGTCAAAATGAACCAAAACCGGTTTAGCTCAGTGGTAGAGCGTCGGTCTGTGGGCTGAAACGTCTCAGGTTCGATTCTGGTCAAGGGCATGTGCATTGGTTGCGTGCACATCCCCGGTAAGGGGTGTGCAAGAGGCAGCTGGTCGATGTTTCTCTCTCAATGACGATTCTACGATAGCTCTCTATCCCTCTCTCCTCCTCTCTGTAAAAAAATCAATAAAATATATTTTAAAAAATTAATAAAGATATATTTAAAAAAAAAAGTCAAAATGAATGATCCCATCAGATAGTATTTGCTGAGCATGGACGAGGAGCCAAGTGCTGCCACAGGCATGGTGGTCTCTTATGGGATCTTTGGGAGGACCTTGGGCATGGCTCCCGTTTGCCAGTCGGAGGCTTTGCAGAGCTATAGGGGGCGTGCACAGCCCAACCAGCCCCAGCGATCAACCTACAAGATCTGGTTTCCTCTATCTGAGCCCGGGTGGCCCGCCCACCCCTGTCCTAGCGTCTGGTATTCATGTGCTGCCGTGGGCACAAACCCGGGAGCAGGGTCAGCATCGTGTAGGACACACCAGCCCACCAAGTCCCTGCCCAAGGTATCTGGTTCCTAAGGGGGAGAAAAGGTGCCTCTTGGCCTTGACACCTGAAGGGTCCTACCCCGTTCTCTAAAGTCAGAGCATCCTGGGTGCATGGCCCCTCCCCACCACACTTTGCCTCTTGTGCCTCATCACTGCCCTGGGAGGGGTCCCTGCTTTCATTATTATCTTTGTTTTAGAGATTAGGGAGTGAGTGTCTGGGGACTTGCCCAGGGTCACACAGCTGGAGAGGAGCTGGCAGACTCTTTGGGGCTGTTTCTACCCTCTCTCCCCCAACCCCCTCACTTTGCATTGCTCATGTCAGAGCCCGTGGACCTGTGGTCCCGGCTGGCAGTGAGATTCCTTTGTGGGAAGGAAAGGCGATTGGGAAGATGGGGGAGCACTAGCCACAGCTCTGAGCTGCAGAGTCAGATGCTTGGGTTGGACCCAGGAGCAATGGTTGGCGATGGAGGTACCACTGTCTAGTTCCCTTCGGGGTTGGCATGCCCCAGCCCCGTGGTTGGCAAACTGCGGCTCGCGAGCCACATGCGGCTCTTTGGTCCCTTGAGTGTGGCTCTTCCACAAAATATCACGGCCTGGGCGAGTCTATGTTGAAGAAGCGGCGTTAGAAGTTTAAGGTTGAAAAGTCTGGCTCTCCAAAGAAATTTCAATCGTTGTCCTGTTGATACTTGGCTCTATTGACTAGTTAGTTTGCCGACCACTGGCCTAGCCTGATGGTGTGTCTGTTTTCTATTACCACAGTATTGCTGCAGAACAGGCCACCTGAACACCCAGCGGCTTAAACCAGTCACCATTTATTAGCTCCTGATTCTGTGATTGGCAGGTTAGACTGGGTTCAGCTGGGTGGTTCTTACGTTCTCCGCTGGGCTCACTGTGCATCTGCTGTCAGCTTCTGGGCAGGATGATCTGTCGGCGGGTCTAGGGAGGCTTCAGCGGGGATGGCTGTGTGTGCCATCCACAGCAGTCTGGGCTTGTTGTACCCATGGTGGCTGGACAGGGTGCCAGGAGGGCACTTGAAATGTGCCCGGTCTCTCGGAGCCCGGGCTGTTCCTCCTGTCACTTCCTATTGGCCAGTGCAAGTGCAGGGCCAGCCCATGTTCTTCTTCTTTTTTTATTTTTTTTTTAATTTTATTAATATAAACTAACAGCTGAGGGGGAAAGAGAAGCATCCATGATGAGAGAGAATCATCGATTGGCTGCTTTCTGCACGCTCCCCCCCTGAGAATCGAGCCTGCAACCCAGGCATGTGCCCTTGACTGGAATTGAACTCCACAGGGCGACACTTTATCCCCTGAGCCAAACCGGCCAGGGCAGACTTCACCTCTTGATGGAAGAAGCTGCAGAGTCACATTGGGAAGGGCCTGGGTACCGGAAGGGTGGAGAATCGTGGTTACTGGCACCATCTGCTGCCAGTGGTGAATGTGCCCTCGCCATTCCTGGATTTCTGTGACCTCAGCGGACGGAACGGGTACATTTCTGCTCGCACCCCAGAAAAGAGATGGAGGCTCTGTGGGTTCCTGGGGCTGCCAGGCGGTGGAGCTGGGATGAGTTGGGTGCCAAGGTTTTTGACCACCTGCCCAGCGTTCTCAACCCTTCTTTGAATGTACCCTTGGTACCCAGTACTGGGTGCTTAAACCTTACAAGAATGCTTATCAGGTACATTTTCCTTCTGGTTCACAGAGGAAGACGGCGGAGGCCCCGGATGGTTAAAACACTTGCCTGAGGTCACACAGCCTGTCGGTGGCAGAGGCAGCATTGGAATCCTGTGTTGCCCTGGTGCTTCTTACATGTCACTTGTCCTTGGAGCTTAGCATCCAGGTGGTGTTACTCGTTTAAAACACTTCAAAGCAGCCGAGACCAGTTTGGCTCAGTGGATAGAGCGTCGGCCTGCAGACTGGAAGGTCTCAGGTTCGATTCTGGTCAAGGGCATGTACCTTGGTTGCGGGCACAGCCCCAGTGGGGGGTGTGCAGGAGGCAGCTGATTGATGACTCTCTCTAATCGATGTTTCTAACTCTCTATCCCTCTCTCTTCCTCTTAAAACTAATAAAACACTTCAAAGCAGCTGTCCTGCTTACACCCGGAGCCTCAGGGTCCTCGGATGTAAAAAGAGGCGCCTCTGAGGTTCTCAGGTTTCCCCGCCTCCATTTGGCAAGCACTGGCCCAGGGGAGTCTCTCCCTCTGGGAGCGAATCGTTCTGTACGCTCAGAGGCAGTGCTCCCTGTGCTTGAGGCTGTCTGTTTTCCGTTGATGGAGGGTGCGGAGGGATTCCTGGGGTTTCCGTGTGGTGCGGTGAGCGCAGCAATGGAATTATCACTGCCACGTGGGTCCCTGGGGAAGCTTTGGCTCTGGGATCAAATGCATGAAAGCAGCCCTAATGGGCTTAAGGTTTTGAATCCCCAGTTGCTGTCCTGGATCTGGCTGTGATTTCACCCGCAGAAGCACCGCCGTGGCATTGTGGGGAGGGAGGGAGGGAGGGGAGAGGGAGGGAGGGAGGGGAGAGGAAGGGAGGGAGGGAATCGCTGTCGGTTCCCAGCCTCCCCAGGAGGCAGCTGTGGCTCAGCCCTTCTCCACCACCTGCTCTCCAGGCACCGGACCTGCAGTTCGCCCTCAGGATGTGAGGGACGGACGGGCTCAGAGCAGGATGGGCGGCCGTCCTGGAGCCTTTGTTGCCCGCTGGACCACACACAGGCTGACTGAGGAAGCTGCCGTGTTGGAAAAACCCAGGGCATCGAAACGGCAACAGGAGGGAGTCGGGGGCACCAATGCCCCGGGTTCAGATCCAGCCCGGTCACCCGCCATCTCCCTGTGAATGGGGTTAGTATTTCTAACAGGGGCTGCCTGCCCGGCAGGACTGACCTGAGCAAACACTCAGACACCCCGCGAGCATGCCTGGAGCTGGCTGGTGGACAGACGGGCCCACATGGTTCAATCGGTGCGTGAACTACTCCAAGAGAGGTGCGAACCTCCGAGGAGATGCTGGGAGGTCCCCCCGATGGGGAGGAGAAAGCCTTCGTTCTGTTCCCATGCCAGTCTGTCCTTGGGCATGAAAAGGCTTCCCCGCCCGAGTTCTCACCTGCGGGCCTCCCCTGGGCTTTCTCAGGCAGGTCACTGGGGTGAGCAGCTGGCATCGCAGAGGACACGTGACCCCTGTGGCTTCCCCTTTCCTCCTCCTGGCTGGTATAGGATGGGCAGAATCGGGCAGCGGGCGTGGCGAGGGCACGTGCTACCGCTTGGCGTCTTACCACCACGCTAAGTGGGCGTGGGCAAGTCCCGGGACCGTCTCTGGCCACCTGCTTCCCCGTCGGTACAACGGGGCGAATATCAGTGCCGCCCACAGGGTCTCCGTGAAAGATTCAGCGAGATTCCGCCGTTGGGAGCCTCGCCCAGCACCTGCGCACTCCGCGTGCCCAACCCGTGCCCATTGTCCTCGCGATCAGAGATCTAGTGTCGAACTCAATCAGAGAAGGGGCCAAAATCTAAAATCCAGCCTAAATCGCGGGCCGAATGGTTTACTGAACAGTCATAAACTGACAATGTCATAAACTGACAGCGGAGTGCAGTGATGACAGCGCGGTGCAGGTCACATTGCAAGGCCTGGCGGGCTGGATTTGGCCCGCGGGCCGTGTGTTTGACACATGTGATAGACGTCTGAGGGAAGGAGGGGACCACCGTGCCTTTGGAGTTTGGGTGCATCTTTACCCGGGGACGGCATAGGAGGGAAGCCTGGCTTCTCAAGGGTCCTCTGTTCGGACCGGCTTCAAGGGGACAGGATTGTGCGTCATCGGGGTGGGGGTTGGGTACAAAGCACCCCTTAGGCGGGAAGTCACAGGGAGAGCTTGTTCCCGAGTGCCTTCCCATGGAGCGGGCCGGGAACGCGGCCCCAAGAGGCCGCACGCCCATCCGGCTCCCAGATGCTCTCCGTGCTGCCGGGCGGGGGACCACACCGGGAGCCTCCGGCAAAGGTCAGCGCCAGCCCGATGATTTATTCCCGGGTGCGGGACACTCCGGCCTTTTCGTATGACGACCGCACACAGGAAAGAAACGTCTTGTCTTGTCAGAGTCCCAAGGAGGGTCTGGGGGGATGTTGGAAGCGTCTGGGATGTCTCTCCGTAACGTAGGATAATGAGAAAGAGCACATGGCATCTCCTCAGCGGCTTGCCCCGAATCCTGGGCCATCGCGCTGGCTCTATCTCTCGGGATCAGCCTGGCCGATCGCCAGCTGAACCCACTTCAGAAAAGACAAGCTCATCGGCTGGCCGGCCGCCGCCGCAGCCCTGCTGGCCCGCAGCCTGGGTACAGAGCAGCGCCAGGCGGAGGAAGCCACGATGTTCTGTAAACACAGAGATACAGGCTCACGCTCCACCGTGCCACCACCCCTGCGAGCCGGGCGCACACGTGTGCGTGCACACGCTCCCGATCTCTCGCTTCATTTCCCATGACACGGGGCTTGGGGAAACCTTTCTCATCCGAGCAGCTGATTCGGCGTTGGAACCAGAGGGTTGTTATCAGTGCTTTAAAATAACACACACATACATTGAACTTACTTTATTTTTTAAAATATGTTTTTTATTGATTGCAGAGAGGAAGGGTGAGGGGGGGGGAGAGAGAGAGAGAGAGAAACATCAGTGATGAGAGGGAATCGTGGACTGGCTGCCTTCGTCATGCCCCCTACTGGGGATCGAGCCCGCAACCCAGGCATGGGCCCTGACTAGGAATCCAACCGGGACCTCCCCATAGGTCGATGCTCGACCACTGAGCCACGCCAGGTTCAGTGCTTTTGATCAGCTATTGCTAGAATCATCACGTACCTCGGACTTGGAAGGGAAAGATAATATAGCCGGTCCATCCTCCACTTTCGAGTTCCACGTAAGCGTTGCCCCTCTCCCTCACTGGTCCTGGCAGAGAGCAGCAGTGCCTGGGCTCGAGCCCTCCAGGGTCCCTTCCCGCTGGGATGGCCTGCGATCCCGTTCGCTCTGTGCGTTGGGAGCAGAGGCACCGTCTGAAATGTGCAGGGTTCCAGTGCCATTGGAGGGGGTCGGGGAAGGCGCCTAAGAAACAGCCCGCCCCTGTAGGAGATTAATTCTCCCTGTGTTTAATTTTTGTCATTCTTGCCAAACGAATTGCAAGTGGCGTTTATTCACGGGGCGCGGATGTACATTTGGAGTCGGTAGGAATTTTTAGACCCAGCCCCGCCCCCCTGGGGTTTCCGAGCGGTGGCGGCAGGGTATGCTGCCCAGATCCGACAGGCGGACGCGTGGGAAGGCGTGGGTGTTTCAGCGGCTTGGATAGGTACCCCCTATAGCACCCCCTATCCAGGCTGCTAATGCTTCTCACCTTTGCAAACAGGGTCGGCCATATGGAGAGCAGCCCTCAGGGCTCTAAGCTCAGCCCCAGAAGCCAGGGGGGGGGTGGGGAATTGATCCCTACCTGTGTCATCCTGCATTTGTGTTAGAGCAGCCGAGAGCCGGCCAGAGCAGCCGAGAGCCGGCCAGAGTGCTCCTGCGCGGGTGACAGAGGCGGGGTGGTCTGTTTGGGAACATGCTTCAGCCTGGAGATTCGGCAGCTGTGGCCCACCCTGGTGAGCGGGAGGGGCAGCTCCCCTGTGTGTCACTGAGGGCCCGTGGGGCAGCTTGGGTGTGACTTGATTGCGCACAGAACAGAACACAGCCTGTCCCGGACAGATCCTGACGGAAGCGCTCTGGGAAGCGGGGTTGGGGGGGTGGTCTCCCCAGCTCCTTGCCTCCTCAGAGGTCCTTCACCCCCTGAGTGTGGAGGGGTCGGGGCAGGGGCAATGAAGATGAGACCCACATGCCTTCCCATGAACATGACACGGGTCTGAGTCTATTGGCGTGGGAGTCCTTGGTGATGTCTGCCGGCCTTGCTGAAGGCCCGTCTGAGGGTCTCCGGCTTCTGTTTCTCATCGGGGTGGGGGGTGGGGGAAGGCAGTGCCATTTGAGGCCAGGATGGGGTGAAGCATGAGTGTCCGACACCTCAAGATGACACTGTGAGGGGAGCTGGGTCCCTAGGGAGGCTGTCGGGGGTCACTCTTCCCTATACAGCCTTTTCCACAAATGACCTAGTGCAGTGTTTCCCAAAGCGTGGTACGTGTACCCCCAGGGGTACGGGAAGAGTTTGGTGGGGGTATGGGTTGCACCGGAGTTTGGTGGGGATATGCACTGCACTGTGCTGAGCTGCGCCTAATTCTACGATCTCATGAGTACCAGGGGTACTCAGCGTTATGAGAATTATAGAAGGGGTACGCATATGTCAGAAGTTTGGGAGACACTGACCTGGTGGGTAGTGCCCTCTGTGCCCAGGTGAGCGGTGCTGATCCATTTCACAGTGTGCCCACAAGCTTGCTGGGGAGATCGCACCCCCTTTCCAGGCCGCCAGAGAGACAGAGCAGCTCGGGTTCGCCTCGAGGAGCGGCTTGGAGCGTTCTGCTCTTGGAACATCAGCATGGGTTTTGTCTGCAGTCCCATCGCACACGTTCTTTTTCCAAGTGGCTCGTGGCTCAGCACAGGCCGTACCTGACGGGGCCTGTTTGGTCTTCTCTGCCCTCGCTCCTCGGTTGACTGCTTTCCGGAAACAACGCATGAAGCCGTAGGTCAGAATCGTTTTTGTAACATCTGGAGGGGAACTGGTTGCTGTTCCCCTGCGTTCCGTGCCCACGTGGGCCCACATGTGTCTTTTCCGTCTTCTTGGCACGTCTGTCTTCTTTTCCTCCCTCAGGGACGGGCTCTGCGGGGGTCGGCCCGTTCCCAAGGCAGCTTTCCGTTCAAGACGAAGGACATACAGCCTCGTTCTTGCCCAGTTTGCATGCCGATGACGGCATCCATGCTTTGAGTTGGATGCATTTGTCATCCCGCCCTATGCCTACGTCTTTCCTGTGTGTCGTTCTCCCCCCCCCCCCCCCCCCGCCCTTTGGGCTTCTTTAATTGTGGCCTTTACATATTCAGCCGTGAACACATTTGTACCTGTCTCCTGGTAGGCATGTGCCTGCATTTCGTTTGGGCATGTTCCTAGACATGGAATGACTGGGTCCCAGGCTGGGCACATATGTGGCGTTATTAGAAACTGTTGAATTTTTTTCCGACATGGCTCTAACGATTTACACTCCCACCAGCAGTGTACAAGGGTTTCCGTGGCTCCAATTCCTTGCCAGCACTTGGTATTTTTGGTCTTTTTGGATTTAGCCTCCTCGTAGGTGTGTGGTGATAGCTCATTAGTTATTCCCCTGATAACAACTATAGTTGAGCACCTTAAAATGTGTTTATTGGCCACTTGGTTATGGTCTTTCATCAAGTGTCTATTCAAGTCTTTGGTCCGTTATGGTATTGGATACTTGTATTTTCCTTCTCAACTTGTAGGCATTCTTATGGATTCTGGATAAGCACTGTTGGATGGTTATATGTGTTTCCCACCAAACGTATGCTCTCAATGTGCCGAGAGACAATCCACCAGGTTCGCTGAGGGAGGCCCTCCCTCCTGGCCCCGCCAGCACAGCCCAATGCTGGGAATGGCTTTCCAGGGAGCATTCAGACCGCCCGCCCGTGGCCGGATACGGGTTTAACCGTCAGCCTCTTCTTTCCTGGCCCTGGGTTTGACAGAATGCCCTTTCTTCTCGATGTGCAGGATCCTTGTGGGCGCACCGAAGGCTGAGTCCAAGTACAGCACGTCTGTGAAGTCCCCGGGGGCTGTGTTTAAGTGCCGCATCCACACCAACCCTGACCGGAGGTGCACTGAGCTGGACATGGCTCGAGGTGGGTGACATCGATGGCAAAGTGGAAATGGGCTCTGTACCCTCATTCTTCCCTCTTTCTTCTCCGGCGGCCTGGCCGGCCTTCCTTCCTTCCTTCCTTCTTTCCTTCCTTTCTTCCTTCCTTCCTTCATGAAGAGAGTACCTATTACTTTCTAAGCATCAGAACAAAGACCCTGCCATGCTTACAAATTAGTGGGCAAAAGAGACATTAAAAAGCAAGACTTAGAGCAAGAAGACCAGAGGGAAGGTGGTCTTGGATCTACACCTGATAAGAAAGATGCACACAGTCAGCTGGGCAGGTGGGAGGCAGAACCTCCAAGCAGAGGAGCAGGTGCCATGTTCAGGTACAGAGAGGGGTGTGTGGCTGGAGTGGCGAGCAGGAGAGCGTAGAGGCAGAGGTAGGCTGGGGCTGCTCACACAGGGCCCAGCAGGCGGGGGGCAGGGGTTAGGGTGTCATCCCGTGTATAAAGAGAGAGGCCATTGAAATCCATTTTAGGGTTTATGTTTAAATAGGGAAAGCTATGATCCGTCGATATGTTTAAAAGCTCACTCGGATCCAGTGGAATCAGATGGATCGGCCTGGGTTCAGAGCTCAGCTCTGCCAGTTACTACTTGGGACTTACTGGGACTGTCCCATAGCCTCTTCGGCCTCGGTTTCCTCACGAGGACGGAGGGGCCTGCCTACCTCACAGTATTATCTTGAGAAGATGGTGTGAGATAATAGAGGCGACTATCCAGAATTGTACTTGGCACTCAGTAGGCACTCAATAAGTAGGAGTTATCTATAATAATAAAAGCGTAATATGCTAATCCTTTCGGACATCCTCTGGATGACCTTCCAGATGAAGCTGGGGCTGCGAGGGAAGCCCAGGTCCCAGGTGCTGGAGGGAAGTTGGTGCCGGAAACTGGGAGAAGGAAGGCCTATTCTTGCATGAATTTTGCGCATCGGACCTCTAGTTTATTTTTATAATCACTCCAGCTTCTCACTTTCTCCGAAGTCCTTTCCCATCTAGGGCTTCTGACTGTTGGTGTTTCTAAATGAAGTGTTGCCATGATTCTCCTCAGCAGGAAAGGAGAGGTGTCCTTGGTGTTCTCTAGGGCCACTCCAAATGCCTGGTGGGCTTGCTTGCTTGTTACTGAGGCATAACACACTGTGGAGCTTGCTTCAGAACATGGGTCGGGGCACCGCCTCCTTCGTCAAGAGCATCTTGCCATGCAAACAGCCTTGGCCGGATCACCCAGCATGCATAGCGGGGGAATTGTGCGTCCCTTATTTCCTCCTGAGCTGGTGGCAGGCATTTGAGGGGTAGACCGCCCTTGGAAAAGCAGCCAGCAGATGTCTTCCCCTCGCCCAGGCCTGGTTTTCCTCTTCTTCCTCCAGGGAACCATCGAGGAATGTCCTGCGGAAAGACCTGTCGGGAAGACCGGGATCATGAGTGGATGGGGGTGAGCCTGGCCCGGCAGCCCAGGGCTGATGGCCGAATCCTGGTAAGACCTCCCAGGAGTGGGGGGGGGGGGGGGTGGTGCTGCTGGGAGGGCTGGCACTCTGAGTGTGAGTGACTTGGATCTCTCAGGAAAGCTGGGTGGCATGGCGACCGGGGCATGGCTCCGAGGTTGCCTACACTGGACTGCTGTTTGAAGAAATGACGGATCTTTTTATTTTTTTCCATCTGTCCGATAAGAATGTCTGTCCCAGGGAGCAGAGATGTGGCAGCGGAAACATAAATAAAATGTGTGGGAAAAGTACTTTGTAAATCTTGCTCATAAATATTTGTGCGTGTCTTTTTAAGCTGAACTATAATGTACATAAAATGCACAGATCTTAAGATTACAGTTTGGGTTTTGACAATTGTACACATTCGTGTAACACCCCCCTCCCCGCAGCACAACAAACATGGTTTCTGTCCTTCCAAGAAGTTCTCTCATGTTCCCTTCGAGTCAGCTTCCTGCCCACCCGAGGCAGCCACCGTCATGCACGGTGGTACCGTGGGTTACTTTTGCTTTTTCTACCACTGTGTATCCACAGAGCCCCACATGTGCACTCTTTTGTGTCTACAGGCCCCTTTCACTCAGAATAATACTTCTGAGATTAATCCGTGTTATGTTTAGCAGGAGTTCACTCCTCTTTATTCCTGCATAGCATTATATTTATACTAGAGGCCTGGTGCATGAATTCGTGCACAGGTGGGGTCTGGCCAGCCTGCCCTGATCTGGGCCAATCGTGCCAGGCCAGCTGTGGGGAGGGGACACAGGAGGTTGGAGGGTTGGCCCCGCCCCCATCAGTGGGGGGGTGGTCAGGGGGAGGGGCCCCAGACAGTTGGTGGGCTGGCCCCGCCTCCTGATCGAACTCCCGGTGGAAGGGATAATTTGCATATTACCCTTTTATTATATAGGATGAAATACATGTTATTTTCTAAATGTTTATTTTATTGATTTGAAAGAGAGAGATACAGTGATTGGTTGTTACACTTACTTATGCATTCTTTGGTTGATTCTTTTTTTATTTTTTTAATATATTTTATTGATTTTTTTTTACAGAGAGGAAGGGAGAGGGATAGAGAGTTAGAAACACTGATGACAGAGAATCATTGATCAGCTGCTTCCTGCACACCCCCTATTGGGGATGGGCCCACAACCAAGGTACATGCCCTTGACTGGAATCGAACCTGGGATACTTCAGTCCGCAGGCTGACACTCTATTCACTGAGCCAAACCGGTCAGGGCATGGTTGATTCTTATATGTGCCCTGACCAGGGATCGAACTTGCAACCTGGAATGGTGAGAGGACGCTCTAATCACCCTGGCCATGGCCAATGCTCTTTGTTCTAGAAGCATATTACCAAGAGGGAGACATAGCTCTAGCTGCCAGTTATGGAGGGCTCCCACTGGGCCACAAGCTATCAGTGTGATTTTACATATGTCTTATCCCAGGGGAACCAGGCTCTCCCTCAGGACCTGGGCAGAATGTTTCCGTCCTCTCTCCTGGGGCCACTTTCGTGTTAAACTTCTCCATGGCCGAGGCCATTCATCTGCCTTCCGCCTTCCCTCTCAGCACAAGGGGAGCAGCTGGATGCTGTCGCCAGCATCGCGAGGCCTCCCCGCCGGAAAGCATCGTGGCTCCTGCGGAGGGTCCCCAACCCCGCTGTTTGTCTTGGTTTCTAGTCCTTTAATCACTGTCATGGGCCGCCTTGGACCTTCTCCCGGCCTCTACATTCCTCCAGCCGCAGCGGTCTGACCCTGGCTGGACCACCGGGCCCCAGGAGGGCCAGAGAGCTTGTCGCCTTCCTCCGGGAAGGAGGGAGAAGCAGATCCATCTCAGGGTGGCCTGGAGGTCGAGATTCCGACAGAGAGGCGTGGCCGGATGGCACACGGCACACAATGCTCGAGGGAGCCCGGAGCCCACGGAGGCTGCTCCTGTGACGGCATCCACTCTCCCCACGGAAGGATGAGCTCTGTGGGGCTGAGAGCTTGATGCCAGGGGCATATGTGTTACTGCAACTCAGTGTTGGGAAGTGGCCGTGCCCAGCAGTGAGGACTATGGGGAAGATTTAGCAAAGGAGGCGGTGAAGGCAGACCTGGGCGTTTGTGGTCCCTGTGCCTTGAGAATCCACTTAGTTCATTGCCCGCGGAGCAGTTCCTCTCATGTTCTACCAGGGGTCCTCAAACTTTTTAAAGTGGGGGCCAGATCACGGTCCCTCAGAGAGCTGGAGGGCCGGACTATATGAACTACTAATTCCTACTGTAACACCTTGGCTGCGCTCACTGCCCAAAAAACCTGGCGGGCAGGATCAGACTCCCCTGGGGGCTGCATGTGGCCCGCGGGCCATAGTTTGAAGACCCCTGTAATCTACACAATGACCGCACCTCCCATCCCACCAGCCACTGTGTGCGGGTGCTGAGGAAGGAGCGGGCACCCACAGCAGCCTTTTCCTTACGGCTTTTCCTGTCAAAAACACAGCATCAGCCCCGGCCAGCATGGCTCAGTGGACAGAGCGTTAGCCCGGGGACAGAAGGCTCCTGGGCTTGATTCCTGTCAAGGGCACGTACCTCTGGTTGCAGGCTTGATCCTTGGGGTGCGTCTGGGAGGGAGGCAACCAATTCATGTCTCTCTCACGTCGATGCCCGTTCTTTAATCCAGTCTCAAGTCTACCTGCCAAAGCTTTCTTGGAGGCAAGTATTTATCTCAAAATTGAAATCGGGGAGCTATGTTTTATTCAAACACGTTTGGAGAACTCAGATGGTACTTGGGGGTGCGGGCCTGACACCCATGACAAGGAGCATAATATTGGATTCTGAGGTTGGGGTTGAGGCGGGAGAGCTGAAGTGTGTGTGTGTGAGTGTGTGTGAGTGTGAGTGTGTGTGTGAGTGTGTGTGTGTGAGTGTGTGTGTGAGTGTGTGTGCGAGTGTGTGTGTTTGTGAGTGTGTGTGAGTGTGCGTGTGTTTGTGAGTGTGTGTGAGTGTGTGTGAGTGTGTGTGAGTGTGTGTGTGTGTTTGTGAGTGTGTGTGAGTGTGTGTGTGAGTGTGTGTGTGTGTGTGTGAGTGTGTGTGTGTGTGAGTGTGTGTGTGTGGGTGTGAGAGTGTGTGTGTGAGTGTGTGTGTGTGTGAGTGTGAGTGTGTGTGTGTGTGTGTGTGAGTGTGTGTGTGTGTGTAATGGCTTCAGTGCTGATTTCAGGGTAAAGAGCAGATGGGGAATTGGAAGCTGACAGGGAGTCCAGTGTCTCAGTGAAAAGTGGCCAGCCCTGGCAAGACCTTGGATGTTGGGCCACGCTGCTGGCGGCCCTTGGCTTAGAATCTGCCAGGCCCAGCTCACAGGTGTTGTTGTGTTGTTGTCCTTGCCAGTTTTCCCCAGGGACAAGCAGGACCGGGTGTGACCACAGCCTGGGGATCAGAGGCAAGCCCCTTCCCGCCCCCCACTCTCACCCCCCACTCGGGGTGCCGATGGCGGTTTGAGACCCAGGGAAGGAAATCCCTTTCTGCTGCAGCTGCCAACACACGCAGCCCAGGCACGGACGCTTCCCCTGGGCCTGGGAGGCAGCTCAGAGAGTGCACGGCTGGCACCTGCTTCCCAGGCGTCTCTGGGGCTCAGACAGCACACTGGAAGCGTCTAGATGGCTCCTGGGTGGAAGCACTGCTCTCGGCTCTCTCTCTTTGCCATTTCCTTCCCAAACGCCAGAGCAGCCCCTATCTGTTTACCATGTGTCATCTGTCTCTTTTTTCAAAGCCACAGGGTGGCTATTTTTTTTTTTTTAATTTTGTCATACCATTTCCTGATTCTTTTATACGTGAGCTTTTTATTGAGCTCTAACCCGAATGCCGGAAAGTGCATCGATGATCTGTGCACCTTGAGGCGTTTTCACTTGGTGGCGTTCTCAGAAGGCGTGCCCAGCATCCCAGAGGCCCCACCCTGGTGCCCCCGAGGCCACACCTTCTTCCCTCGGAGGGGGTTGGGGGTGTCTTTGTGGGGGTCTGGGGCATCATGGCCCTGTTCCCCTCAGCCATGGTTCTCAGTGATCCGGGGGTAAGACCTGAGGGCCTGGCCAAAATCTGGCCATCTGGGGATCACAGATGCATGTGCAGGAGGCGGGGACTTGGGTGTCTTTGTGGCTGAGCCATCCCTGGAAGCCAAGTAACTCCCCCATTTCCCAATACCCCTCCCCCCAAACACACACACACACACACACACACACACACCCGGCAAGGGTGCACTGTTAAAAAAGGCCTTTGCATTAGAATGCTCATCTTCTTCCTCTTATTCTTTTTTGGAGGAAAAACAATCTTTATAATTTGAAATGTGCAAGATTGTAAGATGGGGGGGGGGGGTGCTAGCCCCTCCCCCACTTTGCTAGGATCACGGGGGTCCGAGTGGGTCAAGCCTTGCTGTTTGCAGGGAGCGCTCTTTCATGTTCCCTGCCTCTGCCCCTGCCTCCCTCCCAGCAGAGCCCGTTCGGAGAGATTGATGGAGTTATTAATGCTTTGGAGACAGTCTAGGAATTTTTTCAAATGCTGGGGTCGGACTGACGTGTGTGTATATATAATGATAATCGGGGCTAAACAGTCCTCTCCATAATTTATATTCGGAGGCACTTTTCCTGCACGCGCACTGCCTCTGACTCTTGGCTCGCTGACCTCACGGAATGCCTTAATTTTCGTTCCGTTTACTGGGAAACACAGTGTTTGGATCTTCGAGGAATTTCCTAAGATCCCTCCATAAACAGTTTACGGATCTTAAAAAACACACGCGGGGGCCATAAACTAGACACTCAGGGCCGCAAGCCCCTCCCGGTGAGCGCGGGCATGCTGCTCAGTAAACACCCGCCCTCGCCGCAGGCCCTCCGGCCCCGAAACTCGGTGAGACAGGCCAGCCCTGGCCGCCACGGGCTCCGCTCCGGCCGTACACTGACATGGAAAGGGTGTACTGGGGAATTCGACAATGATAAAGGATTCAGTTTGCAAGCCATCCACATTGAGTCAGAACTAAAATACACACACACACACACACACACACACACAAATAAATCAGTTACCGAGTGGAAATAGAGTGATGAGCTTCACGATACACGTTTATAGCTCCTTGGACCATATCGTTTCAGTCTATTGAGAGATGGTCCGAGGCAGCGGTCGGCAAACTCATGTGTCCACAGAGCCTAATATCAACAGCACAACAATTGACATTTCTTTGGAGAGCCACATTTTTTTAAAACTTAAACATCTTCCAACGCCACTTCTTCAACATAAACTCGCCCAGGCCATGGTACTTTGTGGAAGAGCCACACTCAAGGGGCTAAAGAGCCGCATGTGGCTCTCGAGCCGCAGTTTGCAGACCACTGGGCTATGGGTATGAAATGGTACCCCGTGGGGAGGAGGAGGATGGCTTGTGGTACAAGGACTAACGAGATCATTTTACGTAGTTTCACGTCATAAGGCCAGAGGCCTGTGTGGCTGAACTCGGGTGTCCCGTCTCCCTGAGTGTGTCCTGTTTGCCTTTGGGCAGAGGATGGCCTTGTCCGGGGTCCCCCTGGCAGGTGGCCTGGAGGGATGAAGCGTGGCGAGGCTGGCGGGCAGCGGTGTTTCCTGGAGCGATCTCACCTACAACTGGGCTCTGGGGAGTCCCTTTTCTGCTCTGAACCCCTCTCTGTCCTCCAGGCCTGTGCCCACCGCTGGAAGAACATCTTCTACGAGACAGACCACATCCTGCCCCACGGCTTCTGCTACATCATCCCGTCCAACCTCCAGGCCAAAGGCAGGACGCTGATCCCTTGCTATGAAGGTGAGCGCTCTGGGTTCTCCCTCTCTGTCTGCCCATGGGGTGCCCCGAACACCCTCCCACCCAGCATGTCCCCCAGCTTTCCAAACTCGAACAGGAGGGCAGCACTCTGGCCCAGATGGCCTCTTGGTGCCAAGGTCCTGCCCAGGGAATGAGAGTGAGAAGGGGGTTGTGGTTCCGGGCTGTGCCTGGCCTTCCCATCTCTGCCCCGGAGCCCCCGGTGCTTGCCACACTTCATGAAGTCTCTGAGATCAAAATTCACCCGGTCCCAGCCACGGCGCCAGAGAGAACTCTTGGATTCCTGGAACTGCCAGATGCTGTGTGGCCTTGGGGAACTCGCTTTCTGCCTCTGTGCCTCTGCTTCCTCGCCTGACAAGTCAGAGGTTGGCTCAGAGAGTCTCCACACTCCCAGATGGACGTAGGCTCCTGGCATACTCCTGGCCATGTCCATGGACAAACGGCCTGAGGCAGGGGACAGAGGTTTCCTGGGATTCAGTTTCATCGCATCCGAAGTCTGACTTGCCTCCTGTCTGTTCCGGGCACCCTGTCAGAGGCCTGAGAATCAGGCGCACCCTCAGCCCAGTGTTACAGCTGCTCCCTGGAGGGCCGCGGGGGGTCTTGGAAGGAAATAGCGCCTCCTCAGGCTCCCTGCTTAGCATCTTCAAACGGCTGGGCACTGGGCACCCATTGGGCCAGTTATTATTCAGTTGAGTTGAATTCGGCTGTAGGGATGCAGAAAACACTGTCATTTCCTTCAGTCTTAGAGCTTGCACACGCACGTTTTTCGTAGCCTCATTCTGAGGGAGCCGGCACCTGTCTCCTCGCTAAGGCCGGCGGCTGTTGTGTTTTAAATTCTCCCCCGAACTTATTTGTTTGGACAGAAGTCTTGATGCACCTGTGTCCTCATTTCCTTTGGGCCTCCCTGGGTTTCCCCAGGTTTCAGATTCCGTGGCCACCAACGAGAGTGCCGAGAAACACCGGACGCCTGCATTTCTCTGCCTCAGCGGGGACCCTCCAGGCCCTGACGGGACTCAGGTGGCCCGAGCAGGGTGTTCTGTGACATGGCTCCGCAGAGCAGCTGGCAGGGCCCCTGCAGGGGGCACGGACTCTCTCCTTCCCTGAGGATGAGCCTCCTCCCCAATGCCAGCATTTGATCAGTTGGCGGGGCCATGCAGGCACACGGACCTCTGACCCTACTTATCTCTGTACTGCCCCTGTTGAAGAAAAACCTTATCTGAAAAATAGATAATCCTATAATGGGTCAAGAGGGAGGGATAGGTGGTATAAATACAAAAATTATGGGTCAAGACTGTGTTCTGCCTGCCCAGTGTATGCCTCTGGGATCAAAGAATGAGTTAGGATATGGGATCGCACGTGTGTGCGTGTGTGTGTGTGTGCGTGTGTGTGTGTGTACGTATGTGTATATGTGAAGGAAGACCAGGAGCAGTAAGAGGGTGGGGTTGAGATGGGGAGTGTTGGGGTAGAGGAGCAGCCCCTTAGAACAACAGGGGATTGAACAGAACATGAGAGGCCAGGGGTGGCAGATGCTCAGATTTCTCTAGAAGACTAGAACGGCGGGGTGGGGCACGCAGGCCTCATGGAGAGCGCTTGCCTGTGCTCTGTTGGTTTTGGGGATCTTCCTTGCTGTTTTGTGGTCCACACCAAACCTCTGTTGGCTCTGAGGGCAACCGTTATTTCCTCTTCATGTGGAAACACTCGGTGACGCAAGCTCTCTGCTCACCGGGCGGGTACCGCAGCGCGATCGGGAACAGCGGAAGTGCTGTGGAGTTCGCCGTGACCCTCCCGATATCGCCTAGGCCAGCCGTCTCTGCTGAGGTCTAGAGAAGTGGGGTGGCTTCCTCCAGGCCAAGTTTTTCTTTCCATTCCGTGACTCCTGTGCCACACAATGGAGAGTAGCCCTGTGGCGGCCAAGGGCACAGAAGTGGGACCCGGCTGCCAGCGTCCAAGCCCGGGCTCTGCCACTTGTGAATGGTGTGACTTCAGTTGAGTCATTTAACGTCTTTGCATGTAGCCCCCCCCTCAAAGGGCTGTCAAGAGGATTGAGTTAATATTTGTCAGTTCTTGGAACTCTGCCTGGCATGTATATGCCGATACACTATATGCTAAGCATACATGTGCTAATATACCATACTAGAGGCCCGATGCACGAAATTCGTGCAAGAGTAAGCCTTCTTTTCCCCCGGCTGCCGGCACCCACTTCCTTCTGGCACCTGGGACCCGGGCTTCCCTCAAAGCCCCGGCTTCATCTGGATGGTCAGCTGGCCTAGTCTAATTAGCATATTGTGCTTTTATTATAGATTATAGGCTAATTTTTTTTTTTTTATACCAAGCAAGTGTCTGTTCAATCACCATGAGGTGACTAGTTTGTCACCTTAATTAGTCTAGGTAAGCTTATTAAGTTGGATTCTGTGCTAAGTGCCTGCTAGGTAAAACCCTAGTCTTAGCTGGTAAGAAGTTTCCCATCTACAGGGGAGAACAGAGAGGGAACACGATGTTTCAGAAGTGAGCCAGCTGTTTGCGGGGCGGAGGATCCCATGCCGGGCACCTCTCCCCAAGGGCTCACCCTGCATCCAAGTTCAAGTTGGCAATAGAGCAGAATTATTTTATTTTACAACTGGAAAAACCGAGACCTATGTAGAGTCTGCAGTCTGGTGGGGCGCATAGAAGAAGAATGGTGGTCATGGCTTGCGGGGGGAGGTGCAGGGTAGGGAGGTGCACTTCCTGTGGAATAGCAGAAAGACCACGGAAGGGGGTGGGATGCTTGTTCAGACCTGCTCTTCGCTGCTTCTGGCTCCGTGGCCACCGGCCTGTGGCTGGACCCTCGGTGGGAGTGGGTGCTGTGATGGCTCCATTGCGTTTACTTCTTGGGTAGGGGGCGGGCGGGGGGGAGGATCATGAGGAAGCTCAGGTGGAAGGACCCAGGAAGACCACACGTCGTTCTGTAATTGTGGCCTCATTGCGGGTCCCGCTAGGGCTCGCTGCGCTCTCCTCGGAGGGCAGCGAGGTTGGTTTAATTACGGAAAGCCTCTAAGTGTGTGGGCACCTGTCCAAATGCCTCAGACTTTGGAATTCTTAAAAAATTGGTCTTTGGTTTGGCACAAGGGCCTTTTTCTCATGACTTTTCAGGTGCTTCCTGTTTCTGGGTTGGTGGGAAATGCTATCAGAATATCCTGTTTGGAACCGGGAAATGTAGAGGGAATAGGAAACAAAAAACGAATTTAGGGCAAAGTAAAATATATGCGTGGAGCGTGCCCTTTAAGTCAGACCATGTAGTTCACGGTCGATACACGCACAGCATCGTCACCGCCATCTGTGGTTGGCTTCATCAGAATCTGTGAGGAGCCCAGAGGGTCGGTGGGATGACATATATGGCGAAAACCTTGTAAGTTGAAGAGCAAGCTCTCTAAAGTATGAGCCGCTATTAGCCAAGTCGTGATATTTTAGGACTCCCAAAGGTCGTCAGTGCATTGATAAAATCAGATACAGAGATTTCTTTCATCCTTGAACCTATTGAGAGGAAGCTGGAGGTTGGCCAGAGTGGGGCTGTAAAAAAGTCATCTTTTTATGGTGATAGAACGGCTTCACTAATATGGAATAATTTGAGAGCAGCTCAATTACACTAACAAAAAGTGTTCCAGATTAAACCCTGACAAACATAATGAGGGTGCCAGTATATATTAGACCTACTTTCAGAATCTGGCTTTATCGCTGACTTATTCCTGTGATTTAGCCCATAGCTCCTACGCTCTGGCTGGGTGACTTTGGGCAAAGCCCTTGACCCTCAGTGCCTTGGCCTGTAAAATGGGAGCAGTCAAGCCCTGCTTAAGAGGTATTTGAGGCATATAACGTGCTTAACACAGTTCCTAGCTCAGAGTGAGCATTCAGTAAATGTGATTTTCTAATTGACTTTTCACTACCGTAATAGTATTCTTAAACATTCGCAGAAGGAATCTAGCAGATTCTGCTTTCATGGGTAATGGAGGTTAGAAAGCTGGGTATTGATAAAATGATCCTAAGACTTCTTGAAAAGATGACCATGCCTTAAATATTTGCACCATTGATTTGCTTGTTAAACTCTCTTTTTTTTTTTAGTAGATAATCTAGAGTTTAATTCATGCCACATATATAATGTTCTCAAGTTTGGAGTTGTTGGGGTTTGAATTTATCACATTTTACTGTGCTTTCAAATGATCCCATTGTCTCCAAAGGCTTTTGTACCAATTTATTAGCAGGGTGTGGCCATGTTGGCCTTTTATTCCCAATTTATTTTGTGTCTCCAAGGACAGTGATCCCTTCTTGGGAAGGAAATAGATCACCATTCAGATGTGAAGGTCTTTTTAAATCTCCCTTCTAATGTTGGAAGCTCTGGCTCCCCAGGGGATAAAAATCAATCAAGGTCCATTTACAAATGAAAAGCAATTGAGGTTTTTGTTTTGTTGTGTTTGTTTTGTAGATAAGTCTAAGTTGATCCATTTAAAATTTAAGGGAAACCGCCCCGCCCCCCACAAATTTGTATTAAAGAACTCTACATTTACATAGGATTTTATGGTTTCCAAAGAGTTTTCATAAACATTAACTCATTTAAGTAAATATAGCAAACACTTAAAAAGGGATGCAATTAGCCCAGTGAACTCCACCAGCTCCATCCTGACAACTCCCTGAGGCCCTGCCCCGTCCAAGTCACACTTTGAGACTCTTTCCTTGCCAGTCTTTCTTAAAAAAAGACTCACGAGGACCTGAATAGACACTTCTCCAAAGAGGACATACAGGTGACCAATAGACAAATGAAAAAAAAAAAAAAGCTCAAAGTCACTAGTCATAAGAGCAATGAAAATTAACACTATAACGAACTGTCACCTCACACCTGTCAGAATGGCTGTCATCAATAAATCAATAAACAGCAAGTTTTGGTGAGGATGTGCACTGCTGGTGGGAATGCAGATTGGTGTAGCCTCTATGGAAAGCAGTGTGGAGGTTCCTCAAAAAATTAAAAATAGAACCCCCCTATGACCCAGGAATTTCACGACTGGATATATATCTGAAGACATCCAAAACGCTAATTCAAAAAGATAGATGGACCCCTATGTTCATTGCAGCTTTATTTACAATAGCCAAGGTATGGGAGCAACCCAAGTGCCAATCAGTAGACCATTGGGTGAAGAAGAAGTGGTACCTATGTACAATGGAATATTAATTGGCCTTAAAAAAAAAAAAAAGAAATCTTACCATCAGTGACAACATGGATGGACCTAGAAGGTATTATGCTAAGTCCAATAAGTCAGACAAAGACACATGCTGTAGGATTTCACGTATGTGGAACCCTAAGAACAAAACAAGGAACAAACAAAACAGACACAGACTCCTAGATACAAAGAACAGCCTGAGGGTGCCGGAGGGGAAGTGGTTTGGGGGCTGGGTGAAAAGAGAGAATGGGCTCAGAAGCACAAAGCAGTAGTTACAACACAGTCACGGGGGCCATACAATACAGAATAGGGGATATAGTCAATAGGATAATAACTGTGTGTGGTGCCCGGTGGGTACCAGGATTATTGTGGGTGGGATGGCGTCATTGTATACGTTATATGATGGTCTGTACACCAGAGACTAATATAAAATACTGCATGTCAAAAAAAAAAAAGAAATATTGGGCTAACAGAGGAATTCACTTTATATGTTCCATTACTTCTTACATTTTATATCTTTAATATTTATTAGTTCGTTTAAAAAATAATGAAAAAGACTCAGTTCTGAATCAGGGCCAGTAAAGGCAGAAAAGAACCCTGAGGGGGAGAGAGGAAGGGTGGCTGGCGGGGATAGCCTGGTCTGGAGGAGGAGGCCAAGTCTCTGGCAGTGGCTCTCAGGGTCCAGGGAGCCCCATCAGAGCTTTTCCTTTGGTGCCAAGAATTTTTATCTTGGATACAAATATAAGCCACTGATTTGTGCAAGGGAAGGGGCGTGGTCCCTCAGCCTGCCTGCACCCTCTTGCAATCCAGGACCCCACAGGGCTGTAGCAGTGCACCAAGCGGCAGGTGGCCAGGAAGGAGTCTGCTCTGCCTGCCGCCACTGCTTGGTAGTGCTACCATGGAGTTGGAAGAGGCTATCACTGCCTCAGCTGCGCTTGCCAGCTGTGAGCCCAGCTAGGGGGAGCGCACTGACCAGCCACGAGGAGGCTGCTCCTGCATTGAGTGTCTGCCCCCTAATGGTCAGTCACATCATAGCGACTGGTTGACTGGTCTTCTGGTCATTCAGTGGTAACGGTCACTAAGGCTTTTATGTATGAAGATACGTCAAACATGTGTCCATACATTGTGTAGAATTACTGGTTGCTTACACTGCATCAGTCCTTTCCCTATGGCTGTCCAAATGTTAGGAGTCGCCTCTTCTACGTTTGCATATCCGTGTGATGGGTGTATAAGGTTTTATTCCTCTCAGAGAAACTAATAGATTCAGATTCACCTATCATTAATCAAGTGCCAGGTGTTGTGCTAGGTACTTAACATGTATGTTCTTACTGAGCAGTCACATCATTTTGTGGTACATATTCTTACCCCCATTGTACAGATGAGAAAACTAAGAGTTAGGGAGGTGGAAGAAGGCAGTGGTCTTTTGAAGCAGAGGAAAGGTTGCTGGCTTTTAAGTTCGAAGTATTTTTTTTTTTTCATGGATTTTCTGTGTGATCACTGAGGAGGGCAGATAGAAATTTCCTATTCTTTTGCCATCGTTTTGTTTTAGGAGGGTTTAGGATCCTACGTTAAAAACTTTCCAAGCCTTGCTGCAGGTGCGAGGGGCCCGATAAAATTTTCCTGGGAGGCTGGTCTGCTCTGTGTTCTGCATCTTTCCTACTCTGAACATTTGGCTCTAATCTCTGAACAGTGATTTGACTTTCCATGGGTTAGTGACAGTGATTTCATAGGTTTCCAGCTTTGGGAAGGAAGTGAATTCTACTTTCTTCCCAAAGCTGGAGTTGTCACTGAAAAGGACTGTCTCATGTTCAGGGCCACTTTTTTGGAGGGATGAAAAATTACACAATGCACAGTCTTGGTCACTTTGGGCTGCATGATAGAAATACCAGAGACTGGATGACTTAGACAACAAGCACTATTTCTCCCAGTTCTGCATGTTGGGAAGTCCCAGATCAAGGCTCTGGCAAGTGCCTGGTGAGGGCCGCTTTCCTGGTTCATAGGTGGTTGTCTTCTTATCTGAGTGCCCCCCCCCGCCCCCCCCGCCCCCCCCCCCCCTCCCACACACACACCTTCCCGGTGGAGAGCAGGGAGAAGCAAGCTCACTCAGGACTCTTACAAGGGCACTAACTCAATGTACGGGGGCACCACCCTCATGATCTCATCTAAGCCCAATTACCTTCCTGGCCTCCACCTTCTGATTCCATCATATTGGGGGGCATGCTTTCAACATACAAATTTTGGGGGGTACACAAGCATTCAGTCTGTAACACACAGTAGGTTGAATGTAGGCATATTATGATGTGCCTGTAAAGTTGCTAGTTTCTCCTTCTAAAGTAGAGTGTTGCCCAAAATGTGTTATTAGATTCTGGGTGGAAGGAACTCTTTAAAAAAGATTATAAAACATTACTACAATCTTTTTTTTTTTTTTTACCTGTTGAAATACCTTAAAGTTTACCATTGTAGCCATGTTAAGTGTGATTCTGTGCCGTCACGTACATCCACATTGTTGTGCAGCCGCCATCACTAATCTCCAGGACGTTTTCCCAAGCTGGAGCTCTGAACCTTTAAACAAGAATTCCCCATCCCCCTCCCGCCAGCGACTGCCATTCTGTTTTCTGTCTCCATGAACTTGACTACAGTAGGGACCTCCTCTTGGTGGTGGAATCGTCTTTATCCTTTCGTGCCTGGCTTATTTCTCTTTACGTGATGTCCCCAGGGTTCACCCATGCTGTAGCACGTGGTAGCATTTTCATTTTAAGGCTGAATAACATTCCCCTGAATGTGTGGTAGGCAGTTGGACAAGATCAGAGCAAGAACGGTTGGGCAGGGACAGAAGTCCACTAGGGTGGGAAGCCCCTGGTGCCTAGCAACGGGCAAAACTGGGTAAAACAAGAACCCGCCGCCTCCAGGGCAGTCTTTCCTCCTCTAGGTTATCGCTGGACCTCCCCCGCCTGGCCTTCCCTCCCCCGGCACGGTGCTGCTCAGGCTGGTTAGACCCCCTTCGTTCCTACCCAGAACTCAAGTACCAAGTACTGAGGCTGCAGAACCGAGGTCTGGTCTAGCCCCACCCCAGCGGCCTCACACCAACACACGTATATCCCACATGGTATTTATCCATTCATCAGTGGGGGGAAATTTTTCTTTTTAAAGATAGGAATATTACCACCGGACACTCGCCCTGTGACGCATGATGGTGCGGCTGAAGGAGAGATGGGCCGGCAGGAGCCTTGCTCTGTAATCCCCGCCGGAGGTAATTAGCTGTGTGGCTTCAAATAAACGCCTCGCTGTCTCTGAGCCACGGTGATTTCATCTGTAAAATGCATGGCTGGGATTAGAATTAGAGACATCCCCTGAAGATCACTTCCCCTCGCAAAGCCTCTTTTTTCCTCACGTAATTGTACGTTTCCAGCGTTATTGCAGTTTGCAGTTAATGCTCGCCATAGCTTAATGGTCAATTATTTGGATAAAACGCTGTCCCTTCCTCTCCAACCTAGCTATTTAGATCTTTTTTTTTTTTTTTTTTCCATTTAGATGGTGGTCCCTCCCAGCGGAGGCTCGTTCTGTGTTCTCTTCAGTTTTGTAGGTGGCCTAGCCTTTCTTAGTACGAGAGCTATCTGCCCAGCGTCGCTGTCTTCTAAATGGTTGTCTGTCAGTTACCTTGTTTTCACTCTCAAGTTGAGCAAAAACACATACACACACACACACACACACACACACACACACAAAACAAACCCAAAAAACAAAAAACCCACCCAGAAGTAATTGAAAACTGGAAAACTGTATATTTTTAAAATCTGATATTTTATTTCATGGCTAAGCTAAGGAACCATGGAAAAAATAATTTTAAAGTGTGGTGTGTTCAAAAGACTGGCTTTGAAAGATGAAACGTGCTCAGATGGGTAGCAAGAAGAGAGATCGGTAGGAAGGATATACATTCCTCCGTATATAAATCTTGATCTTTCCAGGGATTGGTTTTATCCCACCCGCATCTGGGAAGAGTGCAGGGAGGGACCCCACCCAAGTTTATTCTTGACCGAATTAAAATTCAAAAGCTCCTGGCAGAGAGCTGTATGGGTTGTGAATGTCTGGAACCGGGCATTTTTTCCCCCCCTCTCTGAACTGCCTTCTGTTTAGACAGGGCTTTAGTGAAACCAGCAGCTACGCAAGCGGGAATTCTGCCGTTTTTAGAATGAGGAGCCGTACGTACAACTTCATGCATCAACTCAGGTGACGCAGGCCCCGTAATTCAGACCGGGCTACAGCCGAGAGCCGCCTTCCAATCTGTCCCAGCCCCTCCAGCCCAGGCGTTGGCCCCCTCGGTCAACCACACCTATTGCTTCCTCGGTTCAGTTCCCCCGACTTGCTCAGTTTTTTGTTCAGTTCCCACAGCCTTCGATTTGCTGCAGCGTCTGTGCGCTGCAGGCCTACCGAGCTGGCTTCTCCCTCGCAGCTTCGAGGGGGATGCCCGCTCTGTTCCCCACGGCCATGTCCTGGGGGCACGTGGAGGCTGAGTGGACGAGCCCCGGAGGGAGCAGCCCCCGGGGGGGGCCCCCAGCCTTTGTGTGTGCGCAGGAAAAACTCTTCCTGGGAACACAAGAGACTGAAGGTCCCACCCCACCCTCCACCCCTACTTCCTGCACTTCTCAATGGCAGGGCGTGTGGCCTGGGGGGTCTCTTGTAGACGCCCTGCCCGCGCTGCCCCTTATCTCCATGCCCTCCCTCCCCCCCACTTCTCCTGGTTCTGTGGGAGAGGCTTTCCTGCCTCATGGGGGCGAGGCAAGCCAAATGCAAGTTTTCCAGGATGTGGGCACAGCCCATAGGTGGGTCTGCACGCCCAGATCCCAGGCCTGTGCGTGGACAGTTGGAAAGTGCATGAGGGAGAGACCTCCACCTGACCTCTGTATGCCGTTTTTTAAAAGAAAGAATCAGGTTATGGTAACAGTGGTATCTTTCATGCACAGAAGTAGCGCTCAGAAAAGTGAAACTGACTGATGTGTGCTGCGGTCCAGTGCCTGGTGCCTCCGGCCACTGCTGCTGGTCACCATGGCACCCTGAGGGGTCCGCTTACCTGTTGTGTGTGGCCTTGTTCCCTGTCCAAAGCGCTTTCTCAGGCCGCTCCTCACCTACTCGGGATTACTGACTATCCAGCAGGCTCGAAAAATGAGATTTTTTTTTTTTTTTTTGAACTGCCAAGGAGCAGGCTGGGCTGGACCAGAGCTTGGGGCTCGGGCGGCCGTACGTGGCAGCAGGCTGCCTCTCCAGACGTGACGGATGAGGGACAGCTCTGAAGTCTGCGAAGGATGCTCAGGCCAGTTCTTCAGAGGGTGTGGCTTTGAGAGGGAGCACTTCGCCTACGGAGGATGGGTTTGGGCCCAGGCAAGGCAACGCCGTGGGCCTGGTCTCCCTAGCTGGGCCGTCCCGGCTGTGGCTTGGGGGCTCCTCTTGGGTTTTGGGGGTCCGTGAAGGGTCGTGCCTGGGGCCGGGCAGGGACTACAGTGGGCTCAGCCACGCTAGGTTTGGGAAGCTCCGAACAGTCCATCCAGCAGGTCCTTGCTTTGCCCCCACCACCCTCAGCTTTGACCTCTGCAGTTGTTGTGGCTCCAGGGGGAGAACCCAGGGTGCCTGGTACCCAGAATGCAGTTCCTTTCCAATCAGGGCTGGGGTGGAGGTCAGGGAGCCTGACAGGTTGGAAGAGAAAAGGAGGCAGGGCTGGAAGATTGTGTGTATGGGGGGTGTGGGGGAGGGGGAGATGACAGAGGTGCAAATTGAAGCAGGTTGGGGGTTCAGGTGCTTAGTGTCAGGTGGGACGGAACGGTACGTATGCACCCCGTCCTCAGCACGCACAGGTGCCTGGCACAGGGCTGGTGTTGGGGGCGCTGAGATGAATGGACTCATCTTTGTGTTGAATAGACACATGAGATGAAGAGACACATTTTGTGAGGAGGAGAGGGTCTCCTGTACCTTTACCTGCAAGGCCACCTTGACAGAGAAGCAGAGGAGGGTTCTGGAAGGCTGTGGGAGGCTTGGCTTGAGAAGCTGTCTAATCGGGTCCCATCCGTCGAGCCTTCCTAGGCTGGAGTTGCTACAACTTCCCCTTTCCCTGCCAGAGTTTGTGGGGTTGGACGGGGTGACCCTCTTCCAAAGTAAGGGGCTGACCCCGGGGTCACACAGGATTCTGGGAGGTCAGAAGATTGCCTGTGTTCTCATGGAGAAGGATGGGGTCCAGTCAGGAGGCCCCCGTGGTTGGAGTCTTGTTTTCGGCATCCTGAGAGGGCAGGTGTAGTCCCTGGGGTTTCAGACCATCACAGACTGTGGGATGGTGCCTGCTCTCTATGAGAGCCTGGCCCTCGGCCTCTGATGAGCCACGTCCTCATTCGGGGAGCCAGGAGCTGGCTCATGAGGGTGCCTGGTCGCTGCCTCCTTGATGTCCTTTCCTCTGGGGCCAGGAGCGGGGTCCTCCCAGCTCCCAGGATGTCTGTGATCACGTCAGGAACCAGCCCTGGGTCCGCTCCCAGCACGGAGTGTGGGGACGAGGCAAAGATTCGCTGACGTTTTCTTACCTACCGCTTTCCAGCGTCTCTCGCTGGAGAGCCCCTGAGACCCGTTTCTTCTTTAAATCGTGGGAGATTCCCACGTGGTCCCTATTCCTATTGTCAACTCCTAAGGCCGAACTGGTGGCCTGCATGTCCTTGTGTTCCATGTGGGGGCATCTGAGCTTCCTTCTCTGCTTTATTTGTCCGGGAGTGACCAGCGGGTGTTTCGCCCCCAGCGTCGGCGGGTGAGTTTGCGTTTTCCAGAGCTTCTAGATTTCATACAGCTCTGCAGGTTCGGGTGTTCTGCTCCCTGTGCCATAGGGTGTAGGGATTATGATTACTTTTTATTGTTTCTTGCCATCCTACAACTTGATGCAGGACCTATCTGTGACTTTGTTGGCGTTTTTTAAAAAAAATATTTTTATTGATTTCAGAGAGGAAGTGAGAGGGAGAGAGAAATAGAAGCATCAATGATGAGAGAGAATTAAAAAAATAAAAAAATAAATTTAAAAAAACGGTGAGAGAGGATCATTGATCAACTGCCTCCTGCACATCCCACACTGGGGATCGAGCCCGCCCGCAGCCCTTGCATATGCCCTGTCCGGGAATCAAACCGCGAGCCCCTGGTTCATAGGTCAGTGGTCAACCGCTGAGCCACCCGGGCTGCTTTCGGGCAGGGCAGGCCTGCTGAGTTCTCCTGGTTACCAGATCCCAGCGAGGAGCATGCTTAGCCCTCTGCAGGGAGGACGAGTAACTCGCTTGACATTCCGTTGTAATTGAGCAGCGGTTAATGGCCACTTACTGGAAAATGTTACCAGGCGCTGCGGTGAGTGTTGTTAGGAAGTGAATTACTCTGGACGTGTCCCCAGGGCCCTTCCCCTCCTCCTCCGGCGGAGCTGGGCTGCAGGAAGTGGCACTATTTTGCAATCCCGGCTGCCCTGTTCCCTTGTATTATTTATTTTGTTTCAGATTTAAGGAGATTGTGTGTTTATGTAGAAAAGTTTCCAAAGTAAGTATACTGCTTTTCATGGGACCAGAGACTTAGAGCCCAAGGGCAGGGGGGTGTCCCCTGGGCTATTTTGCTGGATGGCGCCCACCCGAGGGTGCCCAGGGGCCGCGGCGAGCCAGTGTCCGGCGACGTCAGGGTCACCTGTCATTCATGTGAGTCATCGGAGCTGAACATCCCTCCATCTCTCTGCATCTTTATACATGCCCTGAGTGCAGACGGCTGGTTGCTTCCTGGCTGTTGTGCAATCCCTCGCTTGGCAAAACCTTGGATGGTCCGCAGAGATGAAAGCATGTGGCTTTCTGAGCCTACCGCTCCTGGGGTGGAATCTTGGCTTTGCTGTGGGACCTCGGGCAGTTCACGCAACCTCTCTGAGCCTCAGGGGTTTTTACCTGTCAGCGGGTCAATGGCGATACGGGCTCTCAGGGATGAAGGGTATGGGCCGTGGCATGAATCGACACAGCGAACACAGGGCCGGGAACATGCTAAAGGCTTTTTCCTGCCAACTTAGAACTCAAACAGCCCCCTTTGGCAGGGGGAGCGCTGGGAACTGAGGGAGTGGGGAGGAAAGCGCTCGTCCTTTGGTTTTCTTTTGACATGGAGAGAGAGATCCCCCATCTCCTTGTGCGGAACAAGGGAAGCGGGCTGGCAGTGTATAGGGTCACCACACGCCACCAGTGACGGCGGAACAGGTCCCGGGGCAGGTGCGGGGTCCCCTCCTTCTGCACTTGGGCGCTCTGTGGCCCGTTTGGGTTGGATGGAGGAAACCATATTGCCTCCAGCTGTATCTCCCAGGCCTGGGCGTCTGCACGCCGGGAGGGCGACATCGTTCCAGTGTGGGCTGTGTTTCCAGCTCCTCCTTCCTGCTGGGGCTCTGGGTCCTTCCTAAAGCTAATGAGGTCGTTGTCACCCGCCTCCCACTCCATCCCCATGGCTGCTGCTCCTCCCCCCCCTCCCCCCCCCCCTGACGTGAGGACACCCTCTGGGGCATTGGCAGCCGTGCTCCCCGATGGCACCAGAGGCTGGATTTTCGCGGTCGGGCCGGATTCCGGAGACTTCCCTGCCCTGCCTCGGGCTGGAGGGCCGCCCGGGGCCCAGCCCGCGGCAGCACCCGGGGAAGTGGCCAGCTCAGCCGCCCCACACACGACGGGCACACACTGACCAGGCTGTGGTTTGCTCTCTCTCTCTCTCTCTCCCCCCCGCCCCCTCCAGAGTACAAGAAGAAGTACGGGGAAGAGCACGGCTCCTGCCAGGCCGGGATCGCAGGCTTCTTCACCGAGGTGGGTGTCGCCCCCGTCCGAGGACTGTAGCCTGGATTTCCTCCCAGCACTTTCACAGACGGGAGGATCGCAGATCGTGAATGCACCCGGGTTTCTCTTTGCTGACGCTACGTGGTGGAAATGAACCCCGCTGTTCTCCAAAATGCACAGTGGGTGGTTCTGATACTGTGTGCTCCATGGTTCCCTGTCCCCATTGGTTTGAAATGCCACCCTGCCATGGGCCAGGGCTGCTCTCTTCTGCCCCTGCGAGTGCTCGGATGGTGCAACTTCTGTGTCCGTCCCTCCTCCAGGGAGGCCTAGTGTCCCAGGAGGGGTCAGGGACCCGCTGTCCGCTCAGGAGCAGGTGACGACCCGTGGATGGTCCTGTTGTGCGAGTGGCTACGTGGGCTGGTGTGCCCAGGGATTTGGAAGTGGGAGGGCCTAGAGCAGTGGTTCTCAACCTTTTTAATGCCGCAACCCTTTCATACAATTCCTCATGTTGTGCTGACCCCCAACCATAAAATTATTTTCGTCGCTACTTCATGACTGTAATTTTGCTAGCTAGCAGAGTCGCCTAAGCCCATCAGAAAACACAGATACCCTGTATCCCTGAAAATAAGACAGTGTCTTATATTAATTTTTTCTCCCAAAGTTGCGCTAGGTCTTATTTTCAGGGCATGTCTTATCTTTCCATGCGCTAGGTCTTATTTTCGGGGAAACACGGTATTTACGTACGATTCATACCAGTGGCAAAAGTACAGTTATGAAATAGCAACGAAAATAATGTTATGGTTGGGGGTCACCACAACATGAGGAGCTGTATGAAAGGGTCGCAGCGTTAGAAAGGCTGAGAGCCACTGGCCTAGAGGGAGGCCACCGTCAGGGACGGAAAGGATGCGGGGAGTTGGAGAGTGTGAAGGCAGCACCAGTGGGCTGGGTGGGCCGAGGGCGTGGGGAGAGGGAGGTTTCCAGCCAGGGCTCTGGAACCTGGTGTGTGTGTGTGTGGGGGGGGGGGAGCGGGAAGGGCCCCCCAAGGAGGACTCAGTGAGAAGGGGATCCTGAGGGGTCTGCTTCAGACACGGGCTGAGTGAGGGGAGGAGGCACACGCGTAGATGTTTTCAGAAGGCATTTGGATAGAGGGGCCCGGTCCCCGCCTGAGTTAGCAACTTCGATCTGGCCAATGCCAGTTCCTGCCTGAGGGGTGCGTGTGCTTAGCGTGGAGGCAGAGGGTGCGGGAGAATGCCTCCTTTCGATGGGGGAGGGAGAAGGTAGCCTCATCGCAGGCCTGAGAACTCGTCAGAGATGGTGATGAAGAACTAAGGAAGAGAGTCCCCGGTGAGGGGGCATCATGGTGGTCTCATCAGCCAGAAAGATGGGGAGACCATGAGGGCCTTGGGGCTGGGCGGGAGAAGGAGGGCTCCGTAGGAGGAGCGGGCAGGACGGGGCAGGACGTGGAGGGGAAACCCAGGTGGGCAGGCAAGCCCAAGGTGGGCGGGGGAACAGGAACTGTGGAACCCCCAGCAATGGAGCCTCAGTGCATGGGGAGGGGGACTGAGGGGGAGGGGGGAGAGGTGGGAGTGGCAGCGACCGAGGCCCAGCCCTCTGACCCAGTCACGCTGTCTCCTGGCCACTCTGGGCTTTGGCCTGGGCTTCTGTTCCCAGGCCTTTGGCCTCCCTGAACTGGAGGTCTTTGAACTGCCTGCCTCCCTCGTTTCTGGAACCCCAGCTGTCGCAGGCCGAGCAGGAAATGTGGAGAAAGGGGTCACACGGCGCTGCTCCCTTCCTCTGCCCTCCCGCTGACCTCGCCGCGGGGGCCGGCCTTTGCCGGGAGCTGGGAGGCCCCGTGCAGCTGGTCCCAAGCTGGACGTGCCTCTGGGCGTGGCCATGTGGCCTGACCCCCTCCACCCCAACGTGCCTGCCTGATCTGCAGGTCGGTGACCTCGGGGTTATCCAAGCTGTGCGAGTTATGGATACCACGTGCGTTCTCGCCAGTCCTGGAGGATAAGCGGGGATTTCCTGGGAACCTCATTTATTTTTGTGGCTTCAGGGAGCAGAGGTGATGGATCCCTCTAAACAGCAAGAAAAGACGGGGACAGCCCCGCCAGCGTCCGAGCCCACGGTGCAAGCGGGGAGACACCTGGGGGCAAGGCCGTTGGGCACAGACTTCCATGGTCGAACCCGAGCATTCCTCTGCCGTCCAGCTCCCGCCACCGTGCAGTGTGCAGAGGAAACCCCAGCCCCTCTCAGCACCCCCAGATTCCCCTGCGCCCTGAGGTTCTGTGAGCAAGGCCCACTCTGTTCGTTGACGGGGCTCCACACGCAGCTCCGGGCGGTAGTGGCCCCGGGCCCTGGAGAAGCTGGCATGTCTGTGGTGACATGTGCCTTGGCTGGTCCTGGGGGTGGGGCACTAAAGCATCAGTACCATTTCCTGGCACCTGCGGGCAGTGCCAAAAGATTCAGGCATCACCCGCACTGAATGGAAAAAGCCGGATATGAGGGCCTTCTGGGGAGGGGCACTGCTTCTCTCCCCTCCCCCCGGGGAAGGGAGGAGTGAAGGGCTCAGACTGGCACCGCTGGGGGCACCAATGCAGGGGGCGCCTCGCTTCCCTCGGCCCATCAAGCTGTGCTCCTCAGCCAGTGCTCCCTTTCGAAGGCTGGACAGTGTCATCCCTGGAGCACATTTTGCATTTTCGTTTTTTTTTTTGTTTATTTGTTTGCTAATCTCCCCCGAGGGTATTTTTTCCCATTGATTTTTGGGGAGAATGGGGGGAGGGTTCTGTGATTGTGGTTCTCCTCCTCTCGCTGCCTGCTTCCTTCTTCCGCTTCTTTTCCGATCACCTGTGGGCTCCTCTTCGGCAGGAGCTGGTGGTGATGGGCGCGCCGGGGTCGTTTTATTGGGCTGGCACGGTCAAAGTGCTGAACCTGACGGACAACACCTACTTCAAGCTGAATGACGAAGCCATCATGAGCAGGCGGTACACGTACCTGGGTGAGTAGCTCTGGGAAGAGACAAGGACCACCAGAGCGGTGGCCACGACGTTCACGGAGTATCACTTAACCGGGGGCGAAACGGATTTGCCGGCGTTGGCATCCATACCGATCAGTGACAGTTTTAGCTACGGTCCCTTAACTCCCAGCCCCACCCATGGAGGAGAAACAAAGCAGGGATCTGAATTCAAACTGTGATTTGATTAAAAAGCTGACCGCTGAACCTCCGGGGAAGCAAACGTTGCATTTTCTTATTTTAGCAGTTACTCAAGTTCAAATGATCAGGTGCAAAAATGAGCGCAGTAGAATCCCGGTTTTCCATGCCAGGCCTTTGGGCGGGGTCTCTGCCTCCTGGTCACAAGGACGGTTGCAAATAGAGACGATCAGAGTCAGAAATGAGCGCGATAGAGGGCAGCCTGGTGCAGGGGTTTGATCAAAGGCTCGAAAGGATTGCTCCTATTTTCTCCACCTTTTTAATCTTCTGGAAAGGAGATAGACACAACGTAAGCAAGCAGCCAGCCACCAGGTAAGAACGAGGCCGAGTACCATCATGCCTCTTTAAGAACAGGGTAGACTGTCTCTACCTGTGGACATGGAAGTCCTACGTGGCTTTTCTTTCATTTGTGCCCTCCATGCTGTGATTCTGGGCTGAAAAGGAAGCTAGCTTGAGGCAGGCCCGATGATGGGAAAGCAATGCTCTTTCGTCTACCTGACACATAACTTAAATCTGGGGGAGTCCCGCCCCCTTGTCACAGAGATTCTCTTGGGAGAAGGCAGTAGGGGGTTGTCCAGTTTCCTTTTCCCTTCTAACTGCAGGGTTTTCCCAGTGAGCAAACCATAAAACCTTCCCTCGGAGTCCTTGGGGTGTTCGCTGCCCTGTGCTCCCAGCTCCTGGGTCCTGTCATTTATTGAGCACTTACTGTATGCCAGGCTCTGCCTGTTATTTCTTTTCATTCCCGAAACAGCCTCATAAGATAGTTGTTATTTTTCCATCCACATTTTATAGCAAAAGAAACTGAGGTACAGAGAAGTTATGGAATTAGCCAAGGTCAGTCATGTGGCTCTTCAGTGGGAAAGTGGGGGTTTGCTAGCAAACCCGTGATTTCCGAGCTCAAGGTCTGAACCCTGAGCTGCCTCCCCTGTGCGTACACCACCGACCCTCGCTGGGCTGGGAGCACCTTGGCCGTGGGGCATTTGTCTCGCATTTCCAGGGTTTAGCACTATACCTTAGTGCCTCGCAGGGACTCGCACATGTTTACCAGGTCAGACGATGAAAAGAAGGCAGGAGAGAGGCTGGTTTGGTGGTGGTGCTGGGTCTAGCCTTAGGGCTGGTGGCTTCTCCCTACACACAGATCAGAGGCCCCATCTGCTGGCTTCGCAAGGCTCCCTGGAGGCTTTCCTGTCACTCAGAATACTCTTGGGTAACATGAGCCTCCAGTCTGAGAGAGAGCAGCCACATGGTGAATACGAAGTGACCCTAACAGGATCTCATCACAAAGCCCTCATGATCACAGCTCTAGGGTTTGAGGTTGGTGACTCTGTGGCATTCTGCACAGGGTTTCTGCCGGCCAGAGGAGACAGGTTTCAACCTGTCAGCAGGGCTTCCAGAAGGTGCAGGAAACATTTAGACTAAACTCAGACAACTTTCTCCTTTCTTTCTAGATTCCTTTTGTATCCAGATTCATTGCCTGCCCACCCACCCATCCAACCATCCATCCCTCCCTCCATTCCTGTTAGCTTCTTTCGGCCTTCTCTTAGGAGGGAGTGTGGCATAATGGTGAACAGCAGGGGTGTGGAAGGCACACAGATTGGAATGGAATCTTACTGTGTGGTCCGAGGAATCTAGGTTAACCACATTTTAGCCCCACTTTCCACATCTCTAAAATGGAAGAGAATAATCGTATCTTCCCCCTAGAGTTGGGAGTTTAAATGCCGTGATGACATCCAAAGTACACGTACAAGCTGTTTATCATAGCCCCAGAGTGGAGGCAAACCAAATGCCTAGCAATAGGAGGAGGGGAAAAGACACTGTGACATATTCATGCAATGAAACATTAGTCAACAATAAGAAGAAATTGCTACCCTCACCGTGGATGGAGGTGACAGTTCATGTTGAGTGAGTGGAGTTTGAGACCAGGAAAATATAATGGGTAGCGACAGAAATCTGAGGAGTGGCTACTTGTGTGGGGGCATTGACTGGGAAAGGGCATGAGGGATCCGTTGTGTTTCCATGGTTACATCCACTCTGGGTGGTGATTACATGGTTATAAACATGTATACACATTCCTTAAGTTCTACACTTCAGATGTGTGTACTGTATGAACATTCGAACTACGTCAGTAAGAAAGAGGAAGCAGATATGGAGTAGGTAGCCCAGTACCTGTCCCAAAGCGGACAGCCAGAGGCCGCTCTTTCTTGCCCCGATGTCCTGGTGAACATGCCTTGGTGTGAGACGAGGTATTCCAGCATGAGAAGACCGACAGCTGCCATTGGGTCCAAGACTCGCTGGATCACAACCATCTAGGTTAGGGTTACCTGGGAAAGGTTTTCCTCTGACGGATCTTCCTCTTCCCTGTCATTGCTTCTCAACCCTGTCCCTGGCGTCTGCCCCTTCTTCACAGGCTACGCGGTGACCGCCGGCCACTTCTCTCATCAGTCCACCACCGACGTGGTGGGAGGCGCCCCCCAGGATGAAGGCATTGGAAAGGTGAGGAGAAGAAGAGCCTTTGGAGTGGCATGGGGTCACACAGAAGGCATGGGGATGTGGGGGGGGACACACACACACTGTGACTGTTATGGGGTTTATCAACTCACTTGGATCTGAAGATTCTGTTGGGCGGCTGGCAGGTAGGTGACGAAGAATTGAGGCACCTTTGCCGTCTCCTCCCAGCCACGTTTGGGAGTTGACCTTGAAGCTTAATCAGAGTGTGGATGGTACTCTCCGTTTCCTGCTCGTTCACGTCTGAGAATGTTTTTCACAGCCGATGTTGTGTGTGCACACGCGTGTGCAAGTGAGATTGTTAAGACTGACCTTGGCAGTATGGCATCTGCTAACTTCAAATCCTCCACTTTCTCAAACCCTTTCCGGGTTTGACTTGGACCTCATGGAGCCAGGTCGAGTCCCAGCTATCTTTGGGAATTTATCTTTGGGCCTAGGTTCTTCAATGTATTTCCCCCAATGTGTTGGAACCAAGACTGGTGCAGCCCAAAGGTGGACTGGGAATATGTGGGTCACTTTCCCTAAAGTATCCGCCCGGAGTATAGAATGGACCCCATGGATCCAGAGCTGTGTGAGTCCCTTTGGGAATCTCGGTTGGTACCTGACCCTGCAGAGAACTCTTGCTTGTTGGGTCTTCGGCTCCAGGGAACAGGAAGTCCAGATGGAGTAGGTTGGGCAGGTCCACGTGAGTGAGGAGTCTGCATTTTTAATACACTCTGTAGGTTCTCTCCTGGGAAAGACTGAACAGAGGCATGGTCTCCGGGCCTGAGCCCATGGGGTGGACCTAAGGAAGTCTAACCATATCCCCAGGGGCTCAGTGTAAGGGGGTCTGGATTCTGGAGAGGCCACGTCAGGCCGAGACCACTGTTCATTGGAGCCTTCAGCCAGGGCGTCAGATGGACTAGCTGACCCGCTGGACCGTGATGTGACTTGGGGGGTCATCTCCCTGCATCCTCCTGGGCAGGGTCAGCAGTCACTGCTGGTGTTTCTGGTGAACATGTCTTGGTGTGAGACGAGGTATTCCAGCATGAGAAGACCAACAACTGCCATTGGGTCCAAAACTAGCTGGGTAACAACTGTCTAGGTTAGGGTTACCTGAGAAACGTTTCCTTCTGATGGATCTTCCCCCTCTTCCCCCCCCATGCCTGTGCTACAGAGAAGGGGTCTTTGAAAATGAACCAGGGAAAAACCCTAGGGCCCTGAGCCGGGGGAAGCACATGGATGAACTCTGGCGACTTCAAGAGAGATAGGGGTCTGAGTCACATGGCTTCCTCTCCACCGTGGAGGGAGAGGAAGTGCCGGTCCGTTCCCTGTTCCCACATTGATAATGTCTTCCGGGGGAGGAGCTGCGGAGCCCCAGCAGCTCTGCAGCATCGATAAAAACCTCTACCTCCCGTTCCCAGCGATGCCCAGGCCCCCGCCGATGCTGCTTTCAGTTGGACCCCATGAGAGGCGCTGGGGAAACTGATGCCTGTGGATAAAACTGATGACTGTTCCCTATGCCCAGGGATGGGAGCTGGGGCAGACCTGGTTCCCAGGCTCCCCCCGAAAGCTCCTCTGGCCTTCAGGAGGTGGGTGGTTATTGATTTCTGTTATCTGGGCGTGACAGCATTCACACAGAGATTGTTCACCCGGGAGAGGGTCCCCTGCCCTGGCTCTCAGGAGACATTCTCGCCCCATAAGACGTCACTTGAAAAAGAACTTCCATGCCGAAACCGGTTTGGCTCAGTGGATAGAGGGTCGGCCTGAGGACTGAAGGGTCCCAGGTTCGATTCCGGTCAAGGGCACGTACCTTGGTTGCAAGCACATCCCCGGTGGGAGGTGTGCAGGAGGGGGTTGATCAATGTTTCTCATTGATGTTTCTAGCTTTCTATCCCTCTCCCTTCTTCTCTGTAAAATATCAATAAAAAATATTAAAAAAAAAAAAAGAATAAAAGAATAAAAAGAAAAAGAACTTCCATCACCATGTCATTTAGGAAGTTCCACCTCAGTGATCTTACTCTGGATTCTGGAGAGGCCACGGTATAAACATGAACCCTAACGGCTCTGAAGAGTTCCCCGGTAAAGAAATGTATTTAATGTTTAATGCTGGTGTTTGCCAGATAAATTCCTGTTTAAATAAGCAAATGTCATGACTCTCATGGTCTGTGGTGTCACTTTGGAAACTGCTTGCTCTGAAATGCCTCCCTCCTTCTCTCTTATCTTGACACTAGAGGCCCGGTACACGAAATTTGTGCCCGGGTAGGGTCCCTAGGCCTGGCCGGCAATCAGGGCCCATTGGGGCCTTCCTACCTTCCCCGGCTGCCTGCTGGGGCCTTCCTTCATTCCGCGCTGCCCCCTGTTGGTCAGCACATGTCATAGCGAGAGGTCGAACTCCCAATTGGTCAAACTCCTGAGGGGACAATTTGCATATTTGCCTTTTATTATGTAGGGTGCCTCTTACTCATAAAAATGAAAAAACTATTTCAAGGAAGAAAACACTTCTAAGTGTTGAATTGTTTACCCAATGGTGATTGGGAAACTGCCTAGGTCTTACTGCATGGCTTCCTCTCTGATGTGGCCAGGAGCGGAGGAGGTGAAGGCTGCTTCCTTTGCAGAGTTGACAAAATGAGAGCCGTGTGGACTGCGTTAGCATCAGCCGGCAGAAACACACCTCTCCTGCGCCCGATCAGGCATTTCAATAGGACTCCCTGAAGGATGCTGGTAAATATCTTTGCTCATTGCTTCCATCTTAACTGGATTTTCTTTTTTCATTTCCTAGGTTTATATTTTTAGAGCTGACCGGAGATCGGGCACCTTAATTAAGATTTTTCAGGCATCAGGTAAAAAGGTAAGGTTCTTGGTATCCATGCTGGTGTGGTTTGAGAGATGTCGTCATGGGGCGATCCGAGGTCACTGGCTGGGAAAGGGGTTGAAAGGCTCTCTCTGGGCCCTGTGTGTACATGGCGGTGCTGTGGCCTGTGGGTGCCTTTCTTTACCTTCTCGGCATTGAGTGTAACCTGCAGATTCACGGGGTTCAGGTTGTTGTAGGAGACAGGTAGCAAGATGAGTTTGCACGGGGCCAAGTTCAGCATCAGGGTTATTTGGAAACAGGTTGTATTTCACACTGTCATCAAAATGACTGCCTGCTCTGTTTCTCTCGGCCTCTCTGTCTCTCTCCATCTCTGTGTGTGTCTGTCTGTCTGTCTGTCTGTCTTTGCCTCATCCATACACATCTGCACCTCCAGAGCGATCACGCACAGGTGTGTAGAGGTAGCAAGCAGACCTGATCGCTTTCCAAGGAGGCCCACAGACAAACGGGTGTCATGCTCCCTCTCTCACCAGCACAGCGCCACCCCTGCCCTCTCGCATCCTGAGCCCTCCGCTGCCATTGCCACAGGGACTGTTGTCACACACACACACACACACACACACACACACAAAAAAAAACCCAGTAAGAGTCACCCATTTCCCTTTAGAGCCTTGAAATGGAAATAGCCCTCTGATTAGTCTTGGGCAACGTTTATTTGCCTGTGTCATCTTGTCCTCATCCCTTTCCTAATGCAAATCCCTGCAGGTTTTCCATCCCGATTTCTGTCCATCCTGCACCGTAGCTGAAAGTAAGCCAGTTGTAGATGCCATGGATTATTAAACATGGCCACCCCCTCCTTAGTGTGGCTTCTTCGATCGGCTGGCTTGCTCAGCATGACGGGCGGCTCTGAGGGGACAGGAGTTCAGGCTGGGAGGAGTTCAGAGACTTGTCCTGGTGCAGGAATTTACTGAGCTCAGGGGAGAGGACAGGACCTGGGGCTTGGGAGGGAGACACCAGGAGCCTGTCACAGGTGATTGCCCTTCCACTACCCAGAGAAACGGGGGGGCAGGAAAGGCTGTCTGCTTCCTGGGCGGCCATGTGTCCCAGCCCTTGATCAGCTTCTGCTCAGGGTCAGACCTGCTGCGTGAGCTCCATATTGTTCTGATGATGCATCCTATTGTGAGGACAAAAAATCTCATTTTGTGCAGTTTTAGCAACCTTCATGCACATACTCAGTATTGAATTGTCATCGTATTTTCAGGTTGTTTCTTTAAAAAAAAAAATGCATCTCCAAACTCAGTTTTGTGACATTCCCCCCCCCCCCCCCCCCGAAGACAGCTCTGCATTCCCCCGGGAGCTGGGCTGCCTGTGTCATTTTCACATTTCCAAACCCCAAAGCTGCAACCCTGGCAAAGGACACTGAGCAGCAGCAGTTCTGCAAAGGTTTCCAAACAGTCCCGGCGTTAGGAAGAAATAACGGTGCCTTCGCGGCAAAGAGTCCCCAAGACCAAGGAAGGCGTGAGGGCCGCTTGCCATTCTCTTCAGGGCTGGTCTTGCCCGCTCCTGGCACCGCGCCAGGCTTACTCCTTCGTCCGCCCCTCCCTCCTGCCCTCCGGTCGCCCTGTCCTCTAGCTCTACCCTCATTGCCTCCTTCTGATGTTGAAATAGACCCTTCTTCTCCTTGGGCATTTTATTCTGCTTTTCCCCGCCGAAGATGAGAGGAATTCTTGCCTGTCTGACTTCTCTGTCATTGCATAGGGGAAGGTCATGACCCCCGGGCTCTCAAAGGATGCCTTTGACGGTGTCTCACACAAGCAGGAGGGCTCTGACTCAGTAACCGCCAGTCCCTTCTGCTTTCGTGTGGCCAGAATTGGATCAGATAGTCTTATCTCCTGGCTTCACCATGAGGGGAAAAAAAAAAAAGGAGGAAGGAAGGAAGAAAAAACTCATCTTCTGATCTTCATTGGTGGACATGCTTCATGCATGGGGTCACATGAGGAATCCCCAGTGTGTGTGCAGTCCAGCTGTTCACAGAGGCACACGTCCCCACATTCCCAGGCTGACGGGAGCTCTCCGAGCAAGGACCGTGCACCCCACTGCGCGCGTTGCCATGCCGACGTGTTATTGAGTTGACGGAGTACGTGATGCCTCAGGATGTCAAAACACAGATAGGAAACTTCACGTCCAGGGACTTCTGAGTTAACACCGAAGAGCATGCCAAGTTAAATAGCCCGTTAGAATGAAACACATCGTTTGCGGGGGCCTTGCCTGGATCTCAGTCCTTTTACTCATGTCCAGAGAGGGCCGCGGTCGGCAAACCGCGGCTCACGAGCCACACGCGGCTCTTTGGCCCCTTGAGTGTGGCTCTTCCACAAAATACCTCGGCCTGGGCGAGTCTGTTTTGAAGAAGTGGCGTTAGAAGAGGTTTCAGTTTAAAAAAAAAATGTGGCTCTCAAGAGAAATTTCAATCGCTGTACTGTTGATATTTGGCTCTGTGGACTAATGAGTTTGGCGACCACCGGGATAGGGGGATCGGCACAGCCACTGAGTCGGGGACTAGCGGCTGGTGTCTGTGCCCCTGCCTCCTGTGCCTGGGGATGGTCCTTGTCCTCCTCTTGGGCATGGGGGTGGGGAGGGCATGTGGGTTGAGTGCAGGTGGCCTTGGCCTGGGACTGGGAAAGGGCATCTGAGTCCCCTTGGCCCAGGGCTGCGGCAGGAAGTGGTCTGGAGTGTCCTCCACCTGTGTCCTGCTCCGTGGGGTCACCTGCCCCCCTCCTCGCAGCAGCGAAAGAACATGCTGCCTCCTGTCCCTAGAACCAGAGCCCTTTGGTCTGCAAACATGGACTTCACAAGGATAGCCTTTCTCATAGAAACCAGAGCGTGCCTGCTGGCAGCCTCGGGAAAGGATACAGCCTACACACACGTTTGTTTGTCCTGTGTAGTAGTTTGTTGGTTGGTTTGTTGGTTTGTTTTAATATGAATTAGCGGTTATCATTAAAAAAAAAAAAAATAGGCCCTTCCAATAAATGTCTTGGTTCTGGGCTTCTCTTGGAAAATGGGAAGGCTGGCCTTCCTCGGGGGAGCAGTTGACTGAAGCTGGGTAGGGGCTGCCCCCGCCACTGGGTCTGGGGGCGCCAGTTTGTCTCAGTCTCCACCACTCCCTATTGTGTCTTAGCCACGGAAGCCGAGCGTCACCTGCCACCTGTAAGCATTCTTGCACTGTCACTTGTTTCTTACCTGTTATATCACTTGCCTGGACCCCAGTCCCGTTTGGGCTTAAGAACCCCGATTTAAGGTAATAGGGACTAGATGAGGCTATGAGGACGGAAGCCCTGTGTGGTCTGCTGGGTCCCTCATCCATCCCGTGGTCCCCGAGTTCTCCCTTTTTCTGTCACTTCAGCTCGTGAGTTCCTCACCGGCCTTTTAGCTGTGCACAGGGCTGGGCGGGGGTCACCCGTTTGCCACGTCCCATTTGTTTCATGCCTCCTCCTGTCCTGAAACTTCATATTCCTGTGTGCTGGGCCTTGTCAAACGTCGGAATCACGAGGTGCCTTGAGGATGGTTGGGACCTATATTTGCAAGCTCAGTTTGTATTTTTAGAAACAGTGCCTTGTTCTCCCGGGATGGGTCCATGAGTTGTCCCCCTGGGTAGGGCTCCAGGACAGGGGACTCTAGGCCCGTTAGCTCTGGTCTCATGGCTCCTGGGGGCTCCCGCATCACAGCAGCAAGACACAGGGAAGTGGGGGGTGTTTGCCCGTTCACCTTGGCCTTGAGGCTTGCGGGCAGCGCCCCCGTCAGGGCCTAGGAAGGGTCCGGGGCTGGAGGAGAGTGAGGGCCTCTTGTGCGAGGGCAGACACTGAACGCTTTGTTGCAACTCGACTTGGTTGCAGATGGGCTCTTACTTCGGCTCCTCCTTATGCGCAGTTGACCTGAACGCGGACGGCCTCTCCGACCTGCTGGTGGGGGCCCCCATGTTTTCTGAGGTCAGGGACGAGGGGCAGGTCACCGTCTACATCAACAGAGGAAATGTGAGTACCGTGCTGGGCAGCCTGGGGACAGGGTGTGGGAGGGGGACAGGTCTAGCGAGTAGTGACCGAGCACCCCTCTGGGCCTTGCGCTGGGCCCCGAGACCCAGAGGAAGTGAGGAGACGTGCTTCCTGCCTTCAGAAGGCTCAGTGTCCCGCGGATGGGAAGTCACAACGCCAACACACAGCTTCAGAAAAATCCTAATGGCTGTGGTCTGAGTGCCTACCAGGTACCAGGAGCTGTTCCTCCCGCTCTGTGTGAATGACTTCAGTATCATGTGCACCTGGTATCAGTGGCCCCCCCATGTTTCAGGTGAAAAACAAAACACACAAAATGGAGGCCCAGAGTGGTCAGGTAACCTGCCCCAAATCACACAGCTAAGCAGTGGTGGGGCTGGGATTTGAACCCAGGCAGGCTGGGTTCGGAGCTTCATCTCTAGATTGTGCTGCCTTCCTCGGTGTGCACACACATCTGCCCAGGCAGCAGAGAATCCTTCACAGAGGACACGATGGCTAGAAGGAATCTCGAGGAAGGAGTAGGGGGTGGGCAGACAGGCAGGGGTGGGCTGGGAGCTGGGCAAGTGGGTGGAGGTGTGAGGCGGCAGGGGGCTGGGTGGGGGCCAAGGGCTGTAGTCAGATGTCCTTTATTCTGCAGAATCGTGAGAGGGATGTGATGGGGCTGAAGGACACCTCTGCTCCCCTTCAGCCGAGTGGAGGGTGGGTGGGAGCAGGGATGGAGGAGGGGGTGGGGGGGGAGGAAGGGGGAGGGTTAGGGGGGAGGCTCAGGGGGCAGGCTGTAGGAGGCCAGTGAGAAAGCAGAATCTTTTCAGGACCTGGAAGTAAGAGTGTTCATCCAGGAGGAAATGGTTAAATGAATAAATTCTGGTACCACCAGCCTTTGCGCTAACATGAGAAAATGCTTATGAGATAATCAGAGAAAGGCAGGATGAAAAGCTGCATGTACAAACAACCTTTAAAAACACAGCCCATACACTGAGAAGGATCATAACATCACTCTGGGGGGTGGTCTTGGTTTTTAGTTTTATCTTTAGCCAGACAGCAAACATGTCATGCTTTCATTAAAAAAAAAAAAAAGTCAGTGAGTGCGCTTTTAAGCACTGACAAGATGCTAGGTACCCCAGTTGGGTAGAGGTTCTGGCGTGTCCCCGTAACCAGGTGGGCAGGTGCCAGGCAGCAAGGGCAGCCATTGAAAGAAGAGCCAGGGCACATGCCAGCCGTGGGCTTCCTTGGATGTTTGTAAACTCTTTGCAAGTGGATCTAAACGTGGGAGGGAAGACGCTTTCTGGGACCTGGGGCAGAACTGGTCACCTGAATCCCCGCTGACTTTACAGGGAGGGGAGTGGGGGAGAGGTGGGCATAGGGGAAATGAGGTGAACCTTGTGGAGACGAGAACAGCAGGCACTCATGCAGCCCTGATCAGCCACTCTGTCTGCAGGAGGCTGACACATGGGCATGGTGTTAACTTGTCTGAGGCGGTCAGGCGACCAGGCGGGCAGCCCAACCATGTGTCGAAGTCGGGGCGTGCACACGTGGAGCAGGAGAGTTCCCCAGTCTTCTCGGGGGACCCTTCACCCACACATCCCACCCCCCACAGCACATGTTTCTTAAAGCCAAGTGCTGACCCTAAGTACCTAAGTATTCTCATTTCTCTTGAACCTCCTCCCATTTAATATATATGTTATTGATTTCTGAGAGGAAGGGAGAAGGGGGAGAGAGAGGCAGAGAAACATGAATGATGAGAGAGCCATTGATTGGCTGCCTCCTGCACGCTCCCTCCGAAAGGCCCCGCAGGCTGTTGGAGAGTCCCAAGCTGCCCCGGGTAAAAGGCGCTCCCAGGAGAGAGAGGTTTGGGTGCCTTTGATTCTGCCCAGCTGTTTCCTGTCCATGGGGGGCACTAGGAGAGATGGTGTGCCCAGCTCTGTTTTTTTATTATTTTATTTTATTTTACTTTATTGTGTTTTTGTTTTGTTTTCCGATTTCCCTCTGTCCTGTTTCCAGGGAGCCCTGGAGGAGCAGCTGGCCCTGAGCGGGGACGGCACCTACAACGCACACTTCGGGGAGAGCATCGCCAGCTTGGGGGACCTGGACGACGACGGGTTCCCAGGTGGGTGAACGCCCCCCCACCCCCCACCTTCCAACTTGGCCTCGCACCATGCGCTCCTGGCTCTGCCTGCCCCCGGGGAGAGAAGACACCTTTAGGGAGGGTGCTCTCGGGGCAGGCACTCAGGGCTGAGCTCTGAGCCCACTGGCGTTTGCCTCCTGGGAGTCCCGTCTCGTCAGCTCCGTGTGCTTTGCTGTGTGATTGTGGGGCCAGTAAACCTTGGGGCTGGTCCACGGGGGCTTCGGACGGCAGAGAAGCTCAAGCCAGCTTCCTCCCGCCGCAGATACGTCTTGTTTCTGAGCCTCCGATGCTCCACAGAGTCTCCCACTATTGTCTCCCCTGATAGTGACAGCATGCTGGACTGGCCTTTTTAAAAAAAAAAAAAAAAAAAAAAATTTTATATATATATATATATATATATATATATATATATATATATATATATATATATATTATTGATTTCAGAAAGGAAGGGAGAGGGAGAGAGAGCTAGTAGCATCAATGATGAGAGAGAGAGAGAGAGAGAGAGAGAGAAAATCATGGGTCGGCTGCCTCCTGCACATTCCACTCTGGGGATCAAGCTCACAAATGGGCCTGTGCCCTGACTGAGAGTCGAACCAAGACCTCCTGGTTGATAGGTCGATGCTCAACCGCTGAGCCACACCAGCCGGGTTGGACTGACTTTTGAATAAGTCAGTGGTTGGGGGTTGGGGATACTGAAAGTCTAGTTCTGCTTGGACAGCAGTGTCCTTCCCGGATGCGGCCACTCCCTCTGGCCTGTTCTGTGCCTCCTCCCCTCCCTGTAGAGGCAGATACCAGACATCAGGGCCTGTGGGTGCCACGTCTCTGGGCGATGGCTGAGGAAGAAGAGGGACTGGGGACCACTGGTGCCTCAGGCCGGGCTGTTTGGGCGTCCTCACACCACTGGCCAGAGAGGCCTTCACTCAACAGCGGGGATCGCCTCTGGAGGTCATGTGGGTGCACGCCTCTCACTCTTGACCTCACTTCTGCAGACACGTGACTTTCGTTCAATGCAAAGGGCAAAAAATAAGGAAGATCTAGGCTTCGTTCCAGGAATTGTCAGTTTGTGAGAATAATGTCAATTTTTTTCTGTGTATGAAGCAAATGCCATTGTGTACATTTCCTCATCCAGGAATAGAGTTAATTTTTTTAAAAAATATATATATTTGTTGATTCTGAGAGAGAAAGAGAGATAGAAACATCAATGATGAGAGAGAATCACTGTACGGTTGCCTCCTGCCCGCCCCACACAAGGGGTTGAGCCTGTAACCCAGGCATATGCCCTGACTGGGAATTGAACCCGGGATCCTTCAGTCCGCAGTCCAACACTCTATCCACTGAGCCAAACCACGTAGGGCTAGAGTTGGCTTTCTCTATGCATCAACCATTGCCTGTAGAATTGCCCTCTCTGGCGGAGGGAAATTTAGGCCAGGGGTTTATCTTTGTCTTTCTTCTTTTGGATGGCTCTGTGACCTTGTTCTCCCTAGGAGAATGAGCTAGGAGCTTTCCTGGAATTAAACTCTCTCAGCCTCCTCTCATTTTTTTCCCCCCCGCTGAGAGATCATGTGCCTGCGTGGATGCTTAAACAACCAACAACCAAGACATGTCTGGTTTGGAAGGACTCAGACTTGATGGCAGGGATGAGGGAGCCCTGGTTGTTCTTCCAGGTTATTATTCCGCGTGGCGTTTCTCACCGCAGCTGTTTCTCTCTCCCCTCAGACGTGGCCATCGGCGCGCCCATGGAGGACGACTTCTCGGGCGCCGTCTACATCTACCACGGGGACGCCGACGGCATGGTCCCCCAGTACTCAATGGTAATGGCGGGACGGGGGGCTGTTGGTTCACCCATTCACCCCACTTTCCCCTGTGCCACCCTCTGTGGAGGCAGAGCCCTTAGCCTTGCCACCCTCTAGTCACGAAAGGCACACGCGATTGGTGTTGCATATGAAATAGCAGGTGACGTGTACAGACTCTGGAGCGTGCTCACAAAGAGAGGTGCGTTCAGCCTACGCAAGACTACACGTCCACATTCTCACCCAGAGTTAGAGCTATGGATCGGAGAAGAGGCTTTCTTTGTTGTTGTTGTTACTCCTCCCGTCCACCGTCTGTGCTAAGCCAACGCATCTGTTGTCAGAGGTGACCTAGAAAGACCACGGTCCATGGAGGAGGAACCTGAGAGCCGTTGCAGGGCTGTTGTCCTGTTGGGCACAGACAGGAGAAGCTGCGTAAGCTCTGGCCCGGTGCCCCAGTCTGGGGAACATGGAAGTGGCGAGTTCAGTTTTCTGTCACATCAGCGTGGTGCTCAAACTTGCTGATGGTGTGGGGGCCAGCCCCTGGGAAACAGGAAGTGGTGCTCTGGCGGCAGCCCCACCAGGAAGTCTGTGCGGAGCGCGGCCCCAGGCCTGTGCCGTGCTCCCGGCTCCCGGGCGGCGGGTCAGGGACACAGAGGGACGGGCCCCGAGCGGAGAAATCCCCCATCAGCAAATATTGATTCATGGAGCGCTCATTATGTGCTTCCGCCTTCCTGCTCATGCTTCTATTTCTCCTCGAGAAGAGGCTCGCCCCCGATCTTGATTATTGCTTAAGGAAACACGGTGTTGACTGGAGCCTTGCTTTTATAAAAGGTCCTATAAATGTTCCATAAAATGAAATGGTAGTAAAATCCCAAAACCAGTTTCCGTACTGAAGTTCCTAGGTAAGGGGGAGAAAAAAAAGGCACAGACTTAACAAGTTGGTTTTTAGAGGCAGTCCCTACTGGGAGATCAGTTTGTACATTCACAGTTGTTCTTGCTGCACTAGAAGTTGGCTACTTAGGGGCTGTGGGTCGCTGCCCGTGGGGCTTCAGGCTCCCTCCAGAACATCCTGTTCCGTGTGTGACTTTGAGGGGCGGGGGAAGTAGATGCGAGTGGAGGGACAGCTCTGCCTCTTACCTTGAACTCTCCCAACAGCCATGCGCGACGGGTGCTTTTTTCACCCACTTTTGATGATGAGAGAGGTGGGGTGACTGTGGCCCAGGGAGGTTCTTTAACTTGCCCAACATGTGGCAGGATGGCCATCGAAACTGCCTGTCCTGCCGAAAACGGTTTGGCTCAGTGGATAGAGCGTCGGCCTGCGGAATGAAAGGTCCCAGGTTCGATTCCGGTCAGGGGGCACGTACCTTGGTTGCGGACACATCCTCAGTAAGGGGTGTGCAGGAGGCAGCTGATCTATGATTCTCTTGCATCGATGTTTCTAACTCTCCACCCCTCTCTCTTCCTCTCTGTAAAAAAAATCAATAAAATATATATATATTTTTTTAAAAGAAAGGAACTGCCAGTCCGACTCCCAAACCTTTTGTTGTTCCCAGCGTCCTTTGCTGCACGTAATGTGGAAACACGGACCTTCCAGTTTTTATCAGAAAAAAACCAGGGATGGTGAGAATACGCCCTTAGGGGATTCCGCTGAAGGACATGGCCGAAGGGAGAGGGCTCCAGTCACAGTTGGGGGGTCCCATCCGTGTCACCAGGGCTGCCCAAGTCTGAGTCAGGGGCCCCCTTCCCCGGGGCGACAAGCTGCGGGTTCTGGCACGCTGCCCTGGAACTCATTCCTCTTTCTTGCGTTCACCGTGAAGCGTGTCAGTTTAGGATCCTTGGTGTCTTTCTCAACTCGAGAGCCCTGTCCTGGTGGCCCCTGTGGTCTTCCTGCTGAGGAGCTGACCATCACCCCGGGATCCCCATCCTCGGGCAGCAAACCGCCCCGGTCACTCTCCACGCATCCTTCTGGAAGCTTGTTCCGGGACCTCGGAAGCCAGCCACACAGGGAGGCAACCTGCGAGGCCCCCTCCCCCGCGGGCCAGTGTTTGTTCCGTTGCTGGGCGGGACCCTGCAGGCCGGCAGCTGAGGGCTACACGATGTGGTCAGCGTGTGCCTGCGGTAGGAAGCGTGGATCGGCAGCTGGACCCGGCCGGCCTTTGTCAGCAGGCTGGCTTGTTAACGTTGACAAAGAGAAGTCGTTTGGGGCTCTTCAAAAAAGGAAAAGAAAACAAAAAGAGGAGAGAGAGAGGAGAGAGAAAGAAACAACTATGATTAGACTTTTCCACTCTGCTCCCGTGGATGTGATAAGGTCAGGGACTGAACAGGGAAACCAAAACCATCTCGTGACAGATTCCTCGGGGCCCAGGGCCGGACAGAGCGGGCATTGTGTGGGCGAACGCGGGGAGGAAATCAGAAGCAACCCCGGACTAGGCGGTGACTTTTCCTTGGCCCGGCCTGGTGTTATTCCTGCTGGATAAATGGTGCGATCGGAGTTCAGTTCTTCCACATTGCTCTGTACCTCCTTCCTCTTTCTCCGGGGAAGGGGGGGGGAGAGGGGGGCCTTCCCCCGGGACAAGGGTTGATGTTAAGATGCTTGCGTGCCTCTCTGGGTCCGACAGCCCTCCCCCCCCCCCCCCCCCGGGCGTATCAGGGCGGCCCCTGCGATCTCTCCCTCTCTCCTGCCCGGAGGACACTGTCTGCAAACCTGGTGGAGCTCCTGGTTTTCATTTAGAGTTATTAGCGCGGAGCAGACGTGTCTTCCTGGCTTTATGGCCTAATGGCCTGCAGATGTCTGCGGGAGGACGCAAGCCTGCGTCGCCACCCCCGCGTGGACCACCCCTCCGCGCTCCCCCCGCCCCAGCCCAGCAGACCTCAGGCTGGCAGGGGCTGGGCAGGCTGCCGCTGGCGTTGTTGGAGGCTTCAAGATGTGGCTTTCCATGGAGCGCGCAGGCGTCCGTCCACGTTTGTCTAGCCAGGGCCATGTGGGATGCGGGCCCTGTGGGATGCAAGACACATGCCTTCTGAGCTTCCGACAGGGTTCTGAGTTGTAGTCGGTGCTTGCACATCCCCTGCTGGACAGCTTCCCTGGAGGTGGTGAGTGCAGGGCTGTTTGTGGCAGGCCCTGGCCGTGGCGTGTCCGTCTGTAGATCCTCTGGAAACACCGCTTCCCCAGCCTCGTGACTTCTCTGGAGGCAGCCCAGTAAGGAAAAGGGCGAGGGGAGAAAGTCCACAGCGAGCCCCTGGATGTCCGCAGGCCTGGTTCTGACGAGGATTTTGCTTCGTGGCATGAAAACAAAGCGTTTCTCTTGTCCCCTCCCAGGAGGGAATCATGGCCTGAGCCTCTGCAAGGAGAAAGTGCAGACAAAGAGAAGGCAGGACAGGTTCAATGCCAGAAGATAGGACTCTTCTGATTCTGGAAGCTCTCGGTATCTTTGTGAGGGACGGAGCCACACAGATGTCGATGTATGACGAAGGTTGCTTGTAAGCAGATAGTCTTGAACCACCGTGGGAACCTGCGGTGATGAGTGATGAATAAGAGCACAGATGCTAGAATGCCCGGCGTTGGTCGGGCCGTGAGCGCTGAATGGTTGTCGGAGAGCTGCCCTTCAGGGAGGAGGCTCCGGCGCATGTTGGGGGTGTCCTACAGGGCATGGGAGGTCCAGGGCCTTGGTGTTCTAGATTTCCGAGGTAAATCGGCTTCACCCAGTCTGGGAAGCTCAGGAGCCTGCAGATCTGCCGGTTGGCTGCATGGAGAGGTGGTCGCCCCTGGCTGTCTGGACTGTCTAGACCACATGTGTCAAACACAAGGCCCGCGGGCCAAATCCAGCCCGCCAGGCCTTGCAATGTGGCCCGCACCGCGCTGTCATCACTGCACTCCGCTGTCAGTTTATGACATTGTCAGTTTATGACTGTTCAGTAAACCATTCGGCCCGCGATTTAGGCTGGATTTTAGTTTTTGGCCCCTTCTCTGATTGAGTTCGACACCCCTAGTCTAGACACAGGCCATTGCCTGTCCGCCTAGGGCAGTGGCTGGCAAACTCATGAGTCCACAGAGCCAAATATCAACAGGACAACGATGGACATTTCTTTTCAGAGCCACATTTTTAAAGCTTACACTTCTTCTAACGCCACTTCTTCAACATGGACTCGCCCAGGCCTTGGTATTTTGTGGAAGAGCCACACTCAAGGGGCTTGAGAGCCGCAGCTTGCCGACCACGGGCCTGGGGAAAGACTCCAACGTGTGCCGCTTGAGGGAGGAGCGTCACGTGGTTCGTTACACGTTTGGGAAGGGTGATAGAAGGGGAAGTATGTTCTTAGAATCTCAGCCAGCTCTCTCCGTGTCAACACGACACAGAACCTTCATTAGAAAGGGCAGCCACACGTTACCCACGTCACACTTCACTGAACATGTCAAAACACGAACACAGGGGCCTGGGTGGGTCTTTCGTCAGCCCCAGACTTGGGAAAACATTTAAATCACGGCATCTGGCTAAGGCAAGGAGCAGTGCAGGAGTGTGTGGTCTTCCGCTGGCTGCCAAAGACTCCCTGATCAGATCAGGACTTCTGTTTTTAAGTTTTTCTTTCAACAAAGGCAAGACCAGGCGCCCTCGGAAGCTGGGCTAACACAGTCACGGGGCTTATCCGTGACTGTGCTCCTTTCCAGCGACTCAGTTTCCCTGCTGTCTGTTTCAGAGACTGTCCGGGCGGAAGATCAGCCCCGTCCTGCGGATGTTCGGGCAGTCCATGTCCGGAGGCATCGACATGGATGGGAACGGCTATCCCGGTGAGTGATTTCTCTTAAGGCCGATGAGATACACGAAGGAAAAATGCACGAGGTAGCGTGGTGACGTCTCTGTAGGATTAGGAAAATTCACACCCTTAGCAGGGGGAGTTTGGACTGGTGTTTGATTTTAAGGTGAAAATGTAGAAGTCTCTTTTGTTTTTTTTAAAATATATTTATTATTGATTTCAGAGAGGAAAGGAGAGAGAGAGAGAGAGAGAGAGAGAGAAATCCATGATAACAAGAGAATCATTGAATGGCTGCCTCTTGCAAGACTCCCAGTGGTGGAGTCCACAACGTGGGCATGTAGCCTGACTGGGAATTGAACCATGACCTCCTGGTTCATAGGTCAGTGCTCAACCACTGAGCCCAGGATAGCCAGTGTGTGATCATTTAAAAGTATAGTCAATTGGAAATGAAGAAGGTGGCTGTTCTTTCCGACGAGGTCTTTGAAATCTCACAACACATCTCAGTGTGCGGACCAGCCACATTGCACAGGCCCAACAGCCGCAACTAGTGATTGGCTGCCAGACGGGCCGGGTGGCTCTGACTCTTACAGGATCATTCTCGCAGCAGGGCTCCGTTGCTTTGGGGTAGAGCGGGCAGGCTTCTAAATCTGCACGTTTCTGACTTTCAGATGTAACTATTGGAGCCTTCATGTCCGACAGCGTGGTTCTTCTAAGGTGAGATGCTCCCTCTTGCTCCTCAGATGACATTCTTCATGGGTGAGGGGTGGGATTGGTGGTGGTGGTGGTGGGGGATCCGGGGGAGTCATTCACCATTAGTCGGCAATTCCCTCTGTCCTGCTCTTTGCCAGGGGGGACGGGAAGGGGGGGAGAGGGGGGAGGTGCTTAGTCTGTGGGAATGCTCCCTTTCTTTTAAAAAAATATTTTATTGATTTGAGAGTGAGAGAAACATCAGTTTGCCATTCCACTTATTTTTGCCTTCATGGCAAAATGTGCCCTGACTGGGGATCGAACCTGCAGCCTTGGTGTATTGGGAGGATGCGCTAACCAACTGAGCGACTCCGCCAGGGCCAATGCTCCCTTTCTCGTTATTCTCTGTCCCAGGTTTCCAGCTGGTGGGCCTGCAGTGGCTTACCGGTGTGCGATGATAGCATCCTTGGAGCACCTAGGCAGAGTCTGCGGCATCCTGGGCCTTGGGGGTTTTGCTTTTAGCCACGAACGATCCCTTTTGTTCACGGGCTGTGCTCACACGACCGTTCCTGTGGGTCCCGTGACTCTTGGGCCCGGGAAGCGCTGTCCTGTCCCATGTCTTCACCTCACACCCTGCACATCCTCACCTCATCAGTCCCCACCCCCAGGGACCAGGAGCCTTCTGCCCGAGGGTCAGCACGTCATTCCCTGGGGGCCGTGGAGCTGAGGGACGTGGGCTGGGGCCCAGACAGCCTGCATCTCCCCTACAGAGGCCCATGGGCCGCTCCTCCTACCCCCGGGAACCATCTCCAAGCACGTCTGTCTGCATGAGTCAGAGGAGGCAGAGTTACGCTTTGGAGTGGGAGCCAACTCCTAAGTTTTGTTAATAGCCCGATGGCAGAGAGTTCTAAAACAGGCGAGGAGGATCTCAGCCCTGGAAGGGGTCCCAGGGGCCATGTGGTTCCTCTCCCCAGGTCCCTCTCCTGCAGCAGCAGCGCCTTTGGATTCCGAGGGTACAGTTAACCCCCGGGCCGCCCCAGACCCTTAGAAGAGGCAGAATCCCCCAGAGGCTGAGGGTGTGAACTCGGGGGGGGCTGCCGCTCTGGGTCCCACGCCGGACTCTGCCTGCGTGTGAGTCTGATGACCTCTCTCTCATCTGTTCAGCAAGGCAGTGAGTGGTGCTGACCCGTGGGGTCCTCGGGAGAGCTCGGTGAATGGGTGCGTGCGAAACGCTTAGAACGGGGCCAGTCTCGGTGCTCCAGAGAGGCGAGCGCTTCTGACACAAACTAGGTTCCGTTTGCCTCCCTCTGGGTCTGCTTCTCGGTCCCCCGTCTCCTGCGCAGCAGCCCCTCAATGTTGGAAGGTGCTAAGTGGGTGCTAGCCATGACCCAGCCGCTGGGCAAGTTAGGGAGACTGGGAGTTCCCTCAGGGTTTGGTGGGACCCGAGAAGGGAGGAGGGCCAGGAGCCCCCACAAATGTGCGTGTCCTCACGGACGGTCCTCGGGGTGCGGGCGAGGGGTGCCTTGGGCTGAGCTGGGAGAAAACTTCACTGACGTGGGTGGTTTCGGGGCAGGCTAGGCAGGCCACCGTCCACCCATCGCTGCCCTGCCTGCCAGCAGCACTGACCCCGAGAGAGCCCCGGGCGCCCTGCCTGGCTTCACTCTTCACCTGGATGGGAGCTATGGCTGCCAGCCGTCGGAAGGCATTCCAGCCACCAGTTTCCCCCAGAATAAAATCTCGGGAACACGTGTGTGTGTGCGGCTGTCCTGAGGTGCCCCTCTGCTTTCATCTCAGAGGCTGGCCCCGCCACAGGAGTGCGGGCAGGGCCAGCTCTGCCCTCAGGAAGTTTGTTCTCTCCGATTAGCCGGGGAGGCCAGGGCCTGTGGCGGGACGATAGGCGGCTGGGGTGGTGCCATGGAGGCAGAGGAAGCGATCAGAGAGGCCCATGAAAGATTTCTGGGCTCCGGCCGGTCCAAAAACAATACTTGGAGCTGGAACACAAAGGTTGGAGGGAACCGGCGCTGGAGGGAGATGTGCCCAGGGAAGGTCCTCGCCGGTCGTTTCAAAGGGTTCTGTGTGAACAGCTTTCCTCACGTTGTCTGGCCCGCTCCCTTCTGTTTCCTGTTCGCCTCGCCTTCTGCAGACCTCTGCCGCGGGAGGGGGAACCAGATGCCCCGGGTGGCCCCTGGGCTGATGGGAGGGGCTGGCTTTTCTTTTTCCTTCTTAAAAATGTATTTTTATTGATGTCAGAGAAGAAGGGAGAGGGGGAGAGAGAGAGAAGCATCAGTGATGAGAGGAAAGCATTGATTGGCTGCCTCCTGCACGCCCCACCTTGGGGATCCAGCCCACAAGCTGGGGCATGTGCCCCAACTGGGAATCGAACCCACTGGTTCATAGGTCGACACTCAACCACTGAGCCACGCTGGCAGGGCGCCGGCCTCTCTTTGGTACGATGACGAGGACATATCCTGGGCGGGCCAGGGTGCAGACCCGCTCTCCCCGGGACCTCTGTCTGTCTGGTGAAACTTTGGGCTTTCCTGCGGTTTGTAATCCCTTTTACAATAATGGAGTACAGTTTGTAGCTTTTTTTAAAAAAAATATATTTTATTGATTTTTTACAGAGAGGAAGGGAGAGAGATAGAGAGCTAGAAACGTCGATGAGAGAGAAACATCGACCAGCTGCCTCCTGCACACCCCCTACTGGGGGTGTGCCCGCAACCAATATACATGCCCTTGACCGGAATCAAACCTGTGACCTTTCAGTCCGCAGACCAACGCTCTATCCACTGAGCCAAACTGGTTTGGGCAGTTTGCAGCCCTTGAACAAGGGCTTTTGAACCGGTTACTATCCTAAGACCAGTTGGGGTGAATTTGATGGGATCCCAGCCTCGGGGGGGTTGGGGGGGGTTAAGGAAGGGGGTTGCAGGCGGGTGGGGCAGGTTTGGAAATAGACAGTGCCCTTCATTAGTACGTGACCATAGAGACTACAGCAGGGGTGGTTGCTAAGGAAGGGAGGGGGAGCCCTGAGCTGGCCGTGAAGGGCCTGGGAGGCTCTGGGGAGTGACCATCCGTACGGACATTGACCAGGAGAAGCTGTGACAGCTTCATCTTCCAAGGACGAGCCCAGAAGAACGTTGGGAAGGCCAGGCCATTGGGTTTCTCTCGGGCCCTGCTGTGGCCTGCCTCCCGCGCGTCCCGAAGCTGGGTTTGCTCCGGGAGCCCCGCCGTTCCCTTGTACTCGTCACGCTGTTCCTCTGGCCCCCGTCTCCTGGCCGCGGTGGCCGCAGTGACATCCCCTGGCCCCCTCTTCCTCCGAGGTTTCCTTTCAGGCTTCCTTCCCTTGGAGCTGGTGTCGGTCCTCGTTCCCATCTGCCTTGTCCCCTTGGCCACGCTTGGAGGGGGTCACCATGCACAAGGAAGGTCATTGTTCTCGGGCCGCGAACGCCCCTCAATCTTGTTATGTCAGCCCCGTGCACGAAGGCCAGGGCCCCGTGGGGGCAAAGCGGTCTCTTTGTGAGGCCTGGCGGGGAGGAGAAGGTCAGGCCGCAGCTTAGGTGGCGAGCGGCCCCTGAGCAGATGTTTGCCAGGAGAGCACAATGGGCTGACCCGCTCTGGGGAGTTGCAACGGGGAGGCCCCTCCACCCAGCCCTGGGGGGAGGGGGCCGTGTCCGTGTGAGGAGAGGGATGTTTATGGGGTTTCACGGGGACCAGGCGGGTGGGTCCCCTCAGCTCTGAAGGGCTTTGCTGTCACCAGCTGGGACTCCTTGGGTCAAGGTCTTTCAGAGAAATGCTGAGTGAATCCATGGGAGTCCCTGACGGGGGGAGGTCTGGCCCACTGGCCAGGCCTGGAACCTCGCAGTTCCTGCTTCTAATGGCGGTGAAGGCGCGGGGGGGTTGGGGGTGGGTGGGTGGGGTCCCAATGGTGCATCTGTTTCCCGAGTCCTGCCGTCGGCTGTCCAACACCACAGCTATACTCATTTCTTCCTGATGAAATGGCACTCGGGACCTAATTGGTGATATTTGAGCACCCGGTGGTCCGTTCATGGCTTCCACCAGATGAGTTTCATTAACAGCCCACCTGCCCTTATTGTTGGGAGGCGAACTGTTCATGTATTGGGAAATAAGCCGAGGAACCAGAGAAAAGTATGGACCGAGCTTCCGAGCCCCTGTCTCTTAGGCGATGTCACACGTTGAGGGCTGGGCCGGAGGCCTAGGGCTTGTCCCGTCCGTTCGGTTCTTGTCCGGTTCCGGCAGCCGCTGGTCCACACGACTGAGTCGCCTTCCTCTCTTGACCCGCAGGGCCAGACCGGTCATCACGGTGGACGTGTCCATCTTTCTCCCCGTCTCCATCAACATCACGGCGCCCCAGTGCCGCGACGGACAGCAGCCCGTGAACTGCCTGAACGTCACCGCCTGCTTCCGCTTCCGCGGCAGGCACGTGCCCGGAGAAATCGGTAAGGAGCCACCGAGTCAGGGTGTCTGCCTCCCAGCTGGGTTTGCAGGTAGAGGGGCCGCAGACCCCCCGGTGTTCAGGAAAACGAGCTATAGCCCAGTCTTCCCGGGAAAGGAGAGATGCAGAAATCTGCCCCCGAATGAGCAGGCAGTGGCATGGCGGGAAGGTTGGGAAGGGTATGAGCAGCCATTGTGGGAATGGATGAGCTGCCAGGTAGCTGTGTGAGTCCAGCTTCCGGCGGGGGGTTCTGGAGTTGGGCATAGACGGCAGGCTTTGCACCATGGGGAAGATGGGATTTTCAGATGAAGGAGGGGTGGGGAGATGTCCAGGCCCAGGGCGTCCTCCGCCCTCCCCCTAGCCCAGCAGACAGTGCTGCCGGCAGCTCAGGGCCGCGCCCGGGCCTCCGATGAGAAGCCTTCCCCATTCTCGTCGCTGGTGGCTGCGGAGGAGCCCTGGTGGTGGTGTGGTTTTGGCCACGAAGGCCTGGCACAGGAGAGTCTGCATATCCGGGGCCGGGATCGCCAGCGAAGGGCTGCCTCTGGGCTGGGCAACAAGGAGGCACCGGTGGGGAGCTAGCCTCCGGGACAGCGGTCGAATGGTCAGATGGTCGGAGGGTGTCCTCCGTGGTTCCAACCTGCCGCCGCCTTGGGCCACAGCACCCCCGGGGGCCGGTGTGGGAGCCACAGCCGTTGGTGTTATCACCTTGTCTCTGGTTTCTTCTCCCCCTTGGGACCTGGTGGGGCTCAGGCACATGCACAGGGAGGGGACTGCAGGGAAGCAACTCCATGCGCCTCTTCCCTTTCTGCTTCAGCCATGGAGAACCACGGCTCCCCCGTGGCCACGGGAGTATTCAGGGCCAGCTGATTCGCCATGCCCCTGGGGGCGGCTGTGGCTTCTGGCCGCACCGTGGGGACTCCGGAGGCCGCTGCAGGGGTGACGCTGCCCTGGCTGTGCGGGGAGGGTCCAGTCAGGAAGACAGAAGCCACAGGAGTTACTTTAACAAAGGGAGTGGAACGTGGGGGTCGGTTCAGCAGGTCACAGAGGACCGGGTAGGAACCGCAGGAAGCAGCCACCGCTTCTAGGTCTGCGCCAGGTGGTGTCCCCAGATCGTGTCAGAAATGCAAATTGTAGCTGAATCGGACCCTCTGAGGGTGGGGCCCCGCAAGCCTCCAGGTGGCTTAGCTCTGAGCACCTCTGGTCACCTAGGGCCGTGGTTGGCAAACTGTGGCTCTCGAGCCACACGCAGCTCTTTGGCCCCTTGAGCGTGGCTCTTCCACAAAATACCAAGGCCTGGGCGAGTCTATCTTGAAGAAGTGGCGTTAGAAGAAGTTGTTTAAATAATGTGGCTCTCCAAAGACATTTCAATCATTGTCCTGTTGATATTTGGCTCTGCTGATTAATGAGTTTGCCGGCCACTGACCTAGGGGAACCAAGGGCAAAGGTTATGTTTGGGGGGACCACTCCCTCGGGGACCTGGAAGCTGGGGGAACTCACTTCACTTGCATGCAAAGCTTGGAGGGGGGCTGCTGGCTGGTGCTGCTGGGGTTCCGGAGGGGTGCAGGGAGGCAGACTGAGCGGGAGAAACAGAAACTTGAGTAAACTGCTGTTGGAGCCAACTCCTGTGACAAACGGATGCGGGTTCAGCTGGTGGGGATGGAAGGCAGGCAGGACGGAACGAGCCCCTTCTCCCTCCTCCAGCCTTGCAGCCCCTGCCCGCAGCTCTCCATCGTGGCAGAGCCACACAGAGGACGGCTGGCAGAGCGGAATTGGGTGATTCGGCCTGTCTGTGACTGTACACTGTGACATTTGAGAGGAGTCTGGCAGGTGAATGTGCCGCCATGCCCACGTGCTGCCTCAAGCAGGGCACCGCGGTGGTCCTCTGCTCAGTCTCTAGTATCTAAGCTGCTTCTCCCGTCCCTTGTCCCTTGAGTTGCAAGAGGGATATATGGCGCCTGAGATTCTGCAGTGAGATGGGGCTCTGAGAACCACAGTCGGTCTTTGTCAAGTACCCAGCACCGTGCTTGGCACGCGCTGAAAGCTGAGCTCATTCCCTCTCCCTCACTTGCCCCGTTTTAATTTGGAAGCAGAGCCTGGAGTCAAGGATTCGCGTGCACGTCGTCGTCGATGCAGGAGGGGACCCCAGGAAGCACCAGTAGGAAAGGGGGACAGTGAAACAGGAAGGGAAGGCAGCGGCACCAGTCAGGGTTCTGCAGAGAAACAGGGCACAAAGGTGTGTGGATCTGGAAGCAGAATGCCTTCTTTTTCCGGGGAACTTTAGTCTTTTTTTTTTTGGCTTTAGGTCTTCCACTGATTAGGTGAGGCCCACCCAGGTTATGGAGGGTAATCTGCTTTATTTACTTTGTGCTGATTTAAATGTTAATCTCATAAAAAAAAAAAAAGACATCTACACAAAACACTTGCACAGTGGCATCCAGATTGGCGCTTGACGGAGTATTGGGTACTGTGGCCCTGTCGGGTAGACACATAAACCATCATCACAGCTGCCACGTAGAAGGTGTGTGACTGAGCACGTCACCACCGTGGGTGGGAGGTGAATTGTGCGGGGAATCCAAGGGCTCCGGTGCCCAGAGCACCCCTCAGAGTAATCCCTCCCAAGGGAAGAGGGAGCTGGGTCACGCAGTCCTGAGGGCTGCTCTGGGCACTGAGCCCTTGGGTGCCTCTGGTCTGTCCTGCACCTGGGCAGAGCCACCCGAAAGCCCCCGGGAAAGGGGGTGCAGGTACTTGACAGGGGCAGGTCAGGCTGGACAGCTGAGAAGCCGGAAAAGCCGGGAGGATGTGGGTGGGGCCCCGCTATGATCCTCTCTGTTTTCCTGTGTTCCTTTCCGCCCAGGCTTTCTCCGAACTCCGCCAGCTCGCTGCTGGCAAGATGGGTCACACCTGTGCTCTCTGCCTGGTCACTCTTCCCGAGGGAGGGCCACCAGCACTGATACCCAGGAGGAAGGCCAGGGAGGGGGCTGCCCAGAGACCCCGGTTGGCAGCTGCCACCACTACGGTGGTTTGCCAAGGCCCCTGGCTCCTCTTCCATCGACGCCCACCTCTAGCTTCGGTCTTGCTAAACAGAACTAGGAAATTCACTTCACTTGCACGTGTCCTTTCTCACTGCGTGGCCGATGCTCAGAGCAGTGGTGACCGGTAAAAAGTAAACTGGCCAGAGGTCAGTTCTAGATCTTTGCGCCTGTTGGGCTGTGCACTCAAAAAGGCAAGGTGTGTTTTGTGTCAGGCCCTATAAAAGATGCACCCAGCACCCCGGGTGGGAGGAGTCGCCCTCATGGCAGTCTGGGGAGGTCTAGATTCTGCCCTGAGGTGCGTGGCTCTCTGGCCTGGAGCAAGTCAAGTTCACTTGTGGGGCCTCAGCTTCTCATCTGAAAAATGAGGGTTTGGACTCGCTGGTCCCTAGGATTGCCACAAATGCTTGACATTCTACGCCTGTACCTCACTTTCCGCTGTTGTCGGCAAGGCAGTCGGGGTATAGCTCTTGCACAGGCTCCTGTGTGTGCTCTGCGGAGTCCTTTCCCAAAGGCATTCTTTTCCTCTTCAGAGTATCTCCCGGGGTGATCGAGGGCCCAGGTCGCTCCTGGTGACCCAGCCTTGCCGTGGAAATCAGCTATTGCCGCCATCAACACTTTGGGGCAGACTGGCCCTTGCTCCCAGGAATTCGCCAGCTTGGCATGGCAAGAGGCCTGAGATGGCAGAGGCCCAGGAAAACCATTAAATGCATCAAAAGCATGCCCGGTGACAGCTGCCGAGTGCCAGCCCAGGTCGCTCCCCTCTCTCCTGCTCCATGCCTCCCCTGGTGCTGAGCCCTGTGATGGGATTCAAAGCCAGGGCCATGCTGGGCTCCTGGCCTCCCAAACGTCAGTGCCCGTGGGCGTGAGGGTGCCAGAGCCCAGCTTCGAAGAGGCTGGGGGGTGGGGCCGGGGCAGGGGCCGGGTCCTCTGCCTTCCCATTGCTTAGCCATCTCGTATGGCCGCTTGTGGACAGAAAGTTCCTTTTCTCCCACTTTACAAATGTCGTATCCCACAAAGCAGCTACAATAGAGTGGTACAAAGGGGCTGACTGCTGAAACGGGGTTCTTGGGTACAGACAAGCCGTGAAATAGGCCTGTGGATACTAACGCCATATTTACCTAATAAAACGCGTTGTCCTATATTTTCTCACAGACCCACATAACAGAGGCAGAACCTTTTGGGTTCATCCAATGTGCATTCTTTATTGTGACCGTTTTTTTTTGTTGTTGTTGTTCTTTTTTAAAGTCCCAGATTGTGCCCAAACTGGTTTGGCTCAGTGGATAGAGCATCGGCCTGCGGACTCAAGGGTCCCAGGTTCAATTCCAGTCAAGGGCATGTTCCTTGGTTTCAGGCATATCCCCAGTGGGGGGCGTGTAGGAGGCAGCTGATGGATGTTTCTCTCTCATTGATGTTTCTAACTCTCTCTCCCTATCCCTTCCTCTCTGTAAAAAAAATCAATAAAGTATATATATATATATATATATATATATATATATATATATATATATTTTTTTTTTTTTTTTAAAGTCCCAGGTTGTGTCTTAGCAGGCTCTGCCGGCTGGCGTTACACACACATGCCCCAGGGTGGTCATGGCTTTGTTAACATGGGAGGCACTCTGCCATGTGTGATGACCGCATGGGAAGAAAGCTTTAGACTGTGTTTATGTGTGTGAGAGTTTCCGTGAGTGTCCGTCCTGTGAGGACGGGGGGTTTGGTCTGTGTGGTTTACCCATGTGGCTCCTGCACCCACACGGTGCCTGGCACACGGTCTGTACCCAGTGGTGCACAGCCCAGTGCACGGAGTGACTAGAGAGCACGGCCTAGCCTCTGCCATGTGAGTGGGAAATGATTGGGTCCTTCCTCCCTTGCGCTGGCATAGATCCCATTGCTTTGTAGAAGTCCCTGCTCCAGGCAGCCTGATCGTTTGAGTAGCTCCTCGTGCTATTCCTCTGTGGGTTCGACAGGGTGTCTGCCTTGCAGGACACGGATCGCGTTGAGCACAGCCGATGGCTGACGCGGGTCTGGGTGGCTCTGTTGATAGTTCGTGAGGCTTAAATCGGGGAGAGTCACGAAGTGTGATGCACAGAGACCCAGCAGGAAGGCCGGGGCGATTCCACGCTCACCGGGCTGCATGCTTCTCGCCCAGCAGGTTTGGGCCCGGGCAGCAGGCCCCTGTGCCGTGGAGGGTTAGGTGTCTAGGAGATGCCCTCATGAGCCCACACATGGCCTTGACCCCGTGTGTCTGCCCTCCCTGACATTTCGCCCTTCTTTATTTGGCAGGCCTGAATTACGTCCTGACGGCGGATGTGGCCAAAAAGGAGAAGAGCCAGCTGCCCCGGGTCTACTTCGTGCTGCTGGGAGAGACGGCGGGCCAGGTCTCGGAGAAGCTGCATCTGGTGCACATGGAGGAGACGTGCCGTCACTACGTGGCGCACGTGAAGGTCAGTGCTGCTTTGCATCCTCCGACCTGGAGGTCCGCCCACGGTCCCGTGGAACCGCGGAAGCTGCTTTCCTGGTGCATGGCGTGCGCTCTGACTTCCCAAATCGCCAGGAGGGCGTTCCTTTCTTCTCGTTCTAACGTTTGAGTCTGGCGGCCCTTTGTATTATCGCGCTGGCCTCGGTCCCCGAGGGGCGTTGTGGTGGGTGGGCCAGGAGACCAGTCGCCCTCTCTGTCTTTGACTTGTTCTTTCGGGAGGTTTCTCTTCCTCTCCCCTCGGGGAGGCCCAGCGATCTGCTCAGAGGACCGTCACAGAAGCACGTGCTTCTGGGTCTGCGGTGATGCTGGATCGCACTGCACCTGGTGCCTTCCCAGGGGTCCACCACGTGCTAGCTCGTAGTCATGGGTAAGGTGTTTTAAAACTGGTTGGACTCGATTTTTCTCCCTCGGACTAGATTTTTTCTCTCTTGATTACTCGGTGTTTATTTTAGGAGTGCATTTCTTTGGCTTCTTTCCCCTCCCACTCTAAATAAACGCTCAGATGCTTTTCTCCTCTTGAAATTGTTTGTTAAGTACGCTTTGCTGCTAATTCAGGAGGCCAGCCTTTGAGCAGCTACAGAGTGGGCCCTGCGCAGGCAGGCGGCGATGGCAGGGTGGGAATCTTGGAGGTGCCCAGTGCCGAGGAATGACCAGCACTGCCCCCCAGGCAGAGGCAGAGGGCACAGGAGGTGGGAGGACTCCTGTGATCCAGGCCACAGGGTAGGTGAAATGAATGTGGGCTTTGGAGTCTCACAGACCGAGTTGGTGTCCAGTCGATGAATATATTGACCTCTCTGTGTCTCAGTTTATGCAACTCTAAAATGGGCACGTAGCCCTGGCTGGTTTGGCTCAGTGGATAGAGCTTCAGCCTGCAGACTGAAGGGTCCTGGGTTCCATTCCTGTCAAGGGCACATTCCCCGGGTTGCTGGCTCAGTCCCCTGTTGGGGGCATGCAGGAGGTAGCTGATCAATGATTCTCTCTCATCATTGATGTTTCTCTTTCTCTCCTCCCTTCCTCTCTGAAATGAATAAAAATATATTTAAATAAAAATATACTTAAATAATAAAACGGGCACAGCAATACTTACCTTGCAAGGTGGTTGTAAGAATTAAACATGACATGATAAATACACTTACAGAATTTTGCATAGACCCTGAACACAGAAGATGCTCAGTAAGTATTCTTACCATTTGGTTGAGTTATATGTCATTGCCAATATTCTAACAGTCTTAACTTTCAAAAATGGCAATTTCATGTAGTTTAACCTAATATTATTAGCCATTGGCTTTCTGACGATCGCAAAAATAGTCCACAGATTAGGGATGAAGTATCATGCTATTATTGCCCTAAGTGCCAGAGCAGGAGAATAACAGCTGCTTCTAGATGTTTCTGGGTTGTATATAGAGAAACGGGGCACACATCCATGGCACTTGGCCTGGCCCAGAGCCCATGAGTCCATGCCCCTGAGAGGCCTGTCATTGGGCCTGGATTATGTCTCCTGCCCGGACTCGTGCTGGGACCTGCCCAGACCCACTGCCCTAAGGACTGGGTGAAAGCCATTTATTTATAAAACAGTTCATGCTGCCCTTAAAAGCCCTCAGGATGGATGGCCCAGCAGCTGAAGGTAAGCATTATTACAATTTGGTTGGGCAAATGCAATAATAGAATGATACTTCACCCCTAATCTGTAGACTATTTTTGCTGTTGTCAGAAAGGCACTGGCCAATAATATTAGGTTACACTACATGAAATGGCCCTTTTTGTAAGTCAGAAAGACTGTTAGAATATTGGCAATTGCATACACTGAGTGGCCAGGTTATTATGATCTCTGAACCCATAATAATCTGGCCACTCAGTGTGTGTGTGTGTGTGTGTGTGTGTGTGTGTGTGTGTGTGTTTTAGAGACCTGGTGCATGAATTTGTGCATGGGTAGGGTATGGCCAGCCTGGCCAGGGGGAGGGGACATAGGTGGTTGGCTAGCCTGCCTGCTGGTTGAACTCCTGGTCAAGGGGACCATTTGCATATTAGCCTTTTATTATATAGGATGTACACTGAGTGGCCAGATTATTATGCGTTCAGAAATCTTAATAATCTGGCCACTCCGTGTACAGCTCAATCAAATGATAATAATGCTTAGCACCTGCTGTGTTCAGGTCCTTTGAGTATATTCATCATGTCATGTTTAATTCTTGCAACCACCTTTCAAGGTAAGTATTTCTGTGCCCATTTTAGAGATGCAGAAACTGAGACAGAACAGTTTCATTGGACTCATCTGATTGGACACCAGCTGGCTCTGTGAGACTCCAAAGCCCACATTCACTTCATTTCCCACGTGGTCTGGATCACAGGGGCCCGCCCACCTCCTGTGGTCTCTGCCTCTGCCTGGGGGGTCAGTGGCTGGCCATTCCTCAGCACTGGATACTCCTTTCACCCCCTGAATCCACCCCCTCCCCTGACGCATGTTACCTATACCCTTCTCTCTCCTAAGGCCCCTTCCAAGGACCCCCCTCCCCTTTTTTTCCCCCTCTGTAACGCCTTTCCTGAGCCCATTTCTTCCCCAGCTCACTTCTACCTCCGTGACTTCCTAAATAAGTTTTCTCTTATAAAAATAACTAACTAAATAAATAAATAAAACAGTTCATGCTCCTGTTAAGCCAACCAGCCACCTTCCCCTCTAGGTGTTACTTTGCATTGGCTTGGAGGTGCAAGGCTGCCCAGCACAGGCTTACAGTCTACCATGGCCTGAGCTTAGGCACTTGTGCTTGGTCGCTTTGTACTTCCTGGAGGCGGGGCATCTTCCTGGAGGCGGGCATCTTCCCTGGGGGCTCTGGGGCTCCTTGCTCTGGCTGAGAGACAGGGCGGCACAGAGCTTGCAAGGCCTCTGCAAAGTGCCTTCGGGGAATGGCGACCCTGAAGTGAGGGCCAGAGGCAGTGCCCCCCAGCAGTTCCCTGGGGAAGAGCAGGGCGGCCCCAGGCCTTCGTCCTGCCTCTCCCTGATATCCAGGGCAGCCAGACTTAGCAAATACAACCAGAGGGTTTCTGGGTAAACCTGAGATTCAGATAAACAGCAAATAATTTGTTTAGTGTAAGGACATCCCAAATAGCGCCTGTGACACACCTCAATGGAAATGTACTTGTTGAAATAGTCACGAGGACGCCCAGGACAGCTCAGGGAATGAAGTCACTAATAATGTAGTGTCTGTAGAGTACAAGGTGGGCACTGGCAACGTCAGGATAGGGTTGTTGAACCATTACCCTTGGACTCAGACAAAAGGATGCTGAATGCAAACTGTAACTGAAAAGTAAACCGAAAAAGGCTAAAATTTAATAAAATGGATCTTTTGTTTATCAGAATTCAGATTTCACTGGGCATCCTGCTGGAAGATGCACCCTATCCATCGGCCCCCCTCCCCCTTTCCCCCCTTCCTCCGCCACATGCGTCACACTTCTCCGTTCAGAGCAAACGTGGCCGAGGAGAGGAGAGAGTGAGAGGTGGTCATAGAGGTAGAGGCCAGGTTAGGCCTCAGGAGTGCAGAGCTGGCATAGACCTTCATGTGATTATCTAGAGATGGTAGGGAACAGCAGTGAACTTGGACCTGGCGAAATGCAGGTATCGTTATTGCTCGACCATTTTCCCATGCGGGGAGGTGGGGCTGTGGCTACATCAGAAAGGCGTAAGCAAGCCCTGAGGCGTTGACAGTTCGAGGTAGCATCCTTGTTAAGCAGCACTCAAGGTGTCTGATAACTTACCGCCACTAGGAGAGGTGTGTGAGAGTGTGTGTGAGCATGTGTGTGTGTATGTGTGTGAGTGTGAGTGTGTGAGAGTGTGTGTGTGAGTGTGAGTGTGTGTGAGTGTGTGTGTATGTGAGTGTGTGTGTATGTGAGTGTGAGTGTGTGTGTGTATGTGAGTGTATGTGTATGTGTGTGAGTGTGAGTTTGTGTGCATGTGTGTGTGTGTGTATGTGAGTGTGTGTGTGTGAGAGTGTGTATGTGAGTGTGTGTATGTGAGTGTGTGAGTGTGTGTGAGTGTGTGTGTGAGTGTGTGTATGTGTGTGTGAGTGTGTGTGTGTGTGTGTGTGAATGTGAGTGTGTGTGTGTGTGTCTGTGTGTGAGTGTGTGTGAGTGAGTGTGTGTTTGTGTGTGTGTGTGTGTTTCTACTGGGTATTGTCTGGGCCCCAGCAGAGGACCCTGGTCATGGCCGAGTAAGCCAGTGAGGGTGAGCGCTAATGAGCCGGCTGGCTGTCTGGTGCGGCCAGCTGCCGGGCCTGTCGGCTCTCCAGATGTGGGGAGACAGCTGTGGAGCCAGGGCACTTGCGGGGCGGAGACAGGCAGCAGGGCTAGGGGGAGGGTGCCGCCCGGCTGCCTCCGGGAGCCAGGCCTGGGAGCCGGTTGTCGCAGCCTGAGAGCAGCCTTTGCCCCGAGTGGAGCCTGTCCGAGGGCTGAATAGACAGCGGAGGCAGATAAATAAAAGCGCTCTGGCTTATCGCACACCATATGGCCGGCAGACAGCGAGGCAGGCCGGGCGGGCGGGCTGTTTTGTTTAGGCTATCTTTAGGTTCTTTTTTCTTTTTTTCTTTAAGCCTATTCCAATCGCTTTTCCCCCTTTCCTCCTCTCCCTGGTTTTTATGCCTTATATGGTGAGAAGGATCTCCATCCTAGAGGACTGCGGGGGTGGGGGTGGGGGGTGGTGGTGCTAACACCTGCCTCCTGGCTCACAGCTTGGCCCGTATTTTGTTCTGTTCCTGCCCCCGGTGGGGCCTCCAGGACATCATATAGGATTTTTATCGCATGTGCCTTGGGCTCTGGTCCAGGTGGACGGACCCTTTCCTCCTGGGATGTGCCCTGGGCTTCCTGCCTTGGTTCTGGGGCTCACCCCCGTGTCTCTGGCTCTTCAGTCATCAGAGACCCAGTGTTTTTATTTTTGATATGTTTGTATTGATTGAAGAGAGAGGGAGAGATAGAAACATCAACCAGCTGCCTGCTGCATGCCCCCTACTGGGGATAGAGCCTGCAGCACTGGCTTGTGCCCTGGCTGGGAATGGAACCGTGACCTCCTGTTGCATAGGACAATGCTCAACCCACTGAGCCACACCGGTCATGTTTTTTCCTTTAAACCAGCTGACTTCCAGCCTCAAATAAAGTAATTTAAAACAGAAACGCTGTAGCCCTCCCCCCCGCCCCAAGCAGAAAACCAATTACCGAGTGCCAAAATAGAAAGTAACTGTAAAAACAAATACGTCCAAGACACAACAACGTCATTGAATTCTAACTGGATTGCATGGTTTGCCAAGTGTCTGAAGCAGGAGCCTGCTCTCGTGTTAGGAGGGGAGGGTATGGAGTGTGAGGGAAGCATGGAGGACAGCTGGCACTGCTCCGGAACGTTCTCCCTGGTGCAGTCAGAGGACTCCAGGGGAATCCTTTTCCAGCATGGCAGCCCTTTTGCAGAGCAGTGCCCGTGGGCCGAGGAAACCCTGCCCTTAGCCCCGACTGGGAAGCCCTAAGTCCCAGCGGGCTGGGCTGCGGTTGGCTGGGCCTCACCCCCTGTCTGCTGAAGGTCGGCCTGTTCTCCAAGGCTCAGTCAGTCCCCAGGTCTTCAGTGTCCTCCGCCAGCCTCTGTCCTTGGTGATGCCCCTGTAACTGGACAGTCAGTGGTCAGTGCTGCTTGTCACTACTGGGGCCAAGTCAGCAGAGACAGGGTTGAATTGTGAGCGTTTATTCCAGTCCTGCCGGCAGCATGGGGGAATAGCGGGTCATCCCCCAAATCTGCTCTGCACCCCACCATAAGGCAGCCGTTCACATTGGGTAGAAGGACAGAGATGACATGGGGAAGTAGGCAAAGCATAGGCCAAAAGCGGGCAGTTCGCAGGGCTGGAGGTTTACACAGGCCTGCGGGTGTGCAAAGCCTGGGTCTTTAAAGTGCTGGTGATGTGCAAAGAGCTGGCGGCTGTGGTTTCTGCAACAGGTTGTTAGTCTTTCCATGGTAACCGGCAGCTCCTGGTGGGGAGGACGGGCTGCTTTTCCAGGTGAGCTCCCAGGTCGCACCTGCAGCCCCCAGCCGGGTGAGAATGTGGCTTCTTCAGTCAGAACAAACCAAACCTGGTCCACAGAGCAGGACTGATATTTCTTACCAGTATAGCTGGCCCCCCATATTCTGTTTCTGTCCCACATCGCCGCTGTACGCTTCCTGTCTTCTCAGAGCTGCCCGACGCCTGCTTTGAGAAAGAAAGGTAAGCACAAAATAACCGCCTGTCAGACTGAAACTCGTTGGCAGGACTAACTGGGTCAGCTGGAGTGCGGGGTCACAAGCAGCATCTGATCGGGGCGGGGCCTGCTCAGGTCTCTGTGGACCAAGGGTCTTCAAACTACGGCCCGCGGGCCACATGCGGCCTGCAGAGGAGTCTGATCCGGTCCGCCAGGTTTTTTGGGCAGTGAGCGCAGCCGAGGTGTTACAGTAGGAATTAGTAGTTCATATAGTCCGGCCCTCCAGCTCTCTGAGGGACCGTGATCTGGCCCCCACTTTAAAAAGTTTGAGGACCCCTGCTGTGGACCCACCGCAGGAAAGCGATGGCGTGAGGTGAGGGAGCAGAGAGTTGTGGACGCAAGGCCCATGCTGAAGAACACATACAAGAGTCTTGTCATGACTGCATTGCTTTCCGGCCCAGAGGCACTTATCCGAGTGCTCGCTGCGCTCCATCCCGGAGCCCTGAACAAAACCGAGAAAGCCAGCCCTTTGTGAGGCCAGGCGCTTCTGCCTCACGGGCCAACTGGGAGGCTCCTCGGGAGCCAGGAAACCAGGGGGACCGTGTTGAGTCTATACAGGGACCAGGCCAGGCCCGGCCCAGGGTGGGGTCAGTTGCATCATTCCCAATGGTGAGGCTGAGTGACACCCTATCCAGAGGCCTTCAGCAGCGTTTGGTGAGCAAAACCACGCGCCAGCCACTGCGAAGGGAGCCGAGCAGGAGGATGAGTGAAACAGGGAAGGAAAGCCGCTCCAGGGTCGACAAGGGACGGGGAAGGCTCGGCGGCTCTCTGAGGAGCTGCAGATGTCCCCAAGGCCACGCTTTCCCGTGGCGGGAGGAATTTTCAAGGGAACTTGAACCCGAAGCTACTATAGCTGCTTTGTCCCTTGTGGGGGCAGATGGCCATCCTGGTGTGGCGGAGGGCAGGGCATCCCACTGGCACCATGTCTTCTGATGAGAACCTCCAAGACCTAATCTCTTAGCAACTTGCAAACATATAACACGTGTGTACATGGCTTCCCGGGACTTACTCTATAACTGTACACCTTTTCACCATTTCTATCTATCTTCCTGGTCCCCTCCTCTGGCACTCCTCCATGTGTTCTCTTTATGAGTTTGGTCTTGCTTTTTATTTTTAGACTTCATTTATACGTGAGATCATAGAGTGTCTTTCTTCGTCTGACTTATTTCACTTATCGTAAATGCAACTTTAATAATGGCCATGTTTAACCACAGACTCATAAACCCTCTGAAAACTCAGCACTTGGCTCCTGCAAGCCAGCTCCAGGGAGCTCCCCACACCGTAACCATGGTGTCTGTTGTGTTTGTTGCTACGTTGCTCCTATCACTCAAGGCATGCCTTCCCCACCAAGATGTTTTGATTAGCAGAGTCCTTTTTTTCTTGTTTCCTGTGGCTTTTTGGGTTGACAAAGAATAGGAAAGTAAGTCTGCGGGGTCGGTTTCACCACCAGGCCGTAGCTTTAATGTCTGCACGTTTGGTTCAGGGGCACTCTGTATTTTGACTGAAATTATTAGATGGTTTAATTGTTTCCATTTAAAATAATGAAAAAGATTTTTTAAAAATCAATTTAAGCCCTGCTGGTGTGGTTTGGTGGTTGAGCATCGACCTGTGAACCAGGAGGTCACGGTTCGATTCCCCATCAGGGCACATGCCCAGGTTGCAGGCTCAGTCCCCAGTAGGGGGTGTGCATGAGGCAACTGAGTGATGATTCTCATCATTGATTCCCCCCCCCCCCCCCCCAAAAAGCATCATTTTATTAGTAAAATTCTGGAAGCTGGCTCAGTGATAATAAAACAGCTCCTATCATGGAACATCATTGATGTTTCTCTCCCTCTCTGGAATCAATAAAAAAAAGTACTTTTAAAATAAAAATAAAAATTGATCAAGGTCATGATTCATACATGTTGAGGCTCTGTTAAGCAGTCCTCTACGCCCCAAAGGCTAATGAAGAGCTGATTGTTGAGCTGCATGGAGGAGGGGAGGGACCTGGTAAAGGGAACTGGTTGAACCCCAGAAGTCTCCTCACCTCTTGAGACTGAATCTGGCCCCGGGCTGATCAGTGCAGGATAGGCTGGCAGGGTACTGCTATGCACCCCCTCTGGGTGACCTCTGATTTTAAGAGTGGGGAGTTTTCTGGTTGTAGTGAGTGGGATGGCAGAAAAGGTTCTCTCCCTGACAGCCAGGGATACCCCCACAGAGAAGAGACCCCCCACCTTCCAAGTAGCAAGTGGTTGGCCCCATGTCATGAGAGTTGGAGTAGTGGTGGGCAAACGAGAAAAATCGATCCATATGTGTCCTAGAAGTTTTGTGTGAAAGAGGGTGACGTAAAACTTTAATATCTGCACGTTCTTTTTATAAAAAGCATTAGGGCCCAGCCGTGTCACTCAGCGGTTGAGCATCACCTAGTCAGGGCACGTGCCCAGGTTCAGGGCTTAATTCCCTATGGGGAGCGTGCAGGAGATAGCTGATCAATGATGATTCTCTCTCATCGATGTTTCCATCTCTCTGTTCCTCTCCCTTCCTCTCACTCTAAAAATCAATAAAAACATTTAAAAACAAATAAGATAAATGTATTAGGGCTGCGTATAGAACAAGAAGATCCATAGTAACATAACAGTGATAATAGCTCTGTCACTGAACATGATGTGGTTTCCTATGCACATTTAGTCATTCTAAGAACCCAGTGACATTATACACAAAACGATGTTTGTTATAGTTACATATATATCTATAGAGTAAAATAAAACCCCATGGTAGAGTTGAATCTCAGACTGTGAGCCTTTAGTGTTCTCAAGGCCTCACGGCTGATCAGCAGCAAAGTCTTGGGTTTGAATCCCATCTGGCAACTTAATAGTTCTGCTCCTGGCACAGATGGTCGCTGTAATTACCATGCACAAGTCCGTCTGAGGGCCTGAGGCCGGGGAGGCCCTGGCCCTGGGAGGTCTGCCTTCAGGCCAATTGGTCCTGGGTTTCCCATGGACCTGGACTCACAGCTGCTGCCCTGTGTGTGGTGTCTGAAGTGCCGTGGGGCTAGAGGGAAGCTCAGGTGTGGGTTTGTGAGCCCCGGGCCAGGGAGGGGCAGGGGGCTTGGAGCTTCTCTTTCCTCCTCTCTGGTCTTTTCGGCCTGTCTTTGGCCTCAACCATTTAAATCAGTAAATGTCATTTAATCCTCGTTTGAGGAACTCAGTGTCTGGTTCGTGCATGCTGCCCACCAGCACGAGTCGAGTACCCATACTGGCGGGTGCCAGGTTCTGCTGGGTGCAGGGAGAGGAAGACCAGGGCCCGCCTCTGAGAAACTCGGGTTATTTCACACCTGCATTTGGGGCCCCGGCCAGTTTTCAACTGGCCCCGCGCACCTCACACTTCTCGGTTTTCAGTTCGCATCACTGATGTAGTGGCCCATGTCCAAGCGTGCCTGGGACAGGCCTGGTTTACACCTGTTGACCCAGCAGAGCCATTAATCGTTACCCTTTCATTCCTAACGCGTTCCCCTTTAGATGGCAAGTTATGGGTGCCACTGCATTTATCGAGCGCCCACTGTGTGCCGGATGCTGTGCTGATCCCTGGGGAAATGGCGAGCAGTAAGACACGCTGGTCTCTTGGCCTCTGTTCTGAAAGCCACGGCTTGGCTGGTCAGGTAGCCCGGCGCCCTCAGACTCCTTGCTTTTGCTCTTGTTGCTCCCTTCCCACTAGCTTCACCCGTGCAGACCTTACCTCCCTCTCCACTGTGACGGCCCACCACCCTGATTCCTTTCCCCGCTTCCTCCTTTCACCCAACCCCCACCCAGGTGGGCTCTGGGCCTTCTTCCCACCTGTGCTGCTTGGTGTCTGTCAGCTCGAGCCATCGTGGCAAAGGACTGCACACCCTGGTGGCTGAAAGGACAGATTTAGTTCTCACAGTTCTGGAGGTCAAAGTGTCGGCAGGTTTGGTTTCTTCTGAGGCCTCTCTCCTTGGCTTGCAGATGGCTGCTTGCTCCTTGAGTCCTCCCGGGGTCTTCTCTGTGTCCTTCTTTGTGTCCACATCTCCTGATCTTATAAGGACATCCCTCACATTGGATTGGCGTGCCCCCCCCCCCCCCCTCTGATGGACCCATCTTAACTAAATGACCTCCTAATTACCCTGCCTTTACGTGCAGTTAGTTCCATGCTGAGGTTCTGCGGGTGTTTAGGACTTCCACATAGGAATTTGGGGAGGCCCCGAATCAGCCTTTCCCACTCTGGGGCTTGCTTTGTGTCTCTCCTATGGGATTATCAGCTCTTTCAGGGCAGACAGCTTACGACATTTGCTTCTGTCACCCTGGGCCGTGCCTAATATGGAATAAGGCCGCCAAAGCGCCCGTCAAATGACTGATTAGGTTCCAGTGTCATTTCTCCCTCACCGTCCATTTCAAAGGATGAGTACAGTTACTGGACTGAACTTCAAAGGAGATTTTTGTTTCCTGAGGTAATGATCCAATGTTTCTGATCCTGGAAAGCTGTTGGTGGATGAGACCATAGGAACACACACGCGCGCGTGCACTCACACACGCACACAACATAACCATTTTTGGGGTCCTTTCAAAAATAAGGAATTGATTTCTGGCCAATCTCTCCCTTTGGGTATAGATGTCATACAGGGAGAAGGCAAAGCCCAGATATTCACCCATGGCATCCGTGTGGGGGTGAAAAAGAGACCTGTTTAGAAAGTGCTAAGCTGAGCGCACTGGAAACGATGCAAACACAGACGTGAGAATCCTCCCTAAGTCCACGGGGCTGGAGTTTCCAGGCAGGTGTCTCCCCACTCTTTTTAGCTCTTTGTGGTTTTGCTTATTATTTGTTTCAAACCCCCAAACCCACCAGCTGGTGACTGTGGGGTCGCATGGACACCCTGGCCCACGTGTCTTCCCCGATTGCGGATCCCGCCTTGGAAGGAATGAAGGAAGGCCCGCACACTTAGCAGGAAATGGGTCAAGGCTGTAGCACCTTTAAAAACCCACACAGAGCAGTGGGCCCGTGTGCAGTCAGCTCTGTGGCTCGCTGGGATGCCTGGCAGCAGGAGTTGCCTGATTCAGTTGGTGGGGACCCCTTCCTTCTGTCCAGGAAGAGGAGGTGTCCCTGTGTGGAAACTCTAGAGCATCCCTGTCCAAAAGAAACGTAACGTAGGCCACAGGCGTCATCGTAAATCTTGTAGTTGCTACCTTGGAAATGTTAAACTAGGAAAATTAACTTGATTGAGATGTATTATTTAACCCAGTATATGCAAAATATTACCTTTCAACCTGAAATCCACATACATATTAATGAGATATTTGTGTGCTTTTTTTTTTTGCACTCAGTCTTTGGAACTCGATGTGTCTTTTAGCCATATTTGACGTGCTCACTAGGCACACATGGGTAGTGGCTACCCTGTCGGGCAATGCTGGTCTAGAGTCCAACCTCCTGGTCACCTTGGGATTGCTGCAGGGGCCGGACCTTGAATTTGTATGTGCAAACACATTCCCTGAACCAACTCATAGGCAAAGTACAGCTTCTGCCACCTGAGCTTCCGAGAAGCATGTTCACATTAGAAAGGTTGCCTTCATGCTTAGGTTAGGAAGCATGCTTCCAAAGTGTCTCCCTGGAGCCTAAGGGTCCATAAACGTGGTGCTGAGGGTGCACAAACTCTTTTAGCCTTTCAGAAAGCCTTGCGGGGGTCCCAGCGATTGCCCTCCAGCTGCTGACAACGTCTGCATCATTGCTTTCCGCATGGGTTAGGACAGCTTGGGGAGCCTGTGCTGTCAGACTTCCTGCTTAGGTTTTGATGACATTGTAGGGATTCCTGGATCACGCTGGAGGGGGTGGGGCTGAGAGAGTGGGTGCAGAAGGGCTTGGGGCTGGAGAGGCCCGCGTGTCTGGTGTCTGTGTTCCTCACCCATGGATGTAGGCACTGACCTTACCTGGACTCATTAGTCAATCCTGTTAGCACTCAGAGGCTTGGAGGGCAGCAAGGTGGAGGAAGAAGTTAGCACTGTTAATGGTTAAGGACTTCCTGTGCTGAAGTTGGGGCTAAGCATTTCCTCGATGCCACAAACAATGCTCTCCACCTGGTGCAATGGCTGGAAATGCAACTCTGCCCCCCTTCCTTCAGCGCCTCTGCCTACAGCTGCTCTGCTGAGGGAGTGGGGGTGCTCCCTGTTCTCAAGCAGAGAGCCATGCACTGGAGGTCACTACCAGGCATGGGAGGGAGCCATTGTGTTTGGCAGCCCAGCTGGCATTGGAGGTACAGATAACCTGAGAATCCTTCCTATACTGTGCCAGAGTCCATCCCTGGTAATCACACCCCTCCTAGTCCTGCCCTGAGCAGCCACAGGCATCTGTCTGTCCGCCCTCCCAGCCCCCCATTTCCTGTTTCCTCACAGGCTCCGAGGGGCCCACTTCCCTTGGGTCTCCCGTTTGTTGTTCCATTAGCCAGATGCCCTCACTCTTTGTTTTTATCCCTTTCTTCCTCTGTGTCTGAACTTTTAGCCACTCCCTCCCCAAAGGTCAGGGAAAATAAAGGGGAAGAAATTCAAGCCAGCCTGTTTTTGCTCCTTGTCAACACCGGGAGTGGGAAGAGGCCTGCAGCAGAGGGTTACATGCAGGTGTTAATTCCTTCCCGTGGGCCAGTTCCCTCAGGCTGGCTGAGGAAATCCTACCACCTGGGCCCACAGCTGGCTGGCTCTGCCACGGCGTGTGGGTCTGGATTCAACACCGGCGTTTATCCGTGGGACTCTCCACAAACTGATACTTACTCCTCCTTCATCCTATGCTTGCCCCAGGCTTGATGTACTTCTTCCCATCTGCTTGATAAGAGAAATGTTAGCGTACAGCAGATAGTATCTGTATTCCACGCGTTAATGAGTCCAAAAGTACCATGTACTTAGGTTACAACCGAGGTAGTACTGTCAAGAAATGGACATATATTCCAAGAGGTTGGGTTACTTTTATTAATGACAAACCCATAAAGAACTAGGAGATCCTAAGTAACACATTTGGCACCAGGGACTGCATTGTTTCTCGCCGTATCCCCGGCACCAGGCAGAGTAATTGACGTTGACTAATTGCTTAATAAATGTTCACTGAATGTTGGAAGAAGCTGGACTGGGTCCAAGCTGAACATATGCCCAAGGTATTCTATTAGAAGTTTATAATGTCAGCTTTTGCATTAAGTTGGTGATCCATTTTGAGTTAATTTGTGTGTTGTCCAAGATATTATAGACCAGATGTGAATAAAAATAGTCTGTTTGACTGTAATTGCAAGTAAATGAATACCCGTCCATTCACATGGCCCAATAGCATGGAAAATGGTCATCGGAGAGCTCCTATATTGGAAGGTTGGCTTCAGGAAGAGTAGAGCCAGCAACTCCCCACCTCCTCCTGCCAAATATGGGGTTGCCATATCTCAGTTTTGGACTGAAGCAGTGTATTTTTTTTCAGTCAGTGTGTGTCAGCAGTAATGCACGGGCTGACCATCTTCATGGAACAGTCTTTGGTGACACCAGATCTCTGTTGAAGTCACTTCTATATCATCAAGAATATTATCCTTTATACATTTCCCAAAGTGTTTTCCCTCTCTCCCCCATGGGATGGTAGCAGGTTCCATGTCAAGAACAAAACAAAGTTCTGCATTCACATCACTTGGGAAAAAAAACCGCACTTAACACTGGGCAGGTTGGCCGGACCTTTAGAAGCTCGTGGACACATGGGGGATACAGTCTTCTGGGGAACCCAAACGTCCTTGACCACAGAACGCCTTTTTCTCCTGAAGTTTAGGTGATAGTCGTACAAGGTGGGTGAGTTCTCTCTAAATAGTTTGACTGTACACCCTCCTGTTCCTTGTCTCCTCATTCACTCAGACATTCTCCTTTAGCATCGCGTTTCAGTCATGGAACAACTGAGTGATACTTCACATCTCTAGGTCTTTCTCCAGGTTCTCCTCATCCCTAAGCCTATTTAAAGGGATGGTAGGCCCTAATCCTCATCTCTAGGGTTCTCCTCTCCACCCGCTTTATAGCCCTCCATCACTCCTGTGGTGACTTAATTGTTTTGTTATATTTTTAGTGGCCTCCCACACTGTGGAGGACTTTCTGAAAGCCCATATCTCATGCTAAATTTAGCTGGACTTTCAGCAGGCTTGATTGATGGCTGGCCTTAATGGAAGAAAATGTGATCCTCTCTCCTCCTCCCATCATTAAACGATTACGGATTTATGACTACTGGATAAGTGGGAGTCTTTCTTGAAATACTTGCCCCTTTGCCTCAACAGGCATCTGTTGCACGCCCAGGAATGCAAACGCCATTGCAGGCCTGGGGACCGGTGCTTCGCTGAAGAGCCCTGAAGCCCCAAACAAAATTCCCAGGCCTGGCTGTCCAGCCACACCCATCCCCACCCAGACTCAATGAGGAGAAAGGGGCAAAAAAAGTCCAGGATTAACGGACATTCCAAAACACTGATCCTAGAGAGGAGTAGACATGGGCGTTGGGATTCAAAGTAGAAGTGAAGTTAAAGGGTTTGAGCAAAACAGGTTGGACGTTGGACTTCTGAAAACTTGTGGGTGTACCTGCTGACCCAGGGGTCAGTGGTTCCCCTGCAGTGAGCCGTTAGGTAAGCGAGGACCAGACTAGAGTGTGACTGGCACCTCCGCACTATTGGCCGGAAGCACATCTCCTGCCTCCTGGCTTCTGTAGAATGGACAGAGCATAGATGGCAGAGAGGAGTAAGGGGGATGACTTGTGCAGGGCGCCCCAGAGGGTCCTTAGCACTAGTTGGTGCTCCTTATGGATCCACTGATTTTCCCTTCCCTGGTTTCTTGGTTTCCTTGGCTGCTGGTCAGAGGCTGGTTTGGCTAATACAGGTGGGAGCATGCCTCACGATAAACTGACCAGACAGCTCTGGTCTCAAGACCAGTGTGTAAAGCAGTGGGTGAGAGGACAAGGCCATGGACGTGATGGAATTTGACATCTCTCTTAGAACTTAACTATAATAATAAAAGCGTGATATGCCAATTAGAGCAGACGTCCTTCCGTATGACCTTCTGGATGAAGCTGGGGCTGTGAGGGCCAAGTCCTTTGCATGAATTTCATGCATTGGGCCTCTAGTATAGACGATAAAACCCTCCAAGGAATCTCCCTGTGTCCATGCCCAAATCATTCCATTATGGTACATATCTCCTGGGCTGTGACGTTGGCTCCCATATTTATCTTTCTCTGTCTTTTCATATATATATATATATATATATATATATATATATATATATATATATATATATATATATATATATATATAATTTTTTTAAAATTTATTTTGAAAGAGTTTTGTTCATAAGAAGTTGCCAAAATGGAGTGGAAATTTCTCAGGTACCTTTTACCCAATGATAACATTACATACCTTTAGTAGATTATCAAAACTAGAAAACTGACATGGATAAAATGTCATATGTTTTTAAAGAGTGCTTAGCTCAAGACCTGGAATCTATCTATTTTCAGCACAATTATTTGAGTCTCCTACTTTAGCTCCACTTGGGTGAGATACGTGCTGGGGACCATCATCTGGATTAGCCACAGTCCTCAGCACAGCTTGGCCACAAGGGAGATAGCTCTGGACCTGATGGGTTGGTTCATCACCCGTATGCGTATCGTTGACCCACCTTGTACTTTGGAATTAACTGTCTCATGAGGGAGTCAGTCTTTCATCACCAGAGAGATTCAAGCATGAACCTTACAGTCCCTGTCCCCAGTACTGAGAGGGAGCTTGGACCACGTGTCTCTTCAGTGTCCAACTCCTTGAAAATCCTGTGATTCTCTTATTTGCTTTGGCAGAGTTTGCAGCGAGCACCGATTAGAGTTAGACTATGAATTGAGCTATAGTCCATGCTGATCATTTTCCTGGGCTCTGTTCTACTTAGTTCATGTGAATTAAATCCTGGTGCTCTGAATACCAGGTGTTGTTCTAGGCCCCAGAGTACAAAGATGAAAAAGACAGTGTGAATACAAGGCAACAGCTCGTGGGGAAGTTGCATGCAAATAGGCAACTATAATAATAAAAGGGCAATATGCTAATTAGACCAGATGTCTTTCGAATGGCATTCCGGAAGTCCTGCCTGCCAGCCCGGGTCCTGGAGAGAAGCCAACCCGGTCCCCGGTGCCTGCTGGAGGCTGGAGGAGAGAAGCCTGGATGCTAGGTGCCAGAGGAAAGCCGGTGCCGGCACCCAGGAGACGGAAGGCCTATTCTTGCATGAATTTTCATGCATCGTGCTTCTAGTCTATAATAATAAAAGCGTAATATACTAATTAGACCAGACAACCTTCCGGACGAAGCCACGGCAGCAGGGGCTGCAGCAGCAGTGGTGGCGGAGGCCGAGCCCTGTGCACGAATTTCATGCATCAGGCCTCTAGTAATATAAAAAAGTGCCACAATGCATGCAGGTACAAAGTGCTGAGAGACTCAGAAGTGGTTAGTTTTATAAACATCTCTAAGGCCAGGAGGGTGCAAGTTTGAGAAAGGAGCTGGACCACACAAGATGGGTTGGGGTTTGCTGAATTGACGAGGAGTTGGGGGTGTCATCAGGGAAGCAAAGACATTATGGGGAGAGGAAATAGCACATGCAAAGGTCCTTTGTATGCATGGGAGTTGTTGAGGAACTTTGCCTTAACAGATTGTAGGATCCAGGGGGCAGAGAAGTGGCGGAGCATGAAGCCGGATTAGATTTGGCCTCCAATTTATGGCGATGACGAAATGTTGGTACTACTGAGAGCTGCTTTGAGAATTTGTATTGAGTCATGCCAGTGGGAGGTTTTTAAACTAACGTGCAGTTGTGAGAAACCAGCTCCCCAAGGCGGGGTTAGTCAGCGGTTTTGCCATATCCCAAAGCAGCTGCCTTGATTCCCCCCCCCGAGTTCCAGCATTTCTTCCCTGGGCTTGGCCTCCCCTGGCCTTGGCTGACCTCCTTCTCCAGGGTACAGCAGAGGCCCAACAGGATGCACCTCTCAAGGGCTTGGCAGCTTTCTCTGGACAGCTTTCGAGTCCCGTGGACTATTCTGGCTGTTGCTATTCTTGCACGTTAAGTGTTCAAAGGATTCACAAACTCGACCTCAGCTGGGTGGGACCCTGGGGACAGGAGTGGGGGAATGCTGCAGCTGTGAATTGCAGTGAGCAGTTTCCCCAAACGAGTTTGCTTTACAGGTTTCCTCTGAGCCACCTAGAGGCTTTGTCCTCCTAGAAGTGCATAGGTTTGGGTCGCTTCTAGCGGATGGTTCCCGTCTTCATTCCATTACATCTGTCAGATGTAATGTGAGGATATTTCATTAGGAGTCTAATAACACACACACATGAGGTTCCCAGAGGAGGGGCCTCTGCCTCTGTAGTGAGCTGGGTGAGGACCACTGGGAACTTTTGCACCTTTTCACCAAGGCAGACTTTGACCTTGGAGAGCGTCCTTCAGCTTCTGAAAAGATGTTCTTCTTTTAGTTCTTTTTCTTTTTACTTGCAGAAGGGAAATAAAAATGGAATGGGACAACTGCAGAGAGTAGAGAGATGAGATAACATTAGGAAAATATAGGCCAGAAGTAGCGCTGGAGGCGAGCCCGAGTCATGAGAACCCACTGATGAGAGGGGGACAGAAATAGGATTCCGCTGAGGGCTCCCATGGAGCTGTTTGTCTTGGATGCTAGGAATGGACCATCTGCGGCAACGGGCCTTTGTCTGTTAGGCCCGTCGCTCTCCAACACCCAGAGAAACTGGGGCTCCCCGGGCCAGAAATGGGATCCACTTTTTCTGAGCAGGACATGTAGACTTTGGGACGGTACTATTTTGAAGGTTTTATTTCATAGTATCTATAGAGTAAAAGCTCATCCCTTCACTTGAAGGTTGAACCACTGTGGACAGTGATCACTTCATCAAACTTGATTAATAGATAAGCATTGGTCAGTTTGATGGCAAGAATTGACTGAATCTTTGTCAAACGAACAGACTATCCCTATAGATGTGGTCACTGAAAACAGAAGAACAAGCCCAGGGAATAGACCTGGGGAAGGCTGGTGATGGAAAACATCTCCTCAGAGGTGCTTGCTAAGGGTAGAAGGGGACGCATAGTAGTACTGAGTACAGAGCGGCTGCTCCCTGGCCAGAGGTCGACGGGGGGAGAGGGGGTTAACTGGGGGAGAGGGGGTCAACTGGAGGCAGTGTTTCCCATACGTGAGTTGTCTAAGACAGTGGTCGGCAAACTCATTAGTCAACAGAGCCAAATATCAACAGTACAGCGATGGAAGTTTCTTTTGAGAGCCAAATTTTTTAAACTTCAACTTCTAACACCACTTCTTCAAAATAGATTCACCCAGGCCGTGTATTTTGTGGAAGAGCCACACTCATGGGCCAAAGAGCCGCATGTGGCTCGAGAGCTGCAGTTTGCCGACCATGGGTCTAAGAGCTTGGGAAAGCGTGCAACATCTGAGCTGTGCTTAGGGGGGTCTCACAAGACTCCATCTGTGTTGCCCATGGACCAATGAATGAAAGGCTGATTGATCAAGGGCAAGACAATTAGACCAGAAAGCTGAGCTCATCCCATCAGCCCACCCAGCCAAGGCCGGCCGAGGGGCCCTGGGTATGGAGTGATTAGGTGGCTAGGAGCACTGCCTGGACATTAGCCAGGGCATGACTCAGACCACGTGAACCAGAGCCCTCTGGTGGTCCTGTAATTCAGGTCCGTGGCTCTCATTTGAGAAGAGTGGTTCTGAGATTTTATCGGGTGTCAGGATCAGCTGGAGGAATGCTTCTGATTGAACAGGCCTGAGGGGGGAGCCTGGACCACTCCCTGGAGATAGTGATGCTGCTAAGAACACCTACCTGTGGCCTCTCAACACGTACTCTTTGTGTGGGCTGATCTGGGTTTCCACCCAATGTGGCCTCAGATGTGCACTTTTCCCAAAAAATGCGTGGCATTTTTATGACCTACCCTTCAAGTCACAGGACATCTCTTCTGGTGTTCAAGGTAGTCACAGACTATTCAAGTTCAAGGGGAAGGCACATAACCTTGCCACTCAGTGGGAGGAGCATCAAGGTTCATTACAGAAAAGCAGACGACTTCAAGGACAGAAATATATTTTTACATTGAAAATGGAGAATGTGAGCTGATGTGTTCTAGGCATATTGAGCTCAGGTGAAGCTCCCAAGTGGAGGGTCGGGTCCGTTCGGACAAGGTGTGGAGTGGAGGAAGGAAGGGCGAGCTGGGCCATCACTCACCTCATGACCCTTTGTTCAGATTCATTCGGGCCAGGCTCCTGGACATGGGAAACCGGGACTCTGCAGTCTAGTCTCATCCTGCTGGAAATCTGACCTTGCTGAAGACCATTTTAAGATTTATTTATATGTAGCACAGGACCTACAAGTTCAATTTGCTATTTTTTAAAAAAGTGAAAAGTTCATCTCAGTCAGCGTCCTGTCTTGCTTATATTTCAGTCAGATGGGAAGGAAAAAATCAGCACCGGGAGAAGATGGCTTGTTTATTTTTGGGAAGTTTATTTTTGGTCCTGGTGTTCTTCATGGGGTAGGTATTTCTTTTAAGACTGTTAATGGCGTGTTTCCTCTTCACTTGCCACTCCCCACGAGCATCAGCTCGCTCTTATTTTTGAATCATCTCTGTGCCCTCAGAACATCTCACTTTAAATAATGGTTGGCGAGGCTCCAGGTGAAGCAGAGAGGGAAATCGCATTGCTTTCTGACCTTTGGGTGAGGATCAAGTGTGGTGTAATGAAATATCGGTCCCTTGAGCCACCTTTGCTGATTTTTTCCTATTATTCTTTCCTGTTATTCCATATTCATCCAGCTCTGGCAGCCAAGAATTGTTACATTAAGATCCAATCTTGAAATTAAAACTCAGGGCTTTAACCAATAAACCGTGAAGCCATTGAACTCCCACTGGGATGTGGTCACCTTTTCCTAAACTTCCTGCGTTGTCTCCTCGTTGTGTCGGAGTTGATTTCTTACTGAGCCTCTGGAAAGAGCCCTGCCGTTTCCCATCGGCGTGGGGACTGCTAACTGTGCAGACCCCGCCGGCTCACGGCTCGCAGCTGCATGCCTTCACGCAGAGGGAGCGCTCCCGGTGGGCTCCACTCGCCCTTCCTGGCGGTGCAGGTCAGAGGTCACCTTTGCGCTTGAGCCCACATTGGCATTGGAGCCCCCACAGACCTCTGGCCCGGACTTAGAGATCCTTCCAGGGCAGACGCGTTCTCCTACTCTTTCAGAGGATCTGGCCCTGGGATTGCCTTTCAGGGTCTTTTTAAAATTTTTTTAAAAAAATTATATATATATATATATATATATATATATATATATATATATATATATATATTGATTTCAGAGAGAAAGGGAGAGGTAGAGAGAGAGAGATAGAAACATCAAGGATGAGAGAGAATCATTGATTGGCCGCCTCCTCCATGTTCTTAGTGGGGATTAAGCTTGCAACCCAGGCATGTGTTCTTAACCGGAATTGAACCTGGGACCCTTCAGGCCCCAGGCCGACCGACACTCTATCCACTGAACCAAACCGGCTAGGACAACACATTTTTATTTAATCATGAGTGTCACTTGGAGAATAAATTGGGCCTTCAGTATTATCTTGTGCTGTCAGCTTTATGTTGTATTGGAAAAATCTGGGATTCTTTTTGCTGGGTCATTATTTACTTTTTAAAAAATAATATAGTTTGGTTGTATTTTTTTTTTTTTTTTTTTTTTTTTACTTTCCCTAATAAAAATAATGTAGCCTTAAAGAATTCTTGCTATTTAATCTCAAGCCCAAACATGGTTTCTTGTGAGGAAAAGATATTTAATAAAGCTTGGTATTTTTAGTTCTAGAAAGAATTTTTTTTTTCTTTGGGGGCGTCGGCTAGGGAAGGAATGTGTCTAAAAGGTGGAAAAACTGTTCAGTGAAGGGAGACTCTGATTCCTGTTCCTTTTGCTCTTTAAAAGTGTGTTTGCTGTGGAGGGGGAGAAAGTTTCATTTTGGAACGTTTCAGTGTACTGTTCGGGGTTGCTAAATGTTAATTCCTTGCTGGGAAATCTTGGGTGAGTTCATTTTACAAGGCGGCGTGTGTTTTAAGAGCCAGCGTGGGGAAGGGGTGGGGAAGCTCACCTCCTTCAGGAGGGCCTGGGTGACGCGTTGCTTTCTGGTGGAAACTAGCAAGGCCAGTCTGCTTGGGATGCATTTGCACAGAGGCAGCTGGGCGCGGTGGACCTTGGGGAGTGCCTGCTTCTCGCCCTCCCTCCCCACGGTGGCCCCTTGGCTCTACAGCCCTTCACTTGCATCTGCCAGTTCAGACGAGAGAGACTCACCTGCCAGCCCTCCGGGCTCTAGCCCACACTCTGTGTCAGATTTGGACGGGGTCAGGGATTTTGTTTGGCACCCTTTTGGAGAGAGAGAGAGAGGGAGAGAGTGAGAAGGAGGAAGAGAAATCTGTCTCATTATGGTGGGAGGGGAAAAGGAAGGGGAGAAGGAAGGCCCTACGGTGTTTTCTCTCTACTGCTCTGGAGGGTCAGTTGTATGGAGCCTCGTAGGAGTCATCTAGGGGGAGCGAGCAGAATCCAGGAGGAGAGGAAGGTCCTTTCAGGCGGTTTGTAACTGATGAGTGGAGTTAGATCCTATGAGAAGGTCAGAAGAGTTGTCCCCCCCTGTTGACCCCTCCCTCGCCATGTAGTATCCCATCCTTCCTAAGAGAGGTCCTGAGGACCTCTGATATCTGGGCGTGGCCTCCCCAGCAGCCCCTTAAACCAGGGGAGCGCTCTCCTCAGCCTGTCCTTCTCTGGAGTCCTCTGCTCACTGCTCCTTGGTGCCACCCATCTTTTAGGCCAGACCAACTTGCATGGAGCAGACAATCCAAAGAATACGTTTTGTAAGATGCAAGTTCAGGACTGGTTTGGTGGCTTCAAGGTCATGAAGGATCCAGGATCCTCTTCACTTTTTTTCCAGCATCCGCCGAACATGGCTTCCATCCTCATGACCCAGAAGGGCTGTTGGAGCTCCAGCCATCACACCCAACTCCAGATTGGAAACAGGGGGGTGTGAGAAGAGCGCATCCCCACTAAGTGGCCTCCCTTGATAGAGCTTTCCTGGGAGCCTTGTGTGGCAGTTTCTGCTCGCATCCTATGGACCTTCCTCCAGGGGAGATCGGACAATGCTGCCCTTTAGCGAGACGCAGTGCGGGCTGGAATAAAATCCCAGCTCCGTGAACGGGGAAAAGAGGAGACTGGATAGTGGCCAGGCAAATAGTCCCTGCCACAGTCTAGCGCACGTGAAGTACCTTAGCGTATTCCACCAAGCATTCCAGCCATTTACGTCATCTGTCGCCCTCATATCAGACCCTCCGCTGTTTGGGAGCCCTGGTCAAGCCCCCCCCCATGGGTCTTTGTACCATTGGTAGCTCCCCTCCCAGGGGCGTGTGAGGTGGGTTCTCAGCCCATTTTTGTTGACTTGACTCAGATGCAGCATCTCCCCTTCCCCCCGCCTCCCCATGGATCTACATTTCATACGAAATCACTTATAAACATATTTTTAGAAGTAGCTTTTTCCCTGAGGGCTTTTACACAAGCTTAATACCTCATGATGATAAAGGTGCTAATAATGATCAATATTTGGCGGCGGGGGGAGGGGGACGGGACGACACATCTGGGCTGTGAAAAATTGCCAGTCCTGGGAAATAGGGAGTTATACCGTCTGATTCCAGATGTCAGAGAAAGAAGAAGCAAGGGTTCCCCCACTGGTCCGTATTAATAGGCTGATCCGAAGAAATCTTTATTAAAAATGCCCCCTTGGACCGTCTCCTTTGCGCCTGCAGGAACAGTGCAGGAAGCGGGGAGTTTGCTGAGAAAGCTCAGGTCAGCGCTGGAGATTTGTAGAAGGGCAGGGAATCCTCCTGCAAATCTGGTGACAGGAATTGGTGTTCCGGCACAGCAGACACACGGAGTGGGTGGGAAGCTCAGCGTGGCTGTGAGGGAAGGCCTTTCCTTTCTCGCTCGGGGCGGGAAGGAAACTCTGACTGTGCCGGACGGGACATCTCCCTTGGAACGTGTGTGTGGTGAGCCCTCACCACGTGACCGGCTGATTCACTTTGTCTGCGAGGTTCCCGGGGGAGGTGACGTAACCAGGGGCTGCAGTTTCTAGGCAGGGGGACCTCATTGTTGGCCCAACCCTCTGGCACAGGAAACGGAGCAGAGCTTTGTGGCCAAAAGTAGATGAAGTTTTGCACTAGGTTTTGTAATTCTGTATTAGATGTTGGCCAGAGCATCTCTTTCCCCTATTGCTCATTTTCTCTTCTCTCCTTCCCTTCTTTCTCTTTGTCTCTCTTACCTGTGCTTTTTTATTTTAGTTGTGTGTGGCCATTCTGCTCTCCCCAAATCAACTCAGGTCTGAACTTCGGGGATTGCATGAACCAGAAACCATAGGGGCTGCCTGCCATGATTCTCTTCTAGAGGGTGGTTGACGGGAGCTAAGAGGTCAAGTGGATAGTGTGACCTTTGATGTCTGAAAGACACAGGTGTCAATTCTAGCCCCACCAGTACTGGCTGTGTGACGTGGGGCAAGTTACTTCACCTCTCTGAGTCTCTTGAATCTCATCTGCAAGCGGAGGTTAATTCCTACTCCAAAGGGTTCTTGAGAAGGTCAAGCGAAATCACATATGAAGGGAAGCCCAGGCAGGTAGGCGAAGACCAGGTTGCACTGGGCTGCGAGTGTGGGTTTTATTTAAGTGCCCAGGGGATGGTAGGTGCTGGCCAACGGTCGCTCTGGCTCTGCAAAGAGAGTGGAGGAGGGCAGGGGAACAGGAGTGGAAGCGCACAGCCCCCCCCCCCCCCCAGGAGGTCAGAGCTGAGTGGCGGGCAAGGGATCTGGACAAGTTCTGTTCCAGTCGGGCCAGAAGGAGCAGAAGGATCTGGGATCTGTTTGGAGAGAAAGACAGTAGGAATAGCTCAGTTCTTCCATGTGGGAAAGGGTGGGCAAGAGCAGTCAAGTAGGAGTCCTAGGTTAGGGGATGTGCATGTGGGCGACACCCACAAAATGTCAGTTGGATGGCCGGGCACATGAGCACCTGGAGGAGAGACACGTGCGTGTTACTGGGCATTGGGCCGTGTGGATGGTGAATGCCGTGGGAGAGGCCAACGTCCACTCTGCTTTGAAGCTAGTGCTCCGACCGCCCACCCGGGGAGATGGTTGCTTCTAGGATCAAGCTGGGCAGCATTGAGCAGGGGCCGGAAAGGCACCAGCCTCCTGCAATCTTTAGGGACCCGTTACATTCACCTTGATGCCACCTGAGGGGACACCGGTCCCTCCCTGCAGCTGTCTGCACTAACACGGAGTCAGCACAGAGTGAAACACACCAGATCTGGATTCGGAATGGGATCTGGAATCTGAGCACCGTCCTCAAAATCTGGGTGCTCTAGTGGTATGATGTTACCAGGGTGGTCGGGGCCCCTCCACTCCCCTGTTATTTATCTCTCAGGGGGCACAGGGGTTCCCTGGAAATCAGGGGTTTGAGGAACACGGTCCAAGGGAGGGAGGTGTGCCAGATGACACTCTGATTCTCTTCTTTCCACTGTTTTTGGGAAGGAAATCAGTTCAGTGGCAGCGTTCCCTCTTCCTGTTCATCATCAGACTCCGGGGTCAATCAGAGGCAGGTAGCCCCCCTCTGAGGAGCCAGAAACCCCTCACGTGCTTTACACGTGTCTCCCTAAAAGAATGAGCACACTCACAAGCAAGTACACCCAGCGAGGGCTTCGTACCTACAGAGCCATTGTCCCGGAGTTCGAGTTCAGATAGAAGGCGCTGGCAAATCTGTAAAGAATAGTTCAGAGAGAGAAAGAGAGACAGAATTTACAGGCTCTGAAAATAGCGGCTGGACCGCAGCTGTGTTTGGCTTGTCCGGGAACCTGTTGAGTCGAGACAGGCAGGGGATTTCTGTTCTCCGGCCCTGAGAGGTCACATGTCTTGTTTGCGAAGGGGCCGCAAACATTTCCAAATAGGGATGGGTTTGTAAGGGGAGGAAGGTGGCTGAATATATATGGCATTTCTTGTTTTCTTCTCTCCCTCTTCCTGCGTCACTCCAGATTTCCCCTTCAGCACAAGGAGGGAGGGGCTGGTTCTCTAGCAGAGTCCGTGGGGGCCTCCTGGGTGGCCGAATTTCCAAGGGCATCGGTGATGGCGTGTTGATGGCACATGTGATGGCACACGTGTTGATGGCACATGTGATGGCAGCTGGTCTGAGGAGCGGTGCTGGTGGCCTCATTGTTGATTGGCTTCCGCACAAACCCGCTAAGATGAAGAAGTAAGCCCATCGTTGAAGGAAGAATGGTGTGACTTCTCCAAGATGATTGGCTGGTTCCTGGACCTTCCTCGTCCCATTTCTGGGTAATGACAGGGTTGTCATCCTGTCCCACAGCCCCCCAAAGAAGGCGTCGGTCCCGCCCCAGGCCTAGGCCATCCTCAGGCTTCTATCCTGAACAGCATGATGGATGTCAGCATCCCTGGGGTGTCAACCATGAGGACCCCAATCACCCTGCCCTTCAATGTTTGTTGAAACTTTGGCTGAAATAAGTTGTATTTCGGTGGAGTGCCCGAAGGGTGTGCCGTCGCTTCGTCCCAAGGCCAGAGGTTGAAAGGTGCTGACCTGCAGCCTGGATCCTGCTCCATTCATGTTTTCCTTGCCCTGTAGTATTGACCTATACATGTGCCGTTATTTAAAAGTGGGATATTTCATTTATAACCTCTCATTGCTGGATTCTCATGGAATGCTCTAGGACAGTGGTCTGCAAACTCATTAGACAACAGAGCCAAATATCCACAGTACAACAATGGAAATTTCTTTTGAGAGCCAGATTTTTTAAACTTCAACTTCTTCTAACGCCACTTCTTCAACATAGACTCGCCCAGGCCGTGGTATTATGTGGAAGAGCTACACTCAAGGGGCCAAAGAACCACATGTGGCTCGCGAGCGGCCGTTTGCTAACCATGGCTCTAGGACAGCAGTCACCAATCTTTCGGACCACCGCTGCTCTCAGACATGTCCTGGGTTCAGATGACGTCTTCTGTGAGTGGGGTCCCCAGAAGTGGTTCTCCTGTGGGTGATCATGAGAGAAACAACCATTGATCTTTCTTTGAGGATAGTAAGAACAGGGTTAAATTAGTTGTATTTTAGGCACCTACCAACACCTGTATGTGCATTCGACAGCACCCTGTAAGCTCTAACTGTTGTTATCATCATCTTCACCATCTTTATTCTCGTCATCGTTGTCATCGTCATCATCATCATCATCATCATCATCATGGTGGTTTTTGGTGAGGATTCTCTTGAGAACATTGCTCACTGTATAACCCAGAGTCTTATGGGGCCGGGGGAAGACATGGCTAGCTGATCTCATTTCCAGGAAATGGTTGTCCTTCTGCAGAGTTACTGGTTCATTAGCACCTTACTCCCGCTCTGAATCGTGCCTCTGTCTTTGCCTTCGCTGCTGGGAAGCTCGGGGGTAACTTGCACCTCATGTCCAGCAAGAGGACAGGATGCTGTGGCGTGCATCTGGTTTAATGACTCTTTGGCTTCACAGGCCATCATTTCTCACTTTCTGCTTTCCTCACTTGCTTATGTTATCGTGAGGATTTTTGTGAGCATGCTTAAATCCTGCTGGAGCAAGGCTAGGCATACATTTTTTTTTTTTTTTAAATCATCAAAGCATCCACTCCTGAGAGGGGGTTTATAGTCTCACTTCCATTAGGCTGCTACACCAGGGTGGCCTCACGTCTGAGCCCACCTTCCTCTGGCTTTCATTTGGGCCCAGTCAGGCCCCTGGAAAGAAGTTGGTGTGGCTGAGCCCCACCCTCTGCAGAGGCCAGAGCTCCCCTCGGGCGCCCAGTTCCGTTGACCCCAGGGTTCTAGGAGCTCCGAACCTGAGCGAGTGAGAGCTCCCTGCTGGTGCTAGCCCTCAAGTGCTTTCCCACGGGGTCTGCCTTTTACACCTGCCCCTCTCGTATGAATTGTCTCTTTAGGGAGCTCCTCTTCTGCGTGTTTGCAAGAGCCATCTCCTCCCAGCCAGGACCCTCCCATCGCGTTAGGTGCTCAGTAAGTGCACGATTAAGAGCATCACGGCTTCCTGGTGTCCCTCTTTTCTGGCCATTCAATTGGTCCTTGAATTCTTCTACCTGAAAGCCCCATGGGATTTCAGATCTGGGCAGCCTCCTTCTCCCCCATCCTTCCCTTTCCTCCCCTCTTCTCACCCCCCTCACTGTCCAGCCGCCATCCCCTCTCCAAGAACCCCGGCAGAGGAAATTCATCAGTGAATTCAGAAGATAAGGTTCCTTTCTTCCTCTGAGGCTTTTTGGCATGCCCTGAGGGATAATTAGGGATTCTTTCAAGTTCAACATTTTCTCCATAAATTGTGGAGGTTTTCTTTCCCAGATGTACCATATCACGTTCCAAGAAGGGAATGCAGAGAATGTCTGTGGCCAAAGAAGTCTCAACATACGGAGACTGGATGTAAAACCCACCAGTAGTGATTGGGGAGGGGTGATCGACACCACCGCGCCTGGCTCCACAGAGCAATGAGTTTCGTTTTCTCAAGCAAGGGAAACAAAGGCCCCAAATTTCAATTTTCCAAATGAGTTGGAGAACAATGGGACTATTTGCCAAACTTCCCTGATCAAGATAGTGTGTTGTTAAAAAAAAAATTTCAGATTTTCAGTGATTCAGATTCACTGGGCCCGGGGTGGGGCCTAGAGATTTGTTTTCAGCATGTATCTGGGTGAGTCATATTAATCAAATGTGAGAGACACTGGGCCTGGCTAATGACCCTCCCAGGTTTTGGTCTGTTGACTAAAGGAAAAAATCCGATGATGATGATGATGATGATGATGACATGACATTTAAAAATCACAGTCCAGTTTGCCAAGATTATATATATAATTTCCTTTTACCCTTCAGGACTCGTTCTTATCTAATAAGGCCTGCACCAACATTGTTTTACCAGAATTGAGTGGAAACCATGGTACCAGTTTTTGTTAAATAGTCTAATGCCCTGGTCACATGCGGCTCTTTGGCCCCTTGAGTGTGGCTCTTCCACAAACATACCACGGCCTGGGCGAGTCTATTTTGAAGAAGAGGCGTTGGAAGAAGTTGAAGTTCAAAAAAATCGGGCTCTCCAAAGAAATTTCCGTCATTGTCCTGTGGATATTTGGTTCTGTGGACGAATGAGTTTGCCGACCACGGGTCTAATTGATACCAGAAACAAAGATACAGCAATTATATCGTATTATACAAATGAAAGCTACATTGAAACAGCCTTCAGAACACCCTTCGAGAACCATAGCGTGATTTCTTGATAAGATCTTTCAGCCTTGCCCTTTGCCTGGATCCTGCAGGAGGAGTTTCTAGAAAGCTCTGCAGAGGGCTTTCCTGCAGACAGACCTCCCTCTGGAGAGGAGCACAGGTGTTTCTCCCTCACAAGGACATGCCGGGCTGGTGTGTAGGTTAGGGAGGCGCCCTTCAGGAATGCCATTCGGGTGTCTGTGACAGTTCTGGTGAGCGCCGTACCTACGGAGCGTAGAGGTACTCACATCCCGGATGACTTCACAGCCTTTGGTATCGAGTGCATTGTGAGGCTACTTACCCTGAGGTTTGTGGGGGAGGAGGGTTTCAAACTACTAATGATTACATTTGGGGGACCATCATGTTTTCACTTTAAGCCAGAGAGCCTGGGCCGCCTGTTAATTGCCGCTCCTCTGGTTATTTTTTCTGTGACCCACTGAAGAAAAAATGTCTCGCTGGCAAAGCCCGGAGTATCGACAGTTCCATTTTTCTGTCGCCCCCACGCATGCTGTTTGTTATCCCCATCACTTCCTTCCCACCCACACCCTTTCCTCTGCCCTCTGCAAAGTCTGTGGCACCATTGAGTGGAGGGTTGGAGGGCTGGGGAACCGTGATGCCCATGTGTTTTAGTGTTGGTGTATTTCCCTCATTCATGGTGATACCTCGGATTGAGGCTGACGTGTCGGCCTCCCTGGTTTAGCATATGTTGCATTGTATATGTGGAAAAACAACGTGGTGCCTGTTTTCTCATTCTGCATAGCAGCGTTTGAGACTTGAGCCTCAATTGATTGAACCAATAATTGTGATATTAAAAGTGGTCTGTATGTCCAAGGGCAGAGATTGGGCCATGAACCCTGAACTGTGCATCATCTAAAGCTGAGCTTGTGACCATTTGCGCATGACCTCCCAGCATATGCCTCAGAAGAGCAAGTCCCAACTCCAGTAGCGAATTCCAAGCTTGTTGTTACTGTTTTTCTTTCTGAAAGACAAAGGGGGTTTTATGCCCTGGTATTGGAGGTTTATTTCAAGGGCAATGTTGGATGAATCGTTATTGGGTGGGGAGTTTTGTGAATACTGGGTAGTTTATAATACCCTTTAGTGAATCCAACCAGGAATCTATCCACCTGTCTACCATCCATCTGTGCATCTGTCTATCTATCCATTTATCCACCCACCTAGCCATTCATGTCAGTATTTGCTAATTCCTATACGGTACCTGGCACTGTGTCTACATGATAATGCATCATTTATTGACAACCTGTTGCCAGGCAGTCTCCAATGCTCAGAATATCTTTGTGAGGTAAGGTCCATATCCCCTATGCATTTTATACAGACGAGCCAGCTAGTAAGTCTCAACGCTGGGTCTGGGGCCCTGTTCTCCGGTGCCCCAGCCAGGGTCCTGTTCTCATCTTGCAAAGTAAGCCTGCCCCTTGCATGCAGTTGCTGAGGGCTGAGCTTTTTCAAACACCGTCCTGGCTGCATTCTGGGCGCGAGGACCCGAATGGGTGCCTGTAGCTTATATGGGCTCTGCTGCAGAGATGTGATTTCAGCACACTGTTTGTGCAAAGCTCTCAGCTTTGGGGACCGCTTTTGGGGTGCATATCTCAGCAGAACCCCTGACCAGCTTTGTGATGCTTTTCAGCCTCTGGAGACTCAATGTCCTCATCTGGAAATTGGGGCTCCAAGGGAATCTGAGTTGTGTCGGCGGAGAATGAAACGTGTAGAAATCTACACACTGGCTACGGCTTAGGCCATAGTTAGCACACAGTGAATGACAGCTGTTGCTGCTGCCACTGCTCTCCAACAGCCCTGGGCTGAGTAGGGGCTGCCTGCCATCCATCCATCCTGGAAGAAAAGACAGAGTTGATAGGGGAAGGGTCTTTGGTCATGCCATAGTGGGCTGCCATTTTAAAAGGCGAAAGATTTATGCGATCTGAAGAGAAACCAGAGTATTGGGCTGCCATTTTAAATAGGGCAGTCAGGACTGGCCTTAGGAGAGGACATTGGAGCAAAGACTTGAAGGAGGTGAGGAAAGAGCCATGTGGAGAGATCTGGGGGAAGAGCATTACAGGGGGGAGCAGCCAGAGCAGAGGCCCTGAGGCAGAAGTGCTTGTTGCTCCTGGGTCAGCCTGGAGGCCAGGTGTGGCTGGAACAGAATGAGTGTGTGTGCGTGCATGTCTGTGCGAGCGTACATGCCTGTGCGAGCGTGCATACTAGTGATTAGGTGAGAGAAGTGCCAGGGCTAGATCGTGTAGGGCCTGAAGGACCGCTGAAGGGCATGGCTCTTACTCTGAGTGAGATGGGCCATTGCAGGGTATGGGGAGGGGGGAGGAGGGACATAACTTCAGCACCTCCTCCCCATGACCCCAGCGCTCAGGCTGACTCTGTATTGTCATTCTGCACCCCCAAAACTCCCCCACCTCCTGTTCCAGGCTCACTACTTCCTGGCCATGTCGCATGCCCCTCTCCATCCCCAGCCACAGCGCCCCGGGTCCCATTCCCTCAGGATGCCTGATTCTAGCCTGCGATCTGATACATTCTCCTCTGGGGCCCCTTTAAAATAGGAGCGACACTGCTGGTGGGAACTCAGACATGGGGCGAGTGGTGGGGCTCACTTCACCTCTGAGGAGGGCTGTGTGGCCATCCTTCTTTGGCTGGGCTCTCCCCACTCCCCACAGAGCCTGGCATCTGTGCCCAGACCATGCCGGCCCCTGTCTCCTGGCTGGCTTTGACCGGTGAGCAGCAATAGGGGACAGGAAGACGGAAGAAGAGGTTGCAGGGCTGGGCGGAGGACTGTGGTGCAGCTGGGAGGGTGTGTGTGTTAGGGAGCCAGTGGGGAGCAGGGCTGGGTTCTGGTCTCTAACCAGTTCCCTGTCGGGGCTGTCCCCTGGGGTTTCAGGCTCCGCCTGAAGAAGTATTGTTCCAGCTTCCAAAGGATGGAGCCGCGGAGCCCAAACATCCAGCCACGGCCACGCCAGCCCTCGCTCTGCTTGGAACGGTGGCACAGACATCGGTCCAGACACCCTCCGAGAGTGTCTGCCCTGCCCTTGGCATCGGCCCCTTGGCATTGTGAGGGGCTGGAAGGCTCTCCTGGGACCAGTGCCAGGGTGCAGATGTCCTCCTTTGCAGCTCTGTGGGTGGGCCTGGGGGGACAGGGGCGATAAGCAAGGCCTGTTTCACTTGCTGCTCCCGGCAGTGCGTGTGTGTGTGTGTGTGTGTGTGTGTGTGTGTGTAGGGGGGTGGGCTGGGTCAGAGGTTTCCTACTGAGTCAAGAGCCCCCTGCTGAGAGGCACCCCCTCCCGCCCTGACTCTGAATCAATGCAGAGAAGCCCGTGGCTCTCCTCCTGGGAGAACTCTGCCAGTGGAAACGCCAGCGCCAGCTCCCTTTGCACAGCTCGTGGGCTGTCCGGTGGCTCAGACTGAGGGAGTCCTGCCTTGAGGCCTGTTCCGCCTTCCCCTCCCACCCTCCACCCCCCTGCCCTGCAGAGGGGGGCCCTGCCCACAGCAGAGTCTGCCTTCTACAGGGCAGCCCAGCTCACCCCCCTGCCCCTGACCTCAGTGCCCCAGGTTTGGGGGGTAAACAGAGGCCCTGGGCTTTCGGGATCATCTCTGGGATCAGGGAACGGTCCCATTTTTCTCCGTTTTGCTCCCCACCTCCCTTTCATCGCATCTGTGTGAAAACGAAAACGATTGTTTATTTAAAAGGGCCATTTGCCTAATGCCCCTGGAATTTATTTGCTGGAGCGTTTTCCGTCTTCATGTTTAGTTCAGACCTTGGCCGCAGCCGCGAGGTTATGTAACCTGGGATGGAATGAATCCCTTGGCATCTGGGGACCCGCGCCCTTAGCGTGAGGCCCCCCCCACCCATATGCAAGCTGCTTCTGTTAGCTGCTGGATGAGGACCGCCCCGGGCCGCCTCCCCCTCCTCAGCTGTGACCCTCCCTCCCTGTGTGCAAAGCCCAGGCCCTCCGATCAGGAAAAAAAGCCTGAGCATCCCTGCCTGAGCCTTGGTCGGATTTGGGAGCTGTTTCTGGCATGTTCCTTCCTGAGCCGCCTTTGGAATCTGTCCCCACACTGCTGGCTGTCCCCAGCCCAAGATGCCTCGATTTCTGCTCGGCAGCCGGGGCCGGGTCTGTGTGGAGATACTTAGGGGACAAGGAAAGGGAGGGGTGTTGTCTTGGGTTTGCAGGGGCTGGAAGTTTAACCTGAATTTGATTTTTTTTTTTTTAATTTTTTAATTGACTTTTGGAGAGAATGGAAGGGAAAGGGAAAGAGTGAGAGAAACATCAATGTGAGAGCATTACATGGATCGGCTGCCTCCTACACACCCCCAGCTAGGGATCAAGCCTGCAACCTGGGCATGCGCCCTGACAGGACTCGAACCAGCAACCCCTTGGTGCAAGGATGATGCCCAACCACTGAGCTACACCAGCCAGGGCAGGATTCTGAATTTAATTTCATATATATATATATATATATATATATATATATATATATATATTCACACAATATATATATATATATTTTAAATATATATATTTTTTATTGTTGATAGTATTCCAGCTATCTACCATTTACCTCCCAGGATTCTGAATTTTAAAGCGGTAACACCAGAGAGTGGGATGTGGAACCTTGAACTTAGCGTAGCTGTGAAGAGGCCCCGTCCTGGAGGAAGGGGGTGGCGTGAGGAGGGGATGCAGCCTCACCTTCCCTGCCACACCCCCATCTTGGGAGATGGTGGGGAACCATTCTCTCCCCCAGCCTCTCTCTCTCCCTGCTGCGGCCTGGCATGGTCCCTTCCCACCGTTTCTCTGCTCACACATGCTCATTAACGCCCATGAAGAACAGGCGGCCCTGGGAGTGTGTGCTGGTCAGCCGAGTGCTGACCCTCGTTTTCTCGTGACTTAACCCACTGTACGCTGCTTCATCGCTCCTGCATCGGACACAGGTGGCTCTGGGGCTCGGGTCCTTCTGAGCAAAAGTTGCTGTTTCAATTGCCATTTGACTGTGTTATTCTGACACTTGAAGGCAGTGATCTGTCTGTGCTTTCTGAGCACCTGCTGACTGTTGAGTACTCCGAGGAAACAAAGATAGCTGCGGATTAGTCGTTAGTCCGTGATTGAGATAGCAGAGGCTGCGGGAGTACGCTGAGGAATGACTCTCCCACAAGGCTGTGATGGTGTGAAATTCCATGTTCCTCCAGCAGTGCTCCAGGGCAAGACCACACAGGGGCCTACAGGCACTGGGGGTGTTTCCTTCATGGGAGCCAAGGTGTAGGCTGTGCGAGGTTTTAGGAAGGGGAGGCCCTTGGAGCACAGGGAGGAGGGGTGAGGAACAGGTGAGACCAAGGTTTTTGAGGTCAGGAGGAACCAGAAGGCTGGAATCAGATTTAAAGTTTGATTTAAAACTGTTTACTGCCCTAAGCGGTTTGGCTCAGTGGATAAGAGTGTCGGCCTACGGACTGAAAGGTCCCAGGTTCAATTCCGGTCAAGGGCATGGACCTTCGTTGCGGGCACATCCCCAGTAGGAGGTGTGCAGGAGGCCGCTAATCGATGTTTCTCTCTCATCGATGTTTCTAACTCTCTCTCCCTTCCTCTCCCTGTAAAAAATTAATAAAATATATTTAAAAACAAAAAACAAACAAACAAAAAAACCCTGGTAGAGCAACAAAACGGAAACCAGAAACCTTCAGGGCTATCTTTCTGCCAGACAGAAACCATTCTCCGATGGTGAGTGATCCACAAGTTAGCATCTGGCTTTCACAGTCTGGGCCCCATTCAAGAACAAATAATAAAGACAATGAAGTCTTTTAGGGAGCCACGTGACCTTGAGGTGGCCCACTGTTTGGCACTGTGAAGGCCAGACATGGGTGTAGGACGTTGGAAAGTCAGCGTGGGAGCACTGGAAAGGCGCCCAAAACCTGTGCCTTATTCAAACTTGGGACGATTTGGACATGAGGAGAGGGAGCCAGTTAGGAAGAGGCAGGCAACCGATTTCCAGTCGGGCCCGGGATGCTGGTAGGAGCTGGTCGCCTCGGAGGCTTGAGTTTTGGGAGGTGGAGGGATGCAGACCCCAGAGGGCCCCAGGCCGCCCAAGGGGACAGGCTCATCCCCCTTCTTCACCCCCCTCCCCCCTTCCCCAGAGCAGGCTCGGCAACTAGCCTGTGGCCGGTTTCCCCATCGGGCCAGGCAGTAAGTACCTTGGCAACCCAAGGGCCAGGCCGGTGGAATAGGAAAACAGTGAGAAAGGGCCATAGAAGCAAGAAGTGCAGATGTCAGGAATTCTGATGGCGTGCGACCAGATTGGAGTCTGAAAACTGCACAGAAAAAACAATCTAATGGAAAGCAAACAGCCCGGAGTTGAGAAACATGTTCTGTTGTCCAATGCGCACGGGGAGGGTGGCATGAAAGCGTGAGCACCGCCAGGCAGACCCAGCTGCTAGAGCTCTCCGTCTCGGTAATCGGAGGTGGCACGGGGAATGCTGGTAGGAGCAGAGTTGGACTCGGACCCCCTTGGCCGCACTTGGCTTTTCCCGTGTGTTTGGACAGCTTGTTCAGTCTGCATCTCCATTCCATTCCATTCCTTTCCTGGCGTGGGCTTTGTCCTGTCAGCGAGACGGCTACCGGACGAGGTCCTGCCACCCATTTTTCAAGGGTGTTCTCTCCAGCCCTGTGGGTGGCAGGGAAGGCAGTCGGGCCCTCGGCCAGGACCTCCTGCCTTTCCGGGTGCAGACTGTCCTGTGCCCAGGCCCGGGTCCCTCCACGGCAGGAACGTAGAACCCCTGTTGTCCGGTCACAGATTTTTCCTTTCCTTCCATTCGCTCATTGGTTCGTGTGGTCCATCAGGGAGCATGTACTGAGCACCCACCGCGGGCTAGTGTTGTGCATGATGCTGTGGATACAGCAGTGGGAAGAAGCAGACATGGTCCTGGCCCTCCCCAAGGTTCCACTAACGTGGCGAATGAGTGTCCCCTTCCGGCTGTGACCGCGCCATGGAGAAATGTGTTGCTGTTAACATGTAGCTGGATGTTTACATGTGACATCCTCTCGTCCGCTTCCACTGGGCCCCAGGAGGTTGCAGACCTTTCCACAGCCTTGGTTGGGATGCTCAGCTACCTATAAAGACTGACAGAGAAAGGCTCCGCTCACTGACCTTGGGGTGCAGAGGGATTGCCATCTGAGAGGCCCAGGCACTGACACTGGCGAGAGGAGGCTGTGGGAAGGCTGGTGGGCGGTGCTCTCTCAGAGAAGAGATGTCTCCCCTCAGGCCGAGGGAAGGGAGGGGGCCCGCAGAGAGCTTGCCCTGGGGTTCTCCAGAGTCCCAGGCACACAGGAGAGTGTCGGACATGCAGCTTCAAGAGGAATTTGTGGTTTGCAGAACAGGGTGCCTGGGGGTGCCCCCCCCCCCAAAGAAATGAAGTCTGTAGGAAGAGGGGCAGATGTTACATAACAGATATTGTGGCGTGTAATGAGCGCATCGTTCCCAAATGTGGGGTTGGCAGTGGCCTGTTCACAGAGCTGGGAGTCAGCTGGCTGCTGGCCACGGCTGGGGTCACGGTGGCAGCTCGGCTCTGTTCTACGTGAATCGCATCCTCCAGCGGGCCAGCCCGGGGGACCTTCTCGGGACGGAAGAGGTGTGGGAAGCAGGATCTGGCCCATCGGTGCAGTCACTCTGCCACAGCCAGACATGGGCCTGAGTCCCGTCTGGTCCTGTGACCTTCGATGACTTCTTTTACACTTTGTGCCTGAGTGTCTTGATCTGTAAAATGGGCCTAAGAAAATCGATCTCAGTGGGCAGGGAGGGTTAAATAACAGCAAGAATGTCTCCCTTCCTCTGTGCCATCGTGAGGGGACAAATAGCTCTGCCTGTGGCACAAGTAGAGAAGAAAGAGAGACTGTTAAAAGATGAGGAGTTCAGAGGGAGGGAGGGAGGGAAGGGAATTCCAGGCTGAAGAAATAGCGCATACAAAGGCATGGAGATGAGATAGCGCCCAGGCTCTGGGAATGAGGAGGTGAGAGGGTGTGCGGGAAGGTGGGCTGAAGTCTCTCTCTGCTCTAGGGGTGTGGTGCCAGGGAGTTTTAATCTTATCCTGCTGGCAATGGGGAGCACGGGAGATTCTGTAGGAAAGGATGATTTCTTTCATTCAGCAAGCATTTCTTTGGCACCTGTCATGAGCAACACATTCTTTTAGGTGCGGGGGGATATAGCAGTCATGAACCAGTCTAGCGGTGGGTGTTGTAGATTCTCAAGCTGGGACTTCAAGACCCTCCACAGCGTGGTCTCGCTGTGTGCCGCCATGCTGGCCTCCCTCTGTGGTTCCTGTGCTGCACTCACGTCCACGCGGACTCCTCCCCGTGTCCGCTCCGTGCCCTGCGCTTGGGCGTTCTCCCCACAGACCGGGGCAGGAACGGACTCCACATGGCAGGGCCGGTGGTAGGGAGCAGCCAGGCTGAGCAGGACGCCTGGGCTGGGTGCAGGGGTCCTGAACCAGCACACAGCTGGGCTCTGAGGGGTCCCGAGTCCATAGGTTGGACACTGTTGTCTTCATCTCAAGAGGCCCTCCTAACCTCCGTAAGTTGCTGTGATCAGCCACTCCTCAGGGTCCACTCTGAAGTGGTCTGTGGACCAGTCTGACCCCTCTATAGAGCTCCATGGAGAGAAACACTGCCTTCCTCTTCTGCCTCCAACATCCTCCCATCGACAGCACACCGTGTCCTGGAACTGCCCAGGCAGTGACAGACACCTCCCCATCACAGACCCATCTGCACAGACCTCCCCATCCTCTTCTCACGGAGCCTACAATGATTGGAGGAGACGCACAGGATACGACACAGCACAAATGCTAGTTCATCGGAAGCTGAAATTGTCCGCAGACGCTATTCATGTGGCTGTGGAAGGGTGGCCTTAAGGGTGGCTTATCCGGACCCGTGATGGGGCTCAGGGACCCCTCTCCTTCCCGTCACGGCCCTCTACATTGCACCAGCGACTCTGTGAGATTCCAGCTCCCTTCCCCGCAGAGCGCCTAGCCTTGTTGGAAGCAGAGGGGATGGTGGTGCTTTTTCTTTCTGCCGTGGCTCCGTCTTCCCTCGGAGGCCTCCGTTTTCCCTCCGTGGCATTGTTGCTGAGCGGAGCAGCGTTTCGTTTTGTTTGTTTTTGTTTTTGTTTTTGTTTTGTTTTATTTTTGTTGTTGTTATTAATCCTCACCCAAGGATATTTTTCCCATTGATTTTTAGAGAGAGTAGAAGGGGTAAGAAGGAAAGGAAAAGGAAAGAAACATTGCGCTGACCAGTTTTGCTCAGTGGGTAGAGTGTCGACTCAAGGGTCCCGGGTTCGATTCCGGTCAAGGGCATGTACCTGGGTTGCAGGCACATCCCCAGTAGGGGGTGTGCAGGAGGCAGCTGATTGATGTTTCTCTCTCATCGATGTTTCTAACTCTCTATCCTTCTCCCTTCCTCTCTGTAAAAAAAAAAAATCAATAAAATATATAAAAGAAAAGAAAAGAAAAGAGACATAGATGTGAGAGAGGCACACCACATACCGAGAATAGAACCTGCAACCCAGGTACCTGCCCTTGCCTGAGAATCAAACCAGAGACACTCTAACCACATAGCCAAAGTGGCCAGGGTGAGCAGAACAGCTTTGAACCAGGCCTTCCCTGCCCCGTGGGGGTCCAGGGTGGAAGGGCGGGTGCAGTGTGAACGGAAACGGAACAGCCCTGTGAAAAAGAAAGCTCCCTCAGCCCACAGGACCGCAGTGGCCAGGAGGGCAGGGCGTGAGCCCCGGAGGAGCAGAGGTCCCCTTGTCAGCCCGTCAGCTGTTGCTCCCAGAAAGCAGCAAAGGGAAGTGGCGACGAGCTGTCAACATCGGAATCCACTTTTAGCACGCCCTGAGTCTGAGCCACGTTGGTGACACCCAGCAGCGGGGAATCCTGTGGGAGCCTCACACAGACCCGCAGCTCCTCCCACCGAGGACTTTCCCCAAGGACGCCAGGTAGATGCTGATCCTGTCCAGACCCCGAGGCTTCTGCTCACCATCATGAGCAATGCGAGGCTTCCCTCTGACAGGAAGCAGGCGTGAGCCCTGTCCACACAGGCTGGAGCGAGAGTCTCACCACATATCGGGGCTTGCATGTCTTCCTTGAGGCAGAATCTTCAAGTCAAAATTGATGGCTTTATTTTTCTTAAAAAAAAAAAAAAAAAAAAAAATCCCAAGATATTGTGTGTTCTTTTTTAAAAAAAGAAACAATACAACTTTGTTCTTTTATCCCATTGATTTATTCAGCTAACGTTAATTGTGCATTTTATAGGAACTTTTTTAAAAAACAATAAAGACAACCATTTAGCACCAGTAAGAAACAGATGGTCTAGGAAATACAAAAACAAGCAAAAAATTTATTCTCATTTGTGAGTAAGGAAACATAAAACAATGAAATATCATTTTCATCCGTAATATTGGCACACAAAAAACCCCCTAAAGATGAACCATTTTAAATGTTGGTGAGAATAGGGAAAAGTTCTCTGCATTTAGCAGTGATGGTAGTGGCACTTGCCTTCCCATCAGATGTCTTCATTCATGTCCTTGGACTTGCCTCCCCTGCTTTATATCTTTCTGCGGGATTATTTGCACACATGTTCAAAGCAGGGGTTTTTACTACAGTGTTGTTTATGATGGTAGAAATTTGAAACCACCCAAATGTTCACAAGTAGGGAGACTGTTAGAAGAGCTGTGATGGAGGAATATTACTGAATCTAACATGCACCCGTAAGAAGAGCGAGGTGGTCCTCTTTGTACTGACATAGAAAGCGCTCAGAGAGCCTACCTTACAGTCGAGGGAAAGAGAAATGAAGAGAGCAGTGTGGTGGATGCTGGGGCACAGCCCGCAGCTCAGGGCTTCCTCCAGAAATGAGGGACCTCTTCCTCCAGCTGAGGCTTCCACTGTCACCTCGCACTGTGCATCACCTTCAGTTGACCTTGTCCAAGATCACGCTTTTAAAGGCCATTCCATCTTCTGAACTCTCGAATGATAATAATAATTAATATTTAATATTTAATGATTATCTTTTATTATTTCTTGAGTAGTTAACAGATTTGGCTAAGCCGTCATTGAGACCACACCACAGCTCAACTTCTCCAGCTCCCAGTCTGCTTCTGTCCCTTCTGCACAAGGGCTGGTCCCAAGGGCACTCCCCAGTTATCCTCAGACTCGCCATCCCAGAGGTGGCTTCCTGACCCAGCCTGCGACAGTCAAATCGCAGAACCGTAGACTTAGTCGGTACCATTTACATTGAAACAACCCTCAGAATGCTACCTAGAGGCATACTTTGAAGACACTGTGCGTTCAGTTCCAGACCACCACGAGCCAGTGAGGCTCCTTACAACAAAGCATGCCTGTATTTCTTTGTAGGTGTACATGTATAAGATACATACTCAAGGCCTGGAAGGCTGGTGATAGCGACCCGAGATGGGGAGGGAAATGAGAAGGGCAAGGAAAATAGCTGATCGTATAGAACAAGAATCTATTCTTTGAATAGAATC